>NW_004443961.1:11911850-11931332 GCF_000243295.1 Trichechus manatus latirostris
TATTTTCCATGAATTTGTCTGCCTTTTCCATGAACTTGTCTATTTTTTCCTCATTTTTGTCTGCTTTTGCTTCAGCTCTTGGATAATTTTGAATATTAGAGATTTGAATTCCCTATCGGTTAGGTCTAGTGCTTTTTCTTCTACTGGAAAGTCATCTGGTGTTTTATTTTGGACACCTACTGGAACCATCCTGTTCTGTTCTTGTAAATGTTTTGATATTGTCTGTTGTCTTCGGGGCATTCAGTGGTTATTTTCGTTGTTTATTGATTGTAGATTTGTTTGTTTTGTCCTGCTTTTTTGTCTTATTTGGTTATGTCTGAGCAGGTGGGCTGTGCTTTCTTTGTTGTTTGCTTGTCTGTGGGCATGATACTTTTCACCTCCTTCTCCAATGGGTAGGGTCAGTCACTCAGGTATGGTATAGCAGGGCAGGTCCAGCTGAAGGGGAGTTGCTGGGATGGGTTGTTTGTGGCACGTACCAGGGCTGACAGTGTGGAGTGGGAATCAGTGCAGGGAAGGTTCCAGTAGGCCATGCCTGTGCTGCTTGGGAGGGTGAAGTTCAGTGCACAGTGCAGGTAGGCAAGAAGGAGGGGGCAGGTTGCGATGTGTGGAGCTAAGATGGGTATGGGAGAGATGAGAGAGAAGAGAGAGGAACAGGAGCCAAAAACATACACACAAACAAAAAAGAGTGCTAAAGGAGCTTGCTATTGGAGTGGAGAGATAACAGACTGAGAAATAGGGAAAAATAGAAATAAAAAAAAAAGAAAAGAGTAAAAGAAAAAAATGAATAAATCAAGAAACTGGAAATGAAAAAAGACAAAAAGGGAATAAGAGAGAGAAGAAAGTGAAACAAAGAAATAAAGTCCCCCCCCCAAAAAAAAAGACAAAGGAAGAAATGCCTCTGGGTATGTCCCTGTGCATCTGTGCAGAGTAAGGGCATCGCTTCCAAGCTGCACGGTCCTGCCCGGCTGGAAGGGGCTCCCAAGCTGGGAAAAGAAAAAGAAAATAAACAAACAAATCAAAACAGAACAAATCAGAGCAAACAAACAAACAAACAAAAAAGCCCCGGGGGTCCCACTAGCGTGGTGGCATGGGCTGGGAAGCAGTTTCACAGTCGAGCGGTGTTTCGCAGCCTTTTAGGAAGAAGCAAAGATGGCGCACAGAGCCAGGTATTTGAGAGAAAGGAGGGGGAGGTGGTGAGAGGTAAGGAAGAAATCTAAAGACGTGGAAAAAAGCAACACCAACAGCCAACAAAAGGCACTCAGGGAGCCAGCCAGTGCAGGCAGGTGGAATCCAAGTGACACCAGGGTGAAGCTGGTGCTTCCCGACCAAGAGACTGTGGCTGCAGGAAGCAGAGGAGGCTAAGTTGGGGTGATGAAGGGTGGGGGGTGGGAAAGCCTATATAGCTGGTTTCCAGTTGTTCTGTCTCCTCCTGGAAGCTCCGTGAAGCTGCTTTCTCGTACCCTGTTTGCTGATCTCCGATAAGAGTCCAAGACGGCGGATCTGTGCTGCAGTAGCTGATAGGGACTTCTGTATTTATCTCTCCTCGTGCTCTCTGTTCTTGGTCAGTTTCTTATTCCATTCGGTGCTTGGCTGAGTTCTTTATCTCTTCATTTGATGCTTAGGATTTCAGGATTGACGTGTGACTCTGTTTGACTTAGTTTTCCTGATCTTTGCTGCAGAGGGACGGCGTGGTGCTTCTGACTATAGCACCATGTTGCCCGGAAGTCTCAGAATTCATGTATTTTTAAATGGTTATATGAGGAAGAAGGTGTGATAACAACGTGTAGAGAATTTAATATAACCCATGAGTACTGATATACATTTCTGCATATATTAAATCATTTAATTATTATGTTGTTTTTAGTCAGTTCTGACTCATAGTGACCCTATGTACAACAGAACGAAATACTGCCCAGTCCTGCACCACCCTCACAATCATTGCTATGTTTGAGCCCATTGTTGCATCCACTGTGTCAATCCATCTCATGGAGGGTCTTCCTCTTTTTCATTGACCCTCTTCTTTCCAAGCATGATGTCCTTCTCCAGGGACTGGTGCTTCCTGATAACATGCCCAAAGTGTTTGTGAGACAAAGTCTTGTCATCCTTGCTTCTAAGAAGCATTCTGGCTGCACTTCCAAGACAAATTTGTTCATTGTTCTGGCAGTCCATGTTATCGCCAATATTCTTCACCAACACCATAATTCAAATGCATCAATTCTTCTTTGGTCTTCATTATTCGTTGTCTAGCATTGTCTAGGGAATCCTGTGTGGTTTAAAATCAGGAAAGGTGTATGTCAGGGTTGTATCTTTTCACCAATCTGTATGCTGAGCAAATAATCCAGGAAGCTGGAGTATATGAAGAACAGGGTATCAGGATTGGAGGAAGACCCATTAACAACCTGCAATATATAGATGACACAACCTTGCTGAAAGCAAAGAGGTCTTGAAGCACTTACTGATGAAGATCAAAGACTACAGCTTTCACTATAGATTACAACTCAACATAAAGAAAACAAAAATCCTCACAAGTGGACCAATAAGTGACATCATGATGAAGTTGTCAAAGATTTCATTTTACTTGGATCCACAATCAACAGCCACAGAAGTAGCAGTGAAGAAATGAAAAGATGCACTGCATTGGGCAAATCTGCTGCAAAAGACCTCTTTAAAGCATTAAAAACAAAGATGTCACTTTGAGGACTAAGGTGTGTCTGACCCAAGCAATCGTATTTTCAATCGCCTCATGTGCGTGGAAAACTGGACAATGAATAGGTATAGTAATAGTAATGAAAATAGGGATAGCAACCATGTAGTATTTCTTATGCTATGAACAAAACTGTGTGCTTTATGTATTCATAGAGGTTGTGATATGATATTGGTATTAACTTATATGTGTGTGTACTAACTTACATCCACACTTCTGTCAGTTTGTCCTACTGTGGGGGCTCACTTACTTTGGACATGTTATCATGAGGGATCAGTCCCTGGAGAAGGACATCATGCTTGGTAAGGTAGAGGGTCAGCATAACAGAGGAAGACCCTCAATGAGATGGACTGACACAGTGGCTGCAATAATGGACTCAAGCATAACAACAATTGTGAGGATGGCACAGGACCAGGCAGTGTTTTGTTCTGTTGTACATAGGGTCACTATGAGTTGGGACCAACTCAGTGGCACCTAACAACAACAACAAAAAACATGTGTGTGTGTGTTCCAAGTGCTTTAGCTATATATTTATGTGTTGATTATACACAAAGCACTTTACACTTACATGTATTACATCATGCAATCCTAAAACAATTACAAGATGAGACTTTTTAAAATTGTATATAAAAACTGAGGTTCCAGAAGTTTTAAATAACTTACCCAGAAAACATAATTGGTAGAAAAACATAACTGGTAGAACTATATGGGGTAGGAATTCAGGTCTATTATACTCCAATTCTTTCTGCACAATGCAACAATGTCCATATGGACTTGAAAACTAAAGATAAGATATTATTTAACATCAGAGGGAAGAGACTGTTTCCACCTGAGTTGGTCTGGGAAGTTGTTTCAGTGGAAGCGAACTATGAACCAAGTTGAAAGATGGGGAGATTTCAAAGTGGATTTGAATATGTGAGCACACATCCCAAGTTAGAAATAAACTAATCACAGAAATGAAAGAAGTTTGGGAAAGGAAAGCCCAATGTACATTTATAGGGCAAATGGGAAAACAGATCATGGTGCATGGGGTGTTAGCATGGAGGAGGAGGAATAAGAGATAAGACTTAATCCAAATGTGCCAAGTAGATACATGTTTAGCAGGAGGTTGAAATTCAAGACTAAATCTCAGAAGAGATGTCAAGGATGTAAAGGAAAAATCAAAGATAATTTGAAAGAGAAAGTTGAAATTATACGAATGAAAAGGAGCTCTTCATTTTTGTATCCCTGGAAGCTGAAGGAGGAGGTGAAAAGATTTAAAAAGTGAGGGTTTAAGCAGCCATATCATTTGCCACAGAGAAGTCAGGAATAATGAGTATATGACATCCAAACACTTATTTTATATCCAGTTCTTTCCTTCATGATATTTATCTTCCTACCATTTATTTGCTTCAAAACATTGCCAGTGTGTGTGCGTGTGTTTAAATATTCAAGTCTCAGGTCCAGAGATGTTTCCTCTAACTCTCCAACAGTTTTTTCAGCCAATTTCACGATCATGTAATCAAATCCTATTAACTGTCCATTATGAATCACATACTCTGCTAAAGGATATATACATATATCCTTTACCGTAGCATAATCTCTAGCACCCTCATGATCTCTCTTAAAAGATAATATATATGTAGACAACACAGATTTTATAAATGTAGATAATATATTGATAGATAATATATATCCATATCTGTATATATGTATACACACACACTGCCCTGGTGGTGCAGTGGTTGAAGTGCTTGGCTGCTAACCAGAAGGTCAGCAGTTGGAACCCACCAGCTGCTCCATGGGTGAAAAATGTGGCAGTCAGCTCCCCTAAAGATTTACAGCCTTGGAAACCCTACGGGGCATTCTACTCTGTACAATAGAGTCAGCATCGACTAAACAGCAGTGGGTCTGGTTTTTTGGTTATATATACATACATACATATATATACACACATACACATACACACACATATATATACATATATATAATCTATCAAGGGAGATCATGAAGGCTCCTTACTATAGTCAAACTCAGATCACTCTCCCCTTCACAAGCATACTCTCTGCATTCTTTTTTCACACTGCAGCTTCAATCATATGTTTGCTTAACTTGCTTCTCATATTAGCCTAAAAGCTGTTTTATCAGCAGCCTGTCAAGTAGAAATCTCTATTTATGGCTACTCTTGCATATTTGCAGTGCTTGGTCACTTTCCAAGTTTTGAAATGTGAATATCCTCCATATACACAAATAATCATTTGCACAGTGCTTGCCCCTCTTCCCACTTCCCTGTGATTGCTCCATCACAGGCACACCAATAAACTGTCCCAACATTAGAACAACACCTAGGGACTTCACTGCTTTGAATTGCTTCATCAATTCGAGAAATGTCAATATCCGCTGAGCATATATTCTGTGCCATCCTCTGTGTTGGGTATATTGTATGCATTATTACTCTCAAAACCCACAGGAACGTAACAGGTAGACTTCTTCATTTCCATTTTTCAGGGAAGAGAAACGGAGTCAGGGAGGTCACACAAACTGTGCAAGGTCACACACTTCTAGGAGTAAATCTGGCACGTGAGTGAGGTTACGCCTGGTAATTGTTGCATGCTTACAGGTGTTTCGATTTATCAGGCTCTGCCAATTAAGGAGCCCAAACACAGGACATGAAGACAAAACACCGGGACTTCTGTTGATGAATGCTGTTCTTCTTTAAATGCAAATGAATATTTTAATGGTTGAGCCATCCTAGCAAGATACCTGAAAATGTAAATTCTCAAATTATTTGAAAAGAAAGAATTAAAAAAGCATTTTCATCAAAGAAAATGTTCTCGAATTCACTGGACCATTTCTTTTCTCCAAGAATATGTAAAAGGTCACCTGTTACTCCTTTACTTTGGCTGCCTTATAAACGTTAATTCAAGTACACATGCATTTTAATTGCTTATAATTTCATGTCTCAGCATAAACAGGGTTTTGCCATTTAAAAACAAAACCTTGTGCAATGATCCTGGTCTATTTTTGCTCTACCGTTACTGAAGTTGCATCATACTACACTGCTCATTGGTCTTGCTTGCACATTCATCATAAATCTATAAGGAAAACATTTAAATAAGTCTTCAAATGAAGCTGAAGCATGTGATACTTTCTGAAAGATACTGGAAAGTATGTTTTTGCCAAAGAGAAATGAATTAGACAGATGAAGTAAACAAATAAGCATTCTTTATTTACAGGGCTTTGAAGTGTTTCCCATCAAGCAAATGAATGTCATAATTTATTCATTGAATATTCGTTAACAAAGAATATTTACAAGTAGCACCCAGGGAACTTTAAAGACTTAAAGGCAGAAATAGAGAAAAATCTATAATTGTGGGCAGTGAAACTTCCTGGGAAAAGAAAAGCAAAATATGAGAGTTGCCTTAGTAGCAAATAGAGGTTTTGCCTGCTGGTTTCGTCAATGCTCTGTTGAATTTGAATTAGGTATTAGATGAAACCCATTGCTGACTCAATGGCAACGGGTTAACGGGTATCAGGTGGAAGCTGATGGTATGAAAGAACCTACTCCTTCTTTCAGAGTCCTACTTTCTCTAATAAAGCTTTCCTTCTAAGATATATTATTTAGATCGAAAAGAAAGAGAGGAAGGGAGGGAGAGAGGGAAGGTGGGAAGGAGGGAGGAATGAAGGAAAGAAAGCAGGAAATAAAGAGAGAAAGAATATAAATAGATGTCGAGAGCTCCTGTTAGGAGCTTTGAACACTGTGATGAAACTGTCACACTTGTGCAGGGCAGAGTCCTGAGTATGCCCCGTGCAGGGGTTGTTGCACGTTTCCCCTATGGGCAGTGGGGGTTGGGTAGCCTGACAGCAGAAGAGCACCACAGGCCCAGGTAGGGTGGCAAGAGGCGGCAGCAGAGGCTTAGAAAACCTCAGTGGCAGAGGCTTGAGAGATGCAGTGCAGGGGTCTTCCAGCTGGCAGCAAGGCCCAGTGAGGCCCAGGGGAAGAGCAGAAGCCTTGGGAGCCGTGCAGGCCTCTAGAGCAGCATGGTGATAACCAGAGACAGCTGTACATGAACACAGCATCTGACCTGAACCAGCTGCACCTACCCAGAGAAATAAGAATGGTCATGAGTAATTTGGGGAAGGCTAAGCAGTTCTCCTTTGGGAATCTGTTATTATTGTTTAATGTTTACTTTCTATAAATAATAATAAAGGCTTACACTTTGCCAGCACCGTGAAAGTGTCTCCTGTGTCCAGCTCAATTACAAGTGAATGTAGCACCCATAGAAAGGTTGATCCCTGTGCATGTATGACTCATTCCTAGCAGTTTAACAGCTGCCTGGAAGTTTGAGGCACAGTCTGTCTGCATGTGCAATGCAGATAGACAGACATGTACATACAGGCATAGCACCGAATCCTAAGACATGCCATCTAGTGAAAGAGTGTAAACAACTATATTCAACCAAAACAAGGGCTTTTAGCATGTAAGCAGCCATCCAAGGCACAAAAATTGGTCTCTATTCACCTGGAGCAAGAGAGGAAGAAGATGAGTCAGGATGAGGAGAAGGAAATGGAATGTGTGGCTAATTGCCTGCATGAACAACTGCCTCCTTTGCCATGAGACCAGAAGAACTGTATGGTGCCCGGCTACCATTACTGAACATTTTGATCAAAGATTCTATAGAGGGATCTTTGATCAAAAGGGGGGAAATGTAGAACAGAACTGAAAATTCTCATGGACTCTAGACTTCCTAGAGCCATGAAGACTAGATGAACCCCTGAAACTGTTGCCCTGAGATAATCTTTAAAGCTTAAAACCAAAAATATTCCCTAAGGTTTTCTTAAAACCAAACAATAGTTTAGCTTAAGTAGAAAAAAAGTTTGCCTTGAGCATTATGCTCTATTAAGAACTATCTATATGGGATCAAAGTGACAACAGCAACTTGAAAGATTAGAAAGGAAGCTTAGGGGACAGTGAATTTGTTAATGCAGGAGGAACAACTCAGAAAAGGAGGGTGAGAATGGTGGCACAACTTGAAGAATGTAATCAAAGTTACTGAATTGTACCTGAAGAAACAGTTGGATTGGTGTGTGTTTTGCTGTGTATACTCTCAACAACAACAAATTTTTTTTTTTTAAATGTGCAGCAATAAATAAATACATGCTTTTGAAAAAGTGGTGGCACAGTGGTTAAGAGCTATGGTGATCTACAGCTGCTAACCAAAAGGTTGGCAGTTCAAATCCACCATCCGCTCCTTGGAAACCCTATGGGGCAGTTCTACTCTGTCCTATAGGGTTGCTATGAGTCGGAATCGATTGGATGGTAATGGGTTTGGTTTTTTGGTTTTAAGCTTCGTTTTTGAAAAAGTAGCAATAGTAGACGGAGGCTATTAACATTAACTTGAAAGCCCAGTAAAGTCTTTATGGGATAAAAAAAAAATGACCCCTGGAGAGTTATGTGAAAAATCAGTGGGAATTACCTAGGTGACTAGGTGATGAGAGAGTGAAGAAAGGTGCAGGAATCCTCCAGAAAGAGAAAATCATAAAGTAAAAGGACCTGTAGAAAAAAAAACAATATGCCACATCCAAGAAACTGTTAATGGTTCAGTATGACAGAGTAGTGGTCTTTCAAGTTTTTTTTTTTTAACAGTTGTGGGATTCTCTCTTTAAAGGGACATTCATGTGGAAACCCAATATGTAATGTAAGGGAGAATTTCACAACGTTTTTGTTTTTTGTTTTTTGATCAGGACTAGATGATTGAATTAAATTCAGTTTTTGCTGAATTAAACTGGTCTTTTTACCTGCTTGCCCAGGGTCCCCTATTTAATTAACTGAGTCAATCCAAAGTGTTCACAAGCCCTATCATTGAACTCTTAGTTGCTTAGCTTCCATGGATACATAGGAGAATGTTTTCTCTGGGCCAAGGGGGCCAAGGTTGAAATGTAAAAGCAAGACACTCTGAAAAAAGAATATTGACATAGGTGCATTTTGTGTACAGTGGGCCCAGAAAATATTTCTTTATGACAAAGATGTGATAATGAATTTTGGAGAGGGCCTTAGAGTTAGCCTTATCTGAAATTCCCCACGTAACTTAAACAGACTTTAGTTAAGCAAGCAATTCTGAAAAGAAGAATCTTGGCACCAAATGTCCATCATAAATCTGGTCCCTAAACTCCCTTACAGATACTTCTCATTAAACATAAAGTTTTATGGCATGTCATCGTGTGACTATAATTTGTAATCTCTGCGACTTCTGTAATTAACTTCTGTAACTCTTTCTTAGCCCCCTTACCTCACTAAACACCAATCAAAACAGTACAAGCCCTGTTCTTGTCTAAACCCTATGAAAGGATTTGTGTAATTATTGGGACGCAGACTTGTGGTTTCATCCTCATGAGCCTTGTGGCTCCCAGTCCAGACTGCTCTTAAAATCCTTAATAAACCTCTCTGTTTTATTCTAAAGCAGTGCTGGATTTTTCACTACAAGGGTAACAACATCCTCTAACTCCTCCACCCTACCCCCACCACACCCCCACTCCCATGCACATACGCAGGTAGCTAAGTCTAAGTCACTTTGATGACTAAGGTGCACCTGACAAAAGCCATGGTCTTTTCAATCACCTTACATGCACCAAATACAAAGAAATTAAAATTAAAATGAGAGACTAGACATATGTAACAGATTGCTTATTAGCTGTAATAAATGACTGAATTAAGTGGAACAATATCTTTAAATTGCTGATGCAATATAATTATTGACTTAAAATTTTAAAGTCAATACTAAAGCATTCAGAAGTCCATATATTATTTTCATGGGAAGTCCATGTGATATTAATAACCTTTAGCTTCTTTATTCAAGTATGCATAGTATAATACAATGCTAACTATTAGAAGAAAAAAAATAATAAAGGGGTAAAATTAAATAAACAAAACTTGATCAATCCAATAAAATGTAGAAATTGAGAACGAAGAATTAAAGAAAAAATGTTACGTGGAAAGAGTAACAACATGTCAGAAGCAAGTTAAAATACATCAGTAATCACAATAACGTAACAGAATAAACGGATATGAAAGCGATTTTCAGATTGCATAACACAAGAACCCAGGCGTGTATTGCTTTTAAAAGATGCCTCTAAAATATCAGGAAACAGAAAGTTTGAAAAAATACGTATAAGCATAATCTCACAAATATTATCTGTATTGATTGTGATAACATCATAATCAATATCAGATAAAGTATACTTTATGTCAAAAGTATATGATTATGTTAATATAATTTCAGAATGATAAAGACAATATAGCTGGACAATATCGAATGTATAATTAACTTAATGCAGTTAACAACAGAGTATAAAACTAAATAAAGCAAATGAGAAGAAGGAAGTGAAGGAGAAAAGATGGAATTACAAGAAGAAATGAACACTTGTGCATGGTCCAAGATTCAGCCTGAAGCCCCCTTGGGTGGGATGGGGCTTGATGGGGAATAAACATTCTTGGTCTTGGAAGCAGAAGTTTAAGTACTAGATATTTAGAGGCGTGTCACCAGCACCTGGAAATGTCGAAGGCCCTTGGTCCCGTAGGAAACGGAGTTGAGGTTCGTCTTGTTTCACTTAGCTAGTTGCTAGCCAATCTGAGTCTCTGAGCCCATGAGTTCTGTTACTGTACATAAGGCAGTATGCAATGAACTATAATATAGCTTCTAAAATGAATAAATCAATCACATCGATCATCATGGACAAATATTGAAATTATAATAAGGGAGCAAAGCAAGTGGCAATATGATACAAACAATATCACTAATCTATGTACATTTTAGAAACCCACACAACAATCTATATTATTTTTGAGACAGTCTTAATTTGATGAGGAGCCCTGGTAGCACAACGGTTAACTGCTCGGCTGATAGCCTAAAGGTTGATGTTCAAACTCATCCAGCAGCTCTGAGGGGAAAAAGACATGGCAATCTGTTCCTGTAAAGATTACAGCCTAGAAAACCCTGTGGGGGCAGTTCTACTCTGTCAAGAAGCCCTGGTGGCACAGTGGTTAAGCTGCTATCCGAAAGGTTGGTGTTTGTACCCACCAGCTGTTTCATGGAGGAAAAGACCTGGTGATCTGCTCTGGTAAAGATTACAGGCTGAGAACCACTATGGCGCAGTTCTACTCTGTCCTATAGGGTCACTACGAGTAGGAATTGACTTTAGGCACTCAATAAAAATAACAACATAATTTGACAGGATATATATATGTATATACACACACACACATCCTTCTAGATAATAGCTGTTCCTGAGGAAAAAAAGGGAAATTGAATACAATGAGTGGACTTCATGTTTTATTTGTGAAAAAAGAAAAAAGAAAAGATTTGACATAAATATTGTAAAAGACTATGATTAACAAGATAAAATCTGCCTGGTGGGTAAGTAAGAATCTGATTTTTTTTTTTTTGGTACATTTTTGTATGTTTATGCTTATAACTGACATTTTTAAGTAAAAGGAAAGGGGGACAATGACAATGGTGAGTCATTGTCCATTTGGTAAAATTTAAACCATTTGTTTGATCTTGTTTGATAAAGATAATAAGAAAGTACTCAGAAAATTGATGTGTTCAATTATCAACATTGATGTTTCTCCTGAAATAGGATTACAAATGGACAGGAGTTATTAAAAGTCAAAGACAAAAATAATGAAAAGAAGATAAAGAATAAGTGAATATGCAATCCACAATATGATCAGAAACTTTATCAATGATGTGTTGTCAAATACTTAGAAATTTTTGTTTATTCTTGCATTTACTAAAAACATTTTTGAATATTTTCTTTGTTTTTTTTAAATTTGTGCTGAATTTAACATATTAAGAACCCCAGTTCATACCAGAGGAAGATTAGGAGTTATAAAAGGAATTTAATCAATACTAAATGATTTTTATAAAATCCCAAGACAGACAATTACCATTTGGAATGGATTTTTATTTACTGAGGCAGGATTCTCAAAAATACTGCTCAAAAAACTGACAATCTATTTTTCTTAAAGGATAAGGTCAAAGCCTTAATATTAGAATTTTTTTTTTTAAGTTTGGGATTAGTATGGGTATTTAAGGGAAGTAAGAATTGATTTTGAAGGTGGGCTAATAAAAAGAACCTAATAAGTAACCTAATAAAACCAGCTTCCCATAGCCTCCAGTGATGAGGACAAAAACAGATATGAAGAAAGGCCATCTTCCTTCACCCTACCACATGGACGGGGCCCATTTTTTTTCAGAATCTGTGGGATAGGAAAGAGCACTACACTGGTATTCCTCCTGCCTAAAGCCTGAGGGGAACCTGGATTTCAGACTGCAGGGAGAAATGGAGTGAACTATTTACTGTGAAACCCCTTCCTAAGAAAGTAGGGTGGATGGTTTTTCTGAGTTAAGTAGGTATTTAAAACTGAAAGACCTGAAGATGGTTTATGTGTTGTTGTAGGTGATGGTGGTGGTGCTATTGGGGAACATGGGGGAGAAAGAAGTGCAAATGAGACAGACAGGGTTAACTGTGCTGGAAGAATAAAAGAGCTATTAAAAGACTACCACCTAGAAGTTGTGTAAACAACAACCACATCCTGTCAACATAAAATAAGGTTAGAACAACCCGTGAATTACTACTACCTCCTTACTGTCTTTCTAGTCCCTTTCCCCTTCTTACAGGCTCCACATGCGCAGAAGAACGAAGTGTGACCGCTGTTTTGGCCCACTGAAGGGGGCGGGGTAATACAGAAGATCAGTGCACCTGCACCATATCCCATATCCCATAACAAATGATGCCGAGGGCAGCCAACGGGACTCAGTCTTAAATATCAGAAGGTTCCATCTTGGATTCTAGATGTGCACAACCTAATTAGTATGCACTGCCATTCCAAGCAGTACCCTCCCCTTTGAAGGAACCCACTGAATATTCATTGCTATATCGTCCCCACCGAACCCATATAAGCCCTAGCCTTGCTTCTCCTTGCAAGTCAGCTGCCGACTGACTCCTTTTACTTGTCACAAGTAAAATAAACCTGTTAGAGCTGAACCCAACAGCCTTTGTGACAGGTTCCATGTTGGGCTGCCTCCTGCGTGTGCACCTAATCTTCATAACCCCCCTCTTTCATGAATAAAGATGAGCTTTTTCCCACCTAAAAACCTTTATAAGCCCTAGCCAATCCTTTGTTCGGGGAGACAAAGGCTAGCGTTGCTTGGTCCCTCTTTGTCACCACTTGCAAGCTACTTGTGCTCAATAAAGCTTTGTTCATGCAGAAAACTTGAGCCTCTCCTGGTCATTCTTGGTCAGTAGAAAGCAAAAACCTCATAGGGGCTGTCCAGGTTGGGCAGAAGACCCTGGCAACACAAACAGACTCTCAAAATGTTATATTTAAAAAAAATATAATCTTTGAAGTACCTTTTCTTATTGAGCACAACAGATCTTCTAAGTCAATTAGAATTAAATATATATTGTACTATATATTCATTCAAAACAACCGGTTGCCACCTAGTCGACTGTGACTTATGGTGACCCTTGTGTGTCAGAGTAGAACTGTGCTCCGTAGGATTTTCAGTGGCTGTGATCTTTCAAAAGTAGATCACCAGGCTTTCCTCTGAGGCATCTCTAGGTGGGTTCACACTGCCAACCTTTCAGTTAGTAGTTGAGCACTTAATGATTTGTGCTACACAGGCACCACACATATTATATATTATTATATATTACATACACACACTTACACATACATACCATATTCCATGGAACATCATCTATGGAGATTACCTCAACCTGTGTATAGCTGATGGAACCATGAAGTCTTAAGAGAGGGATAATTGGCTCATTGGGTGAATTGTGATGCAGAGTCTATGATGATTTATTACATATCTGAGAAAATCAGGCATGAAACACATTAAGAATAAACATTTTGGTTGCTTCAGTGGTTATAGAAGATACTTTGAGAAGTGCAAAGTGATGGACCTACCAATACCAGGGTTTTTTATATGTTTATATATGCATTTTATGTATGCATGTATATATGCATTGAGAAACTGTTCTAATTGTCCCGGAATCCAGATTTCTGGCTTTTATGGAAGTTGGCATAACCCACACAGGCCATTGCCCTTGGGTATCCTTTCCAACCTTGAGCCTTGAAAAAACTCCTTCCTAAAAGCTGCTTTTGAGTCAAACAATGGTCTGGATAAACTAGTAACAACATTTTGCCTTGGGCATTACGCTCTTTTGAAGAATTCAGTCATTTTCAGGAAATAGACTACAAGGGTCAGACTGGGAGCTATGTTTAGGGTGAATCAGTAATTATTTTAATTGTTCTCAAAGACAATGCTGTGTGAAAATCCTTCCTGACCACAAATTTGTTTATCAGTTTTGTTCCCGGTAGCCCTTTTTTCATGGCAACGCACAGATTTGAAATGAGAGTGTTCAGAAGTTCTCTCATCTTTGGAAGATTTTTGACACTCTAGTGAAAAATGTTACCCCAAGAACATTTAGCTCAATTGGCATAATATAGTTTATAAAGAAAATGTTCTACACTCTACCTCAGGGAGTAGTATCTGGGATCTTAAAAGCCTGTGAGCGACTATCTAAGATATTCCACTGGTCTCACCCCTTTGGCAGCAAGGGAGAATGAAGAAAACTAAAGATACAAGGGAAAGATTAGTCCAAAGGACTAATGGACCACATCTACCACAGCCTCTACCAGACTGAATCCAGTACAACTAGATGGTGCCCAGCTACCACCACTGACTGCTCTGACAGGGATGACAATAGAGGATCCCAGACAGAGCCGCAGAAAAATGTACAACAAAATTCTAACTCACAAAAACAGACCAGAATTACTGGCCTGACAGAGATTGGAGAAACCCTGACAGTATGGCCGCCAGACCCCCTTTTAGCTCAGTAATGAAGTCACTCCTAAGGTTCACCTTTCAGCCAAAGATTAGTCAGGCCCATAAAACAAAATGAGACTAAAGGGGCACAACAGCCCAGGAACAAGGACTAGAAGGTGGGAGGGGACAGGAAAGCTGGTAATAGGGAACCCAAAGTCGAGAAGGGAAAGTATTGACATGTCATGGGGTTGTTAACCAATGTCATAAAACAGTATGTGTACTAACTGTTGAATGTGAAACTAGTTTTGTTCTGTAAACCTTCATCTAAAGTATAATGAAAAAAAAATTGCATCAAAAAAAAGCTACCCTGATTTGCAAATCACATATTCAATAAACTTCAATCAATTTCTATTATTGGCTTAATATTATTTTTAACAGTATATATGCATATGACAAAACCCATTCGCACTGAGTCAATTCCGACTCATAGCAACCCTATAGGACAGAGTACAACTTGCCCATAGGATTCCAAGGAGTGCCTAGTGGATTTGAACCAGCAACCTTTTGGTTAGCAGCCGTAACACTTAACCACTATGCCACCAGTGTTTCTGGAAGAGGCTGCATAGGCCGGCTCACTATTATTTACTCCCCATTGCTAACTGCCACATTGTCTGGTGATTTTTCCCTCCTGTTCTAGTCTCTACAAAAAGGTTTAAGATTAACCGATGTTCCTCCCTGGAGGGTGGGAAACAAGTGATAATGATCTAAGAATGAAAAACCAAACAAAGCATCGATTTTGTGACAAGAAAAAGCAGGATGTCGCCAGATAATCCCCAAAGATGTCGCCAGATAACCTCTAAGAACACCAGTGGAAGGTTAACTCATCTAAGACATCACCACCTCAAAGAAAAACTACCATAAAAGATCCATAATCCTGTCCCTATAAAAGACTCCAGCCAATCTCCAGTGGGAGACATGGGTTTTTTGGAGGAATCTATTCCCCTCTGTCTCCTATATATCGATATATGATAAACATCTTGCTGCTCACCTCACCCCTGTCTCAGAATTGGCTATTTCGGCAGGCGGCTCCAATCTGGGTTATTGTGGTAACAGATTTGGTGGCCCCTACGGGGAACTCAAGCCGCTTGAGAAGCAGCGGCCCCGGGGCAGGGCCTGGGACTGATCAACAGCTCTCCTGACAAGCGGCCATGAGAGGTTTCATTTGCCTCTGGGGAGAGTCTCGGCCAGAGCTGGGTCTGTCACGGCACTGCTGGTCCCCAACCGCGCCAAAAGAGGTGGGTGAAAGAAAAGCAAGACCTGCATAGGAGGGATCCCAAGATGAGTCAGCGACTCCTCTCCCTATGGCGCTCAGGGCCCGGGTGGATAGGGCAGGCCTGAGGTTTCCGGAGCGGGACCTGAGCCCTTGGTTTCTGGGGTGACAGGCACCCCCAGATGACCATCCCCATGAGTAGGCTCGCCAGTAGGGACTCCTGGTGACTCTAGAGTTCTGGTTCTGGGTGTGTGAATGCTAGTAAGTGTGCCTGGGAGGTTGAGATTCTCTAAGATAACCTCTGCTGGTAAGCAGGGCCATCTGAGAGGTTGAAGGGGGTCGAGAAAATCTCCGTCAGCTTGCGGGATTTATTCGTTTACTGCGGTTTTGTGTCTGTCCTGTCCATTTGTTTACTGTGGTTCTGTGTCTGCCCCGTCCATTGTGTGTAACTAGTATTATACCATCTACTTGGGCGCCCTGATTCGGCTATTAAGAGAAAGCTTCAGAAAGAAGGAAACCAAAAGCTTGAACCTTATCGCTTAACATCTTGATAAATGAGCCTGGATTTCCCCCCTACTACTGATTCACTGGTTTGGGGTTCATATTAAAAACACTATAAATTGAGTATACTAGAAGTAACTTAGAATTTCGGTGGCCACTTTGGGAAAATGACCTTTCATTTGTGTTGTCCGTTTTTTCCTGAGGGAACTTGGCTTGATGCTCAAGTTTTGTCTAGAGGTCTAATATTCCTCCATCTGAGGCTCTGGCAAGTTAATAAGTTTAATCTAGAACCTGTTTATGTGGTCTTTCTGTCTCTTTTTGTTCCAAGAGCTTGCTTCTGGTCTAGAGCATGGTGTCTAAGTTTGTCTTGTATTAAATTGGTGGCCATGGCTAAGAATTGCTGTATTTTGCAAGGCTAGTCATGGAACCTCAGTTCCTTCTTCATCCAGAAAAAACTGCATCTTGTGTCTGTCTTATGATTTAGATTTTTAATAGCTACTTGGAGAAACTTTGATATAAGTTGGTCTATTTGAATAGTACACTAAGATCTTTATGTTTTATACTATGTCAATCTTAAAAGTGAAAACTTTTTAAGTAACTTAAGCTATGAAATGTGTTTTATTTAAGGAAAAAGGATAGTTTTGTCTTAAAGTAGCAGTTCCAGAACAGTAAAAAAGAAAGAAATTAGCTTATCTTTTGTCTTTCAAAATGCCTCCATCAATTTAAACATATGTAAATGTATTTCATGAGTCAAGAGAGTGAGGGCGGGGCACAATCAGGCCTCCCAGCTTCCAGTGTCCAAGGTTATGTAGCTCCAGGGAAGCTTTTGAAAAACCGTTTCCAGCTAGGTGGAGACTCTTTTAAGACAAAAGATAAGAAAAACTGCTGCTTTGCTATAGTTATCAGAAATTGGGCAGATCCTAATCATAAAACTGTAAACAAGTTCTCTCTATTATAGGGGAGCTTTTAAGAAGTAAAAAAAAAAAAAAAAAGAAAGAAATCAGAATGAGACATTCCCTAAGTGGCCTGGAAAAATATTTCCAGCAGTAGCCAGACACTTAAGGTTATATCCAAATCAATGAATTGGTCAATTGAACAGAGAGACTTTGTGATTTCTAAAGCCAGCTAATACAATCTTTAATGGCTAAAATTAGATTGGGAAAAATATGAGAAGTAGTAGAAGTTGAACGAAATCTTAGAATGTTTAAATAGACTTTCCTTTCAGCAACAGTTACGTTTATGATATATAGGCTTAAAATAATTTCGACATTTTGGGTAACTTATTGATGCTATTAACTTAAGTTTATATACTTTTGCTTTTTATGCCACAAGAGAAAGGATAGACAGATATATATATATATATGTTTAAGTCTGCTAATGAGGGTTCATTTTTGCTATTGAAAGGGATGCACTATAAAAGATACGCAACAAAGACAACGTTTAAGAGGTTTATTGAAAAAAATTTATTTGATATGGTCAAGTTTTATCTGACTAAAGTTTACTGGTTTAATTTATGAGATTTTTAAGAGTTTTAATGTTAAGTAGCATATAAAACAAAGAATTGGGTTTCTCAATGTTAAAATAACAGTTTTCTTTAATTTCTGAGTTAAAGGGTTAATTTATTCTTTGTATAATCTGCCTGGAAGATGAAGGTTTGGCCTCTCTTAGAATTAAGATTCCTGAGTCTGAATACTAAGCCACATGGCTTTTAGAAAAGAAAGCCAAGGTTTTTACTTTAAGGTCTTTGGTTAAATAACTTAAGTATTGTTTCACAGTGACCTATAATATTATTAGTCCTTTATTGCTAACTTGGTTACAACTTTATCTTTTTGAATCTAGCATCATCAAAGCCAATGGTTTGATTGGGGAATTCACATCATTTACCTATGAAATCTTTTTTATTAAATTCAGGTATTTAGAGATTTGATAATCTTGGTATATTCTTGGTATATCCTGACTATATGGTATTTTGTCTCAAAATTATTATGTATTACATCTGAAGCTCTTTGAATACGGTTAGTGGTTATATTTAGAAATATTTTTATCTACAGTTTTTTTAATTGGTTTTATTTGGCCTTTACGTTGCACTTGTAATTAACTTCTATCAGGTCTTTCACTATTAAGAGTGTTATTTTTGTAAGTTAATCATGGCCATATTAAGTTTTGTCATCTGCAGATAAGTTTTTACTTTGCTGATTTGCCGACCCAAAATATCTCAACAAAAAGATGAACCATACTCTGAAAAAAGCCTTGGTGAAACTTTGCCAGGAGACGAGCTCCACTTAGATACAAGTTCTCCCCATTGCCCTGTTCAGAATCCAGGTAGCCCCTTGAAGTGGGCTCAAATTGAGCCCTTACAAATTAATACATGAGAGACCATTCCTGAAAAAGTCAACTTTCCCCACCTCGGTGATGATGTAGGTGGAGAGAAAAGACTAGGTCCATTCTCTGAGAGCTGTCATAAACACTGTTAATCAGTATGCTTCTTCTCGTTTGTCTTTTCCTTCTGACACTACCCTCCACAGGTTCCAACCCAGAGATAGGGTCCTGTTGAAGGCCTGGAAGAACCAGCCCCCAGAAGATCAACTGGCCTGTCAGTGGGAGGGACCTTTTGAAGTTCTCCTGACCACCCACTCTCTGAAATTAGCAAAAGTAGCTGCGTGGGTGCATCATTGGAAAGTAAAAGCAGCCCCACCAGAAGAAGAGAAAGAAACAGGAAACAAAGAGCCACCGTACTTTTGTACTACAATTCAGGGCCTGAAGTACAAGTTCAAGAAGCCTTCAGCACAATGATTTTGACCTTGTTTCCCTCTATCTTTCTGTTTTTCCAGGAGACCTAGACAGAAAATGCGCCAATGATCCTACAGGCAAAGGGGACATTGACCCTGCAAGCTGGGGACACTCTGACCCTCCCGTGTGTAGTCTCAACCCTAACTCCAGTAGGTCCAGTTAAGCGGGTCATAAAAGAGGAACCTTAAGAATAGTGGTTATTCTATTATGTTTTTGTGTTCCCTGTTTTATGAAAATATTGACAGAAGAACTACAAAAACCTTTAAGGTGAGAAAAATTTTTACCCTGGTAAGTCGAGACACCCCTCTTCCAGGCTCTGGGGATACACATCATCTAATTCACCGAGATGCAGCCGATTTCCACTCTAACTCACCCCCTGCCTATAGCCCCTAGTCGACATC
>NW_004443961.1:11931652-11963179 GCF_000243295.1 Trichechus manatus latirostris
CCCCAGATAATCCCCAAAGATGTCACCAGATAACCTCTAAGAATACAGTAGAAGGTTAACTCATCTAAGACATCATCACCTCAAGGAGAAACTACCACAAAAGATCCATAATCCTGTCCCTATAAAAGACTTCAGCCGATCTCCAGTGGGGGAGACGGGTTTTTTGGAGGAATCTATTCCCCTCTGTCTCCTGTATATATCGATATATAATAAACATCTTGCTGCTCACCTCACCCCGTCTCAGAATTGTCTATTGTGGCAGGTGGCTCCAATGCGCATTATTGCGGTAACATTTCCATGTATGTATATATTATGTATAATATTATTCCAAAAGTATTTTTGTTATAATTAAGGGTCTACAATTTACATCTCTTGGCTAGGAGTTTAGATAAGGTATTCATCCTCACACAGCCTATTTAGAAGCTTAAAATACAATTAAATTCTCCCATTCACATTTTATTTGTGGGTAGGTTTTGAAAGGTAGACATTTAAATCCATAGAATTTCTTTGTAAACTCTTATCATTTGTTCACATTCTCTTCCTTAAATTCTTTGAAAGAAATCATAACTCTCAGGTGGTCCCGTTCTTATTGTCGGGTGCCATTGAGTTGATTCCAGCTCATAGCCACCTTATGTGACAGAGTAGAACTGCCCCATATAGGGTTTTCTTGGCTCAAATCTTTATGGAAGTCGGTCACTTGGTCTTTTCTCCCATGGAGCCACTGGGTGGATTCAAACCGCCAACCTTTCAGTTAGCAGCCTAGTGCTTAACCTTTGCGCCACCAGAACTCCTTTATAGTGTCCTAAACCAAAAACCAAACCCATTGCCATCAAGTCAATTCTGACTATGAGTCATATCATCCTAGTTGGGGAAAGAAACAGCCTAGGATAGAGAAGCATTGAAGCTGAATGTGACTTACATTAAAAACAGGACATTTGTCTGCAGACTTAAGAGAATTACTCAGCAGCTTAACTGATCAACAACCAGCCCAACCCAATCCCTGAAAGCAGCAGGTTAAACTCAAGCGCTGCTTAAGGACTTGGGATTCTAAATAACCAAAAGTGAGGCAAGATAAATCCTTTTGCTTATGAGGCCTTTACCAACCACCAACTTCCTTGTAAGTACAGTATCATGAGCCACCTCCCCTTCTAAATGGTTTCTCCAGATGTGTTTTAGGCAGTCAGCCAACTTCCTGCCTAAGGTAAGAAAAACAAGAGGCTGGGGTCACAGACCACAGAACCAGTTAAGACCAGATCTGGCCCACCTGGCATGTGCAGAAGCATCAACCCATCCTCTGGGTGGCCCCAGAACTTTTCTCTCACCAGACGGAACCAAACTTTAATAGCCCAAGATCAGGGGAAGAGTTTCAGAAGCAAAGTGTCGGAGCCTAAGATCTGGTTTGAGAGACCACCCTTTTGGACTGAGCAAGCACAGATGAGGGAAGTGCCCCCTAATGCCTTTTTGAGCCACCGACCCTTTCTCAGTTTTTGCCCCAATAGAAGCTGTTTCAGCTATGGTTGGGGAGCTATCTGGCGACGTGAGTCTTGGTGTGCTCCTTTGCTTGGCCAACCAAATAAAGCTTCTTTGTTCACTTTCACCCATTTCATGTCTCTGTGGTCTCGCCAGAGACCCCGGTAACACCTATAAGAGATTGTTGTGAATATTCCAAACATGGGCAGATGCTCTGACATGGACATTTCTTGTAATCCCTGTAGTTCTATAACAAAGAATAGCCCTCTTCGGAAAAAAGCACTAAATGCATAGTACTTAACAAAACAAATTCTTAAAAAGACAGAGAGAGAGAAAATGTAAAATGTTTTTCAAGAAGGAATCAAGCACAAGTGCTTTGCCTTTGAGTGAAATTCCCAAGTAAGGGTGGGGACAAAAATTCAGGATAAAGATGCTTGTTTCAGCATTTCCTAGAGAAAGCCAGTAAGTTCACATGTGATTTTTCAGAATGCTTCTTGAATTAATTTGACATTAATTATTCACTTGATAGTCCAAATTACACATTTTCTTTGCATAAAAACCAGGTGTGCTCCAAATACCGGAAGCAGCTGCTATCTTTTGCACACAAGTCAAAGGGGGATAGCACTTGAAAACAAGAACATTGCTATAGAATGGTGCAGTCTTCACTTTCAGTGGCATAAAAAAGGCACTGAATAAAAAGGTCTTTTCGTCCCTTGTTTTTGAAATGCAGTATGATGTCTTGTTGCTAAAGCAAACACTGTGTATTTAATGGGGAAACATCATGTTAACTTAAAACATCAAAAAAATTTCATGTTCGTTTTGGTCAGCAACAAATCCAAACAATGTAAAGTTTAAACATCCTATTTTCTACCATAGACTATTGAAAATGGCATATTCATAATCACGTTATCCTAAGGAGGATTACTGTCCTTTTGGAATAAAATTATAAGTTTATAATCATTTCAAGGCATGCGCCCTTGAGATGAGCAAAGCTTGATTGATTAATCAGTAAAGTTATGCAAAATGTCAGTTTTGCAGTAGAAAGCTTTATGTTTTTAAAGCCCGAAGTCCAGGACAACTTTTAGAGGGTAGGGACGTCCATGTTAAACACAGATGGAGCCATGGAGAGCTGACCTGGGCCACTGTTGGCAAGGAAGATGACTGCATGCATTTGTGATGCTGTGCTGGCCTAAACAAATGGTGACAAACTATTTCCTTTGTGTGGTTACTGAGCTACTTCTACAAAGTAAAGTAGACTCAACACTTTCCAAAGCAGCTTTTTTCTTTTTCCAGGTATTGTAAATAGGTTTGTGAGACAAAGAACTCAATTTGACCTTTTGTCAGGTGTCTGAAAATAGCCCTTGAAATTCTAGGGCAATAAAGGTGCCTTTTGTTTTGTTAAAACAGCCAGGTAATACTTAAACATGTGCAAATAAGTTGGTGGGGGGGGGGCATGAGGCCTTGGGGGAGGACCATCTCCACCCCCACCCACCCCACCCACCCTCTGAGGCCTGGCATTTGTCAGGAGGCTTAAAGTGATACCACTCTGGGTTTTCCTCACAATGACTGACACCCCCCTCCTCAGGTGGTCAGGTGGGAAAATCTACATTGCACTCCATGTAATAAATCACATAGGCTTTGGGGTATAAAAATGGCTGGGGGAGGGATTTTCCAGGTCCCTCGACTATGGTGCCAGGTAGGAGTACAGGTAGCAGAGTTTTCTAGTCCACCTAACTGGCCTACCTAGCCGTGTGGGATTAGGTGAAGGAAGGCCCTATGAACCCCTTACCTACAGTACAATGTGGTGAACACATAGAACAGTACTTATTTCCACCTGCACAGCCTTTTCCAGTCTTGAGGGACCAGCTCAAAAATGGACACACATGTGATTGGTGTGCTATCTGCTTCCTTTTTGTAAGTAATAGAAGCTGCTTTCCATGTGCTAATGCTCTGCGACCGACTTATGTGCTTAGGCTCTGATTGGATGAACGCAGCCCCGATGGAGTAGTTGGTACCACTTTGTGGAATCCTCGTCTAACAGTCTTATTGCTACTTAAAATTTTAAGGCAACCATTGAATGTATCATAAGCCTCTTTTACACTTCCTGTAAGATCAACTTTTAACAAAAGATAATAAAATGTTCATTCATTCATAGGTCATATGATTTCAATCTTTGAGATGTTTCAACAAACAGATGCAGCGCTGGAAGCGCTCATTCGTCTATGCCAACAAATTCAGAAGATAGCTACCTGGCCAACTCACTGGTAGAGATCCATGTTGTAACCATTCCAAAGAAAGCTGATCTAACAGAATGTGGAAATTATCAAACAATATCATTAATATCATAAGTACAATTTTGCTGAAAATAATTCGAAAGTGCTTGCGGCAGTACTCTGACAGGGAACTGCCAGAAATTCAAGCCAGATTCAGGAGAACATGGAACTAGGGATATCATTGCTTATTTCAGATGAATCATGGCTGAAAGCAGGGAATACAAGAAAGATGTTTACCTGTGTTTTATTAACTATGAAAAGGCATTCGACTGTGTGGATCATAACAAATTATGGATAACATTGCAAAGAATGGTATTGCAGAACACTTAATTGTGCTCATGAGGAACCTGTACTTAGACCAACTGGCAGTCTTTCGAACAGACCAAGGGGATACTGCATAGTATAAAGTTAGGAAAGATGTATATCAGGGTTATATCCTTTCATACTTATTCAATCTATATGCTGAGCAAATAATCTGAGAAGCTGGACTATATGAAGAAGAACGCAGCATCAGGATTGAAAGAACACTCATTAACAACGTGTGACATGCAGATGACACAATTTTGCTTGCTGAAAGTGAAGAGAACTTGAAGCACTTACTGATGAAGATCAAAGACCATACATAGCCTTCAGAATGGATTACACCTCAACATAAAGAAAACAAAAATCTTCACAACTGGACCGATAAGTAACATCATGATAAATGGAGAAAAGACTGAAGTCGTCAAGGACTTCATTTTACTTGGATCCACAATTAACAGCCATGGAAGCAGCAGTCAGGAAAACAAGACACATGGCACTGGGCAAATCTGCTGCAAAAGACTTCTTGAAAGTGTTAAAAAGCAAAGATGTTATTTTGAGAACTAAGGTGCACCTGACCCAAACCATGGTGTTTTCAATCGCCTCATATGCATGTGAAAGCTGGACAATGAATAAGGAAGACCGAAGAAAAATTGATGCCTTTGGATTGTGGTGTTGGCAAAGAATATTGAATATAACCAGGGACTATCAGAAGAATAAACAAATCTGTCTTGGAAGAAATACAGCCAGAACGCTCATTAGAAGCAAGCATGGTGAGACTTCATCTTACATACTTTGAACATGTTATCAGGAGGGACCAGTCCCTGGAGAAGGACATCATGCTTGGTAAAGGAGAGGATCAGGGAAAAAGAGGAAGACCCTCAACGAGATGGACTGACATAGTGGCTGCAATAATGGGCTTAAGCATAACAATGATTGTGAGGATGGCACAGGACTGGGCAGTGTTTCGTTCTGTTGTACATGGGGTCGCTACTAGTCAGAACCCACTTGATGGCACCTAACAACAATAACGAATGATTTCAATCTAGGCAAGGAGTAAGCAAAATGATTCATTCTTCTCTTTAAGATGATAAAATGCACATTTTTCTGAAAAAAAAAATTCAAGCATCTTATATTGCATTTGCCTGTCCAAGGAATGACTTAACATAACTGGTAGATGACCCACTTATTTAGATTTCCATGGTGGATTAGGTTTCAATATAAAAACCAAAACCTGTTGCACGTAGAGTCAATTCCAACTCATAGCAACCTATGGTGGATTCAAATTGCTGACTTTTTCGTTAGCAGCCATAGCTCTTAACCACTGAGCCACCAAGGCTCAATACAGATATCATTATTTGATCATTATAGCATATTATTATGTTTTTTTACTCACATTTTTCCCATTTTCAGCCTTTCCAGAGCAAAGGAAATATTGATAAAGATTGAATGTGTCTAAACACTTTCAGGAAAAAACAATTAAAATCACAACGTTTTGTTATTTAAAATATGCTGCTAAACTAGATAAGTCAATAGAAGAAAAAAAAATACAGCTTTCAAATATGCAGAGCAGTCATTTTTAAATGGCCTCACAGAAAACAATAATATTTCGTACTTCTCTCAATACCCTGCTCTCAATCAACCCTAAAGGTGATTCTGTTAAGGAATACATCAGAACTAAGGGATAATCAAAAGACTTCCCTAATCTCTGTAATACAGAGAGGCTGTAGATTTCTTCACCAATACACTACAGCCTTAACATATATTCAAAGGACACAGCATCCCAGATCACAAAATCCATGCTAGAGTGAGTTATAGGATAATGTAGTCTTTATTTAATTTTTATTTCAACCATTGGACTCAAAGTATTAAGGGAATAATATGAATTTTAGGAGACAAATTGAAAAGAAGAGATGACAACGCTAAGTTTTATAAAGTAGTTGGACATTTACTCATTTTGTTTTACTATTATGTCTTTAACTCATTGGGTATAACTATGGTTCTCTGCACTTCTATCTGTATCATGAGCTAAGAGTGTATATATGATTTTTTCAAAAAGAACATACTGAGACAAATAAATGCACAAATACATTTTATCATGTGTCACACACATAATTAATAAAAGTATGTCAAATTCTTTGCAGTTTTCCAAGATACAATAATTATTAATAAAAGTAAGCATAAATGTATATTTTTTCTTTTCCTCCCCCACAAAATGTTTATGTATCAACCATTTTATTTTAATCTAGGAATATAACATAAAATAGAAAGGTATTATTTTTATTTTGTAAATGAGAAAATTAAGATTCAAAGAGATAAACTGTATGAGTCAGTTTTTCCAGAGAAGCAGAACCATTATATACCAATATAAAGAAAACAACAACAATAAATAGAATGAATTCCAGCTCACGTCAACAAAAGCAGAAAATTATCCAGACTCTAATGTTTCTTAATATTTAGAAATAGTATATATATATATATATATATATATATATATATATATATATATAAAGGTGAGCTACAACACCAATGTTTTGACTCCCATACCAATCCTCTTCCCACTACCTAATACTCTTTTTTTCTATCTGTGAAAACTCCTCCTTATCAAATCTTTTAGGATTTGACATAAGTGTTCACTCCTTTGGGGAGACTTTCCTGACCCCCCCACCATCATTATACTCAGGCTTGCTTTCTTCTTCCTCTATGCTCTCCTAGCAATTTTAACAAACTCTTTAGTAGCATTTATTCCAATGTACCATATCAACCTTAAAGTAGTTTCAGGAGGAGGTGCTATGCCTTAATCATTTTACATATTTCCTCAACCTCCTAGTAGCCATGAGTCCACATATGCAAAAAGACACTCAGTAAATATCAAAGGAATTAAATTGACAACAATTTTAATTTTTTAAATAGCTTAATAGTTAAAATAGGAATCACAAGGGAGAGAAGACTGGATGGAATGCCTGCACATTTCTCCTTACATGTAAAACAAGCAAAGTATTGATCATCACACTTAAAATCTTGCTTATGAGGGGAAATTCCAGGAATTGCTTCCTCAGGAACATGGTATACCCAACAGTGATTTTTCATTGCCACAAATGCTAATTTACCAGGGCTATGTCATCAACTGTTGAAAGCACCTCTTTTAGGAGTGATGCCGCTGCATGGCAAGTTGGCAATTATTTGAGGAGTTATTTCAATAACTGCACAGCTCTTTGTCTGATTAATGAAACTGCCATTGGATTTATAACTCCTGTTACGAAAATGTATCATTGGAGATTTGCTGAATTGTGTGTCATAAATTCCAGACACCTGAAAAATTACGACAGAATTTGATTACAAGGGCTACTTTCATCTCCCCCTTTTCACTAAATTCACTTCTCATTATCTCCTGCTACCACTGCCGGCTCTAAGAAGAGAGAAGAGAGCTATTTGTGACGACATTTTGTTTGCTAAAGCCATTCTTCCTTTCGCTGTCCACGGTATCTAAATTTCCTTGTGAACAATATTTAATCATGCCAAAGCAGATTCAAGGGGGTGGATAATGTCAGAGAGGAAAGTTTCTTTGGAGCCTATAATGTTTCTGGTGACTAGGGGCTGATCCAAAAAATATTGAGAAACAAAGCAATAAGACTCAGCAGAATATAAGTTATGGGCCAAATACTTTATGCATTGTTGGGAGAGAGGCCTTAGGCTGACTGTCGTCAGATGCACAGGGTGTGAATTATCATCCCATAACTCAAACCTCAAGATATCTGGATATGATTACAAAAGTACAAATATTTTTGGCTTCTCTTAAAGAAGAATATACTATTTTTTAAGATGAATGTAAAAAATCACTACTTAATAGTATTCATAAATAAATTTAATTTTTTCATTTAAATGATAAAATGAACTATATTAAAAACAAACATACATGAAATAGCAAACATTGTGCTAAATTGTATATATATAAAACACTATGTAGTTTATATACGTGTATATATGTATATGTGTATACACACACACACACGCATACCATAAACTAGTATTAATCTAAAAACAAGTATGTATTTGAAATAGGATTTTATTCCTAACATATGAAAATGTATTTTGGAATAAATATGCAGTTAGTAAGATTTTTAATGAACAAAAAAATGGTTTATAAAAACAAAGTAAAATATTAGCAATCCAAAGATGGTCCAGCATTGCAATCTAGTTTCCTTGATAGGAACTAAAACAAACAAACAAATAAAAAAGAAAACCAAACCCCTCTTAAAAGTTAAACCAGTACAAGAAAAACAAAAAAAAAGAATGAATCCCAGTTCACGGCAATAGAAGCAGAAAATTGTCCACACTCTAATGTTTCTTCATATTTAGAAATGGACAAAAATGGAAGGAGATCCAAGAGATGAACTGATTTTCCTTCTTTAAACTCACACCATACATTATGCCTTTAAGAATTATGATGCAAGCCACAATGTATATTTTAGTATCAGAGACATCACTGAAATACACAGTAGAGAGATGTAGCAGGGGAGCAATGCTTCATTTAAAATAAAAGATACCAGCTCAAGACTTCAACCAAAGCTCCCGCAATAATAGCCAGCATAGCTAGGCTCTCTCCCATCCACGTTACATATATCGACCCACCTAATCGTCACAACAGCCCTATGAGATGAGTACTAATAGCATTCCCATTTCCTACTTGTGAAAACTGAGACACAAAGAGTGCATCACTGGGAAGTGGTAGAGCAGGGACTCCAAGTCAGGCACTCTGGCTCCAGAGTCTGTGCTCTTTACCACTGTGTTATTCAGACTCCCACAGTGTCATTCTTCAGATGAGCCTGTGTAGAAGCTACTCAAGAATTAATCTCAGTTAAATTTCGTGCAACATGTATTTCATTCATCATAGTTACAGGAACTGACATCTCCTTGGTGTTCTTGGCCACTTTCCTTTATGTTACATTTCTCTACCACCCATTCTCTTCCTTTCCCCACATTCTCAGTTTCATATTTTACACAACTGTTATCTTTTTTTCCCTTTAGTTTGCGAGAATAGATACTTGAGAATTTTTAAAAAATGTATTTGAAGAAGAAAAAAGATAATAATCATTGATATCTGTGGGAATCAGTTAGAATAAGGGGGAAATTCAAAAACACCTAACCTGGAACAGGTTTGGGTCATTTAAGAAGTCACCTAGGAACCTTGCATTTTAATATTTTGTGAGCTGAAAGAGGAAATAATGGAACTCAAAAAAGTGTTGATGATTTTTGTGAACTTGTAGAATCTCCAGTGAACATATGTTGAAAATTCAAGGCAACAATGAATGCATGTTACCTGTCCTCATTCTATGAATGAGTGCTCTGAGAAAGGCTTTGAACTGGTTGAGTCCAGTTTGAACCCCTACTGAGAATTCGCATTTCTAACAAGTTCCCAGATGATGCTAATGCTAATACTGGCTATGCTGCTAGTTAGGGACTAATTCTGAGAATCACTAGTAGAGCAGTGGTTCTCAAAATTTATTATACATAAGAATCACCTGGACATCTTGTTAAGATGTAGATTCTGATTCAGTATATCTGGAAAGGAAATGCAAATTCTCAGCAGGGGTTTGCACCGGAATGAATCAATTCAAAGCCCTGTGTCTAAGTATTGTGCTCAGGCATCACCACCAGTCAAAGTGTCAAAAAATCCAAACCAAACAAAACCCATTGCCATCTAGCTGATTCTGACTCATAATGGCCTTATAGGACTCAGTAGAACTGTCCCATAGGGTTTCCAAGGCTATAATCTTTACGGAAGCAGACTGCCACATCTTTCTCCCTCAGAGTGGCTAGTGGGTTCAAACTGCTGACATTTTGTTTAGCAGCCAAGTGCTCTGTTCCACTAGGGCTCCTTAGTCAAAGTACAGAGAAATCAAATCAGTAAAACTGATTTGTTATTAATTTTAGGTAAAATATAATTAATAATTCTTAATACAATGCTAATCATGCTAGTGGGGAAGGAAATAAAGAGAAAAATCATCAAGCAATGTAGTCAAATTACATAACCTGCATGTGAAAACTCGCCTCAAAAAAAAAAAAAAAATTGCACCCATCTAAGATATTCCACTGGTCTCACCTCTTCGGGAGCAAGGGAGAATGAAGAGAAGAAGATACAAGGAAAAGATTAGTCCAAAGGACTAATGGACCACAGCTACCACAGCCTCCACCAGACTGAGTCCAGTACAGCTAGATGGTGCCTGGCTACCACCACTGACTGCTCTGACCGGGATCACAATAGCAGATCCTGGAAAGATCTTGAAAAGGATATAGAACAAAATTCTAACTCACAAAAAAATACGAGATTTACTGGCCTGATAGACTAGAGAAACCCCAAGAGTATGGGCCCCGGACACCCTTTTAGCTCAGTGGTGAAGTCACCCCCGAAGTTCACCAGTCAGCCAGGGATTGGACAGCCTCATAAAACAAAACAGGACTAATAAGGCACAGCAGTCCAGGGAAAAGGACTAGTAGGCCGGAGGGGGCAAGAAAGCTGGAGATAGGGAACCCAAGGTTGAAAAGGGACAGTGTTGACATGTCGTGGGGTTGTTAACCATTGTCATATGTGTACTAACTGTTTAATGAGAAACTATTTATTCTGCAAAACGTCATCTAAGGTACAAAAAAAAGAATGATCTATGTGACATCAAATTGACAACAGCAACTCAAAAGGTTCGATGGGAAGCCTAGGAGGCAGTGAGTTGAAGATAATGGTGATGGAAAAATTTGGAAAAGGATAGTGAGAATAGCAGCACAACTGGAAGAATGTAATCGATGTCACTGTATTATACATGTAGAAACTTTAGAAATGGTGTAACTTTGGCTATGTATATTTTCACCAGGACAAAAAAAGGCCCTCCAAGGTCGAGAAGGGAGAGTGTTCACATCATGGGATTGTTAACCAATGTCATAAAACAATATGTGTACTGACTGTTTAATGAGAAACTATTTGTTCTGTAAACCATCTAAAGTACAATAAGTATATATATATTAAAAAAAAATTGGAAAGCTAGTTAATAGGATTCATTCCTCTTCTTTAATTATTGAAGCCTAAACAGAAAGCTAAAGTGAGAGGGAAAAATGATAAATACCTTTGTGTCATAAATTTGACAGATCCTCTCTAATGAGATACTAACCAAAAAAACCCATTGCCGTCGAGTTGGTTCTGACTCAGAGTGACCCTGTAGGACAGAGTAGAACTGCCGTATTGGGTTTCCAAGGAGCAGCTGGTAGATTTGTACTGCAGACTTTTGGTTAGCAGTCAAACGCTTAACCAGAGCCCCAGAGCCACCAGGGCTCCTATGATACACTAGGTGTAAGCAATATAGCCTGACCCCTAAAGCTGTAGCACTCTCACTCTCAGAAACATGAACAAAACTCATGGAATTTCAAAACTCCACAGGACAGTTAACTTCTCAGCAGGAATACTGGGTTGGAATAAAAGAATGGAAATAAAATAACCAAGTGAAAAGTAAAGCAAACCAACCAAACTTGCCTAGTAGGCCTCACCAGCCATAGACTAAAATGAAGAATTTTCAGAAAGACCAACCAAAGGTAGCAGAATCCATCATATATATAACTGTCACTGGATCTTCTTATTTTATTTCCATTCTTTTATTCCAACCCAGTATTCCTGCTGAGAAGTTAACTGTCCTGTGGAGTTTTGAAATTCCATGAGTTTTGTTCATGTTTCTGAGAGTGAGAGTGCTACAGCTTTAGGGGTCAGTGCCTTCTAACCAAGAAAGCTAACCTTGCATAGTTCATCGTACAAGTGCAAACATTCATATGTGCGTGTCTCAGGGCCTAGAGCTTCTGCTAAGGCTGCCATGCAAGGTAAGAGAGGAAGTCACCAGAAGAGGGGCAGGGCTCAAGTCCTTTGATATTGGTTTTTTTCTATAATTCCTGAAAACCAAACCCGTTGCTGTTGAGTCGATTCTGACTCATAGCGACCCTGGAGGAAAGAGTAGAACTGTCCCCACTGGGTTTCCAAGAAGCAGCTGCTGGATTCGAACTGCCAACCTTTTGGTTAACAGCCGAGCTCTTAACCACTATGCTACAAAGACTCCTTATAATTCCTGAAGGTGAAAGTAAATTATGCATTAGATGGTCTTCATAGCCCAAAGCAAGCTGGAATCAAGTGATTCCAATTATCAATCAATTATCAAAATGTTTATTTAAATATAGGGATTTTTTTTACCCTTCCTCAAATTGGGGTGGTTGTGGGTAAAACATATACTTGGTATATTTACCAAGTTCATACTGTTCTCTAGTGTTTTGGAGCATGTGTGTGTGTGTGTTGTGTGTGTGTGTGTCTGAGTGTGTGTATTTACATTAGAGTTTGTGTACATTTGTACATGTGTGGCTTTACAAGTTTTATCACAGGATTATAAAGTCTATAATGGTGAGATTGGTCACTGTGGTTTACTCTATTTAGGACCTAAAAGGTCAAACTCTTGTTATATTTTTATATGCAATGAAATGTTACTTATTTTTATTTTTGCTAGAGCTACGTCTACTCAGGACAAAAAGTTTAGGAAGAGGAAAATCTACATAGCATGTGTTCAGAAGTGCATCTAAATAGAGCCATTTTAAAACATTTTTGTATGATTATAGTAATCTTAAGAAAGTCCTTGAATGCTAAAAAGCACCTTTTTTTTTTTTATACTATCAGGTCTATAACTGTAACATTTAGCATACTTCTAGAATGCCCTGTCACATCCTTAAATCATATCTGTATGTTTTATAAGGCTAGAAATTATTTACAGCAGACTTTAACAAACTCTTCTCAGGGAAAGACAAGATGTGACCTAATAAAATATCTTCAATGTTAGAGAGAGGCACTGTCTCATATAAGAATTTCAAATGACCCTTTCAACAATGAGTACATGTGAGAGAGATTTCTGTGCTCTCTTTTAAGAACCTAAGACCTGCTTAAGTGGCTTCTTGCTTCATATAACATTCTGATTACTTCTACAAGGAATTGGCATGTGGGGCTGCGAACTGTTCTCCTTTCACATGGCCTAGATGGCAACTAAGTGTGCCTTCTCTGGAAGTAGTACGAAATGGAAGAAGTACAAAAAGATATGCTGGAAGCCATTTTGTGGAAAGTCAACTTGTGTCAGTCCACCTTCCATTTCAAAACAAGTAAAAAAAATATTCTAACTTAGAAAAGGCCTCCAAATTTGCAAGTGTTTTTCCCTCTGCTTGGAACACTCTTCATGGACTCTGCATAGACCCAGTTCAATTGTATCCTTCAAGTCTCAGATTAAATAGTATCTCCTCACTTGACCAGCCAAACTAAAGCAGCATTTATTTCCCCCTTATTCTCTATCTCAACTCATTCTTTGTGTTCTTGATAGCATTTACAACTGCACCAATTACACAGAGTCAGATAATTAAAACAATTCACAAAGACTCTAGAGGCTATACTAACATAAAGCTTCAGTGAAGGTAAAGGGTGTGGTAGAGGAAATAAAGAAAGCATAGGCAAGCACCAGAGAGGTTTGAGACTTCAGAGCATGGTTTCCAGGGTCCAGTCTCAGTCACTCATGATGCTCTTCATCTTTAGACTTTGAGCCACCATGGTACATGCAGGATACCGTGGTCTCAGAGAAGCCAAGGCACAAGCTCATTAAGAGGTCTTTTATTACTTTCTGGTCACATAGATAAAATCAGGTTATATAACTGGTTAAACCAGGTGCAAACTACCAATCTAAACAATTTTAAAAAACAATGTAGACAAGCTGGCACCAAGTGCCTCCACGGCAGTCTTGAACTTTACACCAAAAAAAAATACCTGTTGCTGTCGAGTCGATTCTGACTCATAGCAACCCTATAGGACAGAGTAGAACTGCCCCACAGAGTTTCCCAGGAGCGCCCGGTGGATTCGAACTGCCAACCTGTTGGTTAGCACCTGTAGCACTTAACCACTACACCACCAAGGTTTCCAAACTTTATACAGCATGTCATAAATCACTAGTTAGTACATTTCATTGCTATCTTGACCAAGGGTCAGTGCCAGGCTTCTAGTCATCCCTAGGGATGAGCATTAAGCTACCACAAACTATTCTCACATAATATCAGTCTTTAATTATTATTATTTTGTTACTTTTGCATCTATTTGTACCTTCTATCATTTATTATCCATTATTTGTAGGCTTTAGGGCCAGAAAAGAAATGGAGACCCCAGTCATTCATTTTCTACCCCTTAATTCTTCTGGCATCACAAGGGACCTCCAGTGCAGATCTATGTGACCTGAGACTTCCCCTCAGGCCTAGGAGTGTGAACAGCATTGACTCAGAGGATCAGTCCTCAAAGGACTGATCTAGGGAAGAGTCTCAAACAGACACTGGAAACATAAGTGGGTCCATCTGGGCAGAGACTACTGGGGTCCAAGATATTTGGAGTATGATCTTGCAGTATGTATTGGGGACATGGCTCCATACACTTGGCACTGTAGACTCTCTATCCTCCAAGGAGTGACAGAGCTGAAGAAGACCCTGAGTGTGGCCCTCTAAAGCATGGGGACTAGGATAGAGATAGGCCTATTGCCAGTGCTCTCTTTCCTACTTTTCTACAAGCAACCTACATAACAACAGAGACCATGACTGTTTTCTGTATTATTATGAGCCCAGTGCCTACTGTGGCACATAGTGGGCACCCAATGTTGAACAGATGAATAAATGAAGGAATGAGTGAATGACAGAAGCAAAACAACTTCTGGAAATATACACCTAGATTTGTTCTGCCATGTTTAAATGTGGCATTGGAGCACACAACATGATTAGGAATAGGAAAACTACAGGCTAGTATGTGCACTCAGTTCTTATAAACAAACTGCTATTATTGATAGAGATTTACATTCAAAGATTAAAATATGGATTCAAATCAGTTGTATGGCTTGAGAAGTTAGTTGTAGAATTCATTTATCAGTGACAAATCTAATGAATTAGTCATATAACTTGAATATTAGAGATACAACTTAAAATTTCACTGCATGTTTTATTTAACACTTGATGCACTCTGCAAATAAATCTTTAAAATATACTTCTAAATCAAACTGTAAATAAAAATGTAAAGAATAGCAGCCTGTAGAAGTGAGGAAGGAAGATGATGGAATGGCCATCGGTATTCAACGTGCATGGAAAAGAGAGGCAGCTTGAAATGAGAAGGACAGAGAAAGGCTAACAAGAGAGGAAGTAGAAAGGGAAATTTATCATAGTCTCATGCCACCACCATCAATATTTATTGTGCTTGGCCAGTCTGTACTTTGCATTCTACTAGGTGGTATGAGACACCGTTCTGTCAACACCGGTGTTGCTGAATCATCTGGAATTGGAAGTGGGCCAAGAAAGAGAAAAGCTGATTGTCCAAAAAAGTTATTTTGGCTATTTATAATGAATTGAGAAATGCCAACACTTCCAGACTAGATTACCAAAGCAAAATGCTGATTGAAGCCATGATTCAGGCATTGCACGTTAAAAAAAAAAAAACTTAGTAAATATTGCTCCTCCACATTTTGTCCCTGCCTGTTTCCCTCTCACACTTTATTTTCATTGGGATATGGTCACTACCTCTTAAAACTACAACCTTCTGAGACTGAAATTTCAATGGCCCAAATTAAGACCAGTGTTTCCTCTATTGATGTCTTTCTTTCCTGTTTGCTTATCCTCATCAATCACAATTTTGTGTCTCAATCCAACCCCCACTTCTGTTGTTCCTTGGATATCTTGCATTCACCTACAGAAGGTGGGAAAGAATCATTTCTAAAGATATTCTGTAGATTTTTTAAAATTGTTTTTTCAGGTACACAGTACAGATATTTCATTCCATTTTAAAATGTTTGTAAATGATACAAGCCTGATGCACTATCCTTAGCAGAATATAATGAAGAGTTTTGGGGTTTTGTTTGTTTGCATGGTTTCTTTTCTTTTTCTTACTTAGTTTTCCCAACTTGGTTTATTTGACTCAGCTCCCAGACTAAAGGAATATAAGTATAATTTATCTTCATTAAAGATGCTATTTTACAGTTTTGTTTCTTATAATTTAAACTCATCTGTTGACAAATAATCTTTTGAAAACACAGACTGAGAATTTCAAGTCATCAGGAAGATTAGTTTTCAATTTGGAAATACATAATTTCATAATTTTTCTTTAAAAAAAATACCTTACCAATTCTAAACCTAGACACATCTAGGTAAGATTGAGAAGTCCAATTAACATCCTCTATTTTTAACTGCCACCTTGCCATTGTTTAAAGTCTTCCTTTGCAGGCAAGACCTCAAACCACATGCTCTCCTCCATCTAATTCCTCAAGGTCCAACTGAGATTCCTCTTAATCCAAAGTCCACTCATTCTCTATTGCCTTTTACCACATTTACTGCCCATATCCTCATTTGCCAATTGAATATTTATTAAAAATGAATTCCCTTCTGCTCTTGTATTATTCTTTTCTCATATATTTTTATCAAATAGGTATTATTTCTCTTACCATATTATAATCACTGTTTCTCTAACCAAATCATAAACTCCATTTCGGCAGGGACCTTCCTTACCTTCTACTTCTTAATCACGCATAATACAGAAAATAGCTGTGAATATGGAAGGAAGTCAGAAGTTTTAGAGTTTGATATTTTAGTTACCAACATGTTTGGATAATGTTATATTTTGCAAAGTGATTTTACATCGTCTAGTTTACTCAATCCTCATAACAATGCTGAATATTATCATTCACATATTAGAGGTGATAAAAAAAGAAAGTATCCTAGAAAGGCTGCATTATACAGTAAGCGATAGTTCAAGACTTAAACCAAAGCCATATGACTTCAAGGGCAGAGGCCTTCGTATGCTGTTGGGGGTAAACAGGAACCACATTGTTCTAATATTGGGGTTGAACATCAAAGTACTGACACTGCAGTAATAGTGTTTTGCCAACAGCTCACAGGTACACACCCCGTGAGTAGATGAAAATAGCAGAGCCGAGGTGGAGCAGCAGCTGTCTATTATGCACCCACTTCACAAGGTACGTCTGCATCTGTGCTACCACTGACGAGGTTTATTAATACCTTTGGTGATATATATAAAATGCATAAAAGTCATAAAATATAAAAAGAGAAAACCAGAGAAAAGTCAAACTAGTGATAAAAACTAGTAACATCCATGGTACAGGGTATGTAGACCCAACAGACGTTAATTTATTATCTTCTGTGCGTCTCTTCTAAATGGCTATGAAGATAGATAAGCTTACTAGAAGAGAGGCTACAGATACATTCAGAGATGGGAAAGTACAGTGGCCACATAAAAACTGCAAGATTTATAGGGTGAAAAACTCATTTTTTGCCAGTGCATGCTGCAGGATCGAATGGTTATCAGTGCTTTCTCTGTCTGCGGGAGAGACTAGAGCTACTTTCTTCATTGAACGGATAATACAATTGTTGTGCCTCTGGTGATAAACAAAACTAATGGCACAAGTAGAAAGGAGTCTGGGCCATTTAACTGTCAGTTGTCCATTTCTAGTGTAAAACAAAATTCCATTTTTTGAGGGTAGCATTCTGATTCAAAGGCATCCTGATTATGTGTGCATGCTGATGTCTCTCTCTTCTGTAAGCCTGACTGGTGGCAAGTCAAGTAAATCAACAGGCAAAAACATTCTGCAGCTTATTCTAACTTGACTGATAAAAGGGTATTGCACTAAGGCTCAAGCTTATCTTATTTTTCCGTAGTCCAACTTTATGTGTGCGAATAAAAGAAATGCATTTATTTGATTGTCTTTAAAATATTGAAGACTGAACTCCCCCTTGGAAAACACTTCTCATAAGAATCCCCAGAATGTTCTCATAAAAAATGCCTTTGATTAAAGATAACACATAATGATGAATGGATGTTAAATTTCTGTTAAATGTCTCATTAACTTGGCATTGCTATTAGGCTAACGCCAGCAATCATGTTAAGATTCTACCTGATTATTCATCCAAATGCTACAGACCACTTCTTCACTGTTAAGGCCCCAGAACCATTCTTTACCAGGTTAACTCTATCATTTTTTTCTCCTTGTTTGTGTTTTAGCTGATAAGTAACTCCTCTCATATTTAGACCTTATTTATTATATTCATCATCCATTACATTCATTCAATTTTGTTATTTTGTAATTTTCAATCATCCAGTTGACTTTAGCTTCATGTACCTATACTCTACCTCTAGCTTTGTCTTTGATGTCATGCCATAACCACTTGTAAAAATCAAAGTAAAGGTTAATTGACTTAGCAGAACAAAGCTCTTAAAGTTCTACTGTGTTAACTAGATCAATTTCAAGCTAAGACTTAATAAAATAATACATGCATAATGCACAAAATTCATAAAATACAAAAAAGCAAACAAGAAAAACATATGCTATGTATATATACAACCAAATAAGTTCCCTTGGAAAGACTATTAACAAGAAAATGCTGTTACATTACCTACATTATGATTGAGAAAAGACTCAAATTGAATAAACATTCAATGGGCTTTAAATTTGTTATATTCTTTTCAAAAGCATTTTGCTTTCTCTTGGGCATAGGGAGTATGAACTGAGAGACAAGCAATCAAATATGACTGAGAATGCTAGAATTAGTCACACTCACATTTTGGAACTGGCAATGACACTAACAGTAATCTAGTTGGTCCAATCTTCCCTACTGAAAGACAAGAAAACTAAAGCCAAAAAAGGCTAAGTGACTTTCAGAAGGTCCCATAGTTAATGAAAGGAAGATTTGGGGCTTGAACCCAAATCTCAGAATAGAAGGGATCTTAGAGTACATCTAGGCTGAGCATGTAATTTTAGATACACAGTAAATGAGACCCAGAGAAAGAAAGCAACTTGCACAAAATCACACAGGATATTCAGTCACACACTGGAGGACTACGGCGGTGCTCTCCAATACAGTAACCACTAGACACAGGTGAATATTTAGCACTAGAAATGTGACTAGTGCAATGGTCTGAATGTTCAATTTTATTTAATTTCCATTAATTTACTTTTACTTTTTAGAATGAAACAGTATAAAATGTTTCTTGATTAAACACATTTTGGTAGGACACCATTTAACTTTAACTGTTGCATCACATCACGTAAGATATTAATGTTTTGTAGTTCATGTGCATCCATATTTTTTAATGTAGTCAATAGAAAAATTTAAAATGCACCTTCCATTGTATTTCTACTGTTGTTGTTGTTAGGTGACATCAAGCTTGTTCTGACTCATAGCAACCCTACATACAGCTGAATGAAATACTGTCCAGTCCTGTGCCATCCTCATAATCTTGTTATGCTTGAGCCCACTGTTGCAGCCACTGTGTCAATCCATCTCGTTGACAGTCTTCCTCTCTTTCACTGACCCTCTACTTTCCCAAGCATGATGTCCTTCTTCAGGGACTAATCCCTCCTGATAACATGTCCAAAGTATATCAGATGAAGTCTCGCCATCCTTGCTTCTAAAAGGAGCATTCCGGCCGTACTTCTTCCAAGACAGATTTGTTTGTTCTTCTGGTAGTCTACAGTATATTCAATATTCTTTGCCAACACCACAATTCAAAGGCATCTATTCTTCTTTGGTCTTCCTTATTCATTGTCCAGCTTTCACATGCATATGAGGAGATTGAAAACACCACAGCCTGGGTTCTGCACACCTTTGTCCTCAAAGGACATCTTTGCTTTCTAACACTTTAAAGAGGTCTTTTAAAGCAGGTTTGCCCAATGCAATGCGCCTTTTGATTTCCTGACTGCTGCTTCCATGTGTGTTGATTGTGGATCCAAGTAAAATGAAATCCTTGACAACTTCAGTCTTTTCTCCGTTTATTGTGATGTTGCTTATTGGTCCAGTTGTGAGGATTTTTTTGTTTTTTTTTATGTTGAGGTGTAATCCATACTGAAGGCTGTGATCTTTGATCTTCATCAGTAAGTGCTTCAAGTCCTCTTCACTTTCAGCAAGAAGCTTGTGTCATCTGCACATCACAGGTTGTTAATGAGGCTTCCTCCAATCCTGATGCCACGTCCTTCATATAGTCCAACTTCTCGGATTATTTGCTCAGCATACAGATTAAACAAGTATGGTGAAAGGATACAACCCTGACACGCACCTTTCCTGACTTTAAACCATGCAGTATCCCCTTGTTCTGTTTGAAGGACTGCTTCGTGATCTGTGTACAGGTTTCTCATGAGCACAAGTGTTCTGCAATTCCCATTTTTCGTAATGTTATCCATAATTTGATATGATCCCCACAGTCAAATCTTTTGCATAGTCAATACAACACAGGTAAACATCTTTCCGGTATTCTCTGCTTTCAGCCAGAATCCATCTGATATCAGCAGTGATATCCCTGGTTCCACGTTCTCTTCTGAATCAAGCTTGAATTTCTAGCAGTTCCCGGTTGATGTACTGCTGTAACCTCTTTTGAATGATCTTTAGTAAAATTTTATCGCATGTGATATTAATGATATTGTTTGATAATTTCCACATTCTGTTGGATCACCTTTCTTTGGAATGAGTACAAGTATGTGTTTTAGTCACCTAGTGCTGCTGTAACATAAATACCACAAGTGAATGGCTTTAACAAAGAAAAATTTATTTTCTCACAGTCTAGTAGGCTAGAAGTCCAAATTCAGGGTGTCAGCTCCAGGTAAAGGCTTTCTTCCTCTATCGGCTCTAGAGGAAGGTCCTTCTCATCAATCTTCCCCTGGACCTAGAGCGTCTCTGCACACAATCCCCAGGTCCAAAGGATGCACTCTGCTCCCAGTACTTCTTTCTTGGTGGTATGAGGTCCCCTCTCTCTGCTCACTTCCCTTTCATCTCTCAGGAGATAAAAAGTGGTGCAGGCCACACCCCAGGGAAACTCCTTTTACATTGGATCAGGGATGTGACCTGGGTATGTGACATAGGAAAATCACAAAATGGAGGACAACCACACAATACTGGGAATCATAGCCTAACCAAGTTGACGGATATTTTTGGAGGACACAATTCAATCCATGACAGCATGTATCTCTTCCAGTCGGTTTGCCAGGTAGCTGTCTTCCAAATTTCTTGGCATAGATGTATGAGCACTTCCAGCGCTGCATCCATTTGCTAAAACATCTCAACCCCTGTTACCTCAATTCCTGAAGCCTTTTTTTTTTTTGACTATTCATTCAGTACAGCTTAGACCTCTTCCTTCAGTAACATTGGTTCTTGATCATATGCTACCTCCTGAAATAGGTGAACGTTGATGAATTCTTTTTGGACAGTGACTTTGTGTATTCCTTCCATCTTCTTTTGATGATTCCTGAGTTTTTCAATATTTTGCCATTGAATCCTTTAATATTGCAACTTGAGGCCTGAATTTTTTCTTCAATTCTTTCAGCTTGTGAAATGTCGAGTGTGATCATTTCTTTTGGTTTTCTAACTCCAGGTCTTGCATATGTCATTATAATACTTTGTCTTCTTGAGCCACCCTTTGAAATTTTCTGTTCAGTTATTTACTTCATCATTTCCTCTGTTCACATTAGCTATTTGACCTTCAAAAGCAACTTTGTCTCTTCTGACATTCATTTTTGTCTTTTCTTTCTTTCCTGTGTTTTTAATGACATTTTGCTTTCTTCATGTATAATGTCCTTGATGTCATTTCACAACTCCTCTGGTCTTTGGTCATTTGTGTTCAATGTGTCAAATCTATTCTTGAGATGGTCTCTAAATTCAGGCGGGATATACTCAAGGTCATACTTTGGCTCTCGTGGTCTGGTTCTAATTTTCTTCAGCTTCAACTTGAACTTGCATATGAGCAATTGATGGTCTGTTCCACAGTCGGACGCTACACTTGTTCTGACTGACGATACTGAGTTTTTCCATAGTCTCTCTCCACAGATGTAGTTGTCGATCTTGCAAAATTCTATCGTTTCTATCACCAAGGCCGTATTTTCCAACTGCTGATCCTTCTTTGTTTCCAATTTTTTGCATTCCAATCACCAGTAATTATCAGTACATCTTGAATGCATGTTTGATCAACTGCAGACTGTAGAAGCTGGTAAAAATTTTCAGTTTCTTCATCTTTGGCCTTAGTGGTTGGTACATGAATTTGAATAATGGTCGTACTAATTGGTCGTCCTTGTAGGCATATGGATATTATCCTATCACTGACAGCGTTGTACTTTAGGGTAGATCTTGAAATGTTCTTTTTGACAATGAATGTGATGCCATTCCTGTTTAATTCGTCATTCCTGACATAGTAGACCATATTATTATCCAATTCAAAAAGCCAATACCAGTCCATTTTAGCTCACTAATGCCTAGGATACCGATGTTTGTTTGTTCCATTTCATTTTTGACAATTTCCAATTTTCCTAGATTCATACTGCTTACATTCCATGTTCCTATTATTAATGGATGTTTGCAGCTGATTCTTCTCATTTGGAGTCATGCCACATCTGTGAACGAAGGTTCTGAAAGTTTGACTCCATCCACATCATTAAGAACGACTCTACTTTGAGGAGGCATGCCTTCCCCTGTCGTGTTTTTGAGTGCCTTCCAACCTAAGGGGCTCATCTTCTGGTACTATATCCATGGGGATATTTCTATTACACAATACTGAATTAATCTTCTAATCTGGTATTTTTTTTTTAATTGCCTGAATGTTTGGAACACTTTATCAACAAAGGTCTTCTTTTGATTAAAATCTAAATAAGAACCCCAGTGTATTAAATTGATAAAATGAGAGGTGCTCTCCATGAAACTGGGTAATAGAAGTAGCCCACCATACACCTTCTGGTGATTCCTAGGACTAAGAATCCAGAGATTCTTGTGAGAAAACTGCCGAGCTACAAATCAATACATGCTCAACTCAAGATGTGTTTTACTACTTCACACTACACATCATGCTTTAAATGTAAGAATACCAAGAATTTAAAAGGCAGTAAGGAAGACTGAAGAAGAATTGATGCCTTTGAATTATGGTGTTGGCGAAGAACACTGAATGTAACATGGACTGCCAGAAGAACGAACAAATATATCTTGAAAGAAGTACAGCCAGAGTGCTCCTTGGAAGCAAGGATGGTGAGACTTCGTCTCACGTACTTCGGATATGTTATCAGTAGGGACTAGTCCCTGAGGAAGGACATCATTCTTAGTAAAGTAGAGGGTCAGTGAAAAAGAGGAAGACCCTCAACGAAATGGAGTGACACAGTGGCTGAAACAATGGGCTCAAACATAACAATGATTGTGAGGATGGCACAGGACCTGGCAGTATTTCGTTCTGTTGTACATAGGGTCGCTGTGAGTCGGAACCAACGTACAGTACCTAACAACAACAACAAAAAGGAATAGCAAAACTACACTAACAACTTTATTTTCCTTGATCTCAAGATAAATCCACTCAAGACATCTGATTTCATAACATATATTTGGATAAATTCACTTAGGAATTTTTATCATTTTATTTTATTCTCCTCTCATCATAGTGACTAATGACTAGAGTCTTCTCATTGTCTTTATTGGAATCCATACATTTCTATTGCCCAAAATCTCTAGTATTACATTACTTTAAATAGGCCTTTTTATTTTAAGATTCCCAGAATAACATTCACTGAGGGTAGAGTATTTTTAGCACTGGTAATGGATATTTTTCTATCTGGTGGTTCCCAATAACTCTGTGAGCATAAGAGCAACAGAAGGTATAAAGCCAACCCATTGCCATCAAGTCAAATTCCAACTCATAGTGACCCTATAGGACAAAATAGACCTGTCCCTTATAGGGTCTCTATGAGTTGGAATCAACTTGAAGGCAACAGGTTTGGTTTGGTTTATAGGGTTTCTAAGGCTGTAAATCTTTACAGAAGCAGACTGTCACACCTTTGTCCTGACAGAAGATATATTAATTTCAACAGAATATTTCAGGGAAATTTTTAGGTGAGTTGTAAAAAGCATCTTGTCAAAATATATTTCTTCAAGTATGGAACATGGATAGTCAACTCAGCAGGAAAGTTTCCATCTATTATCCATGATAATGCACATTTCAAAAATACTCTCACTGTAAAATAAGGTCACAAGGCACTATCCTTTAACTATAAAAATCAGAAGTAAGGTCCTGTAATGTGAAGTTCAAGATTTCTGAAGCTAGACATCTTGGATTCAAACCACACATTTCTTTATTTCTATTACTTAGAAATAATAATCCTATTTATTCCTGTCCTCATAAAAGTTACCTCCCACTGTTTATCTCAGTTTTTGCATCTGTAAAATGGGAATGTTAATAATAACTTCCTTGTATGGTTGTTGTGAACATGAGTTAAAAATACATAAACTACTTAGAGCTGAAAGTGAAGAGGACTTAAAGTACTTATTGATGAAGATCAGTATGGATTACACTTCAACATAAAGAAAACAAAAATCCTCACAACTGGACCAATAAGCAACATTATGATGAATGGAGAAAAGATTGAAGTTGTCAAGGATTTCATTTTACCTGGATCCACAATCAACACACATGGAAGCAGCAGTCAAGAAATCAAACAACACATTGCATTAGGCAAATTTGCTGCAAAAGTCCTCTTTGGAGTGTTAAAGAGCAAAGATGTCCTTTGAGGACTAAGGTGTACCTGACCCAGGCCATGGTGTTTTCGATAGCCTCACTTGCATGGGAAAGCTGGACAATGAAGAAGGAAGACCAAAGAAGAATTGATGCCTTTGAATTAGGTGTTAGCAAAGAATACTGAATACCCCATGGACTGCCAAAAGAACGAACTGATTTGTCTTGGAAGAAGTATAACCAGAATGCTCCTCAGAAGCAAGGAGGGCAAGTCTACGTTTCACACACTTTGGACATGTTATCAGGAGGGACCAGTCCCTGGAGAAGGACATCATGCTTGGTAAACTATAGGGTTATCGAAAAAGAGGAATATCCTCAACGAGATGGACTGACACAGTGGCTGCAACAATGGGCTCAGGCATAACAACGACTGTGAGGATGGCGCAGGACCTGGCAGTATTTCATTCTGTTGTACATACGTCACTATGAGTCAGAACCAACTCGATGGCACCTAACAACAACAACAAAAACCTAGAGCTGTGCCTAGAACATAATGTTTGCTATTAAATAGTAAGCAGTAAATGTTAGTTATTACATAAAATTGACAGAACACATGCTTTGTGTCCTCAAAAACAATGTCAACATTTTAAAAAATTCTAATTTATCACAGGTATACAGATAAAAAAATAATTACTTAGAATAATTATAAACTCCTCCCACCACCCTTCTATCTCCTTTGTGAAGCAGAGTTACTAAAAAGCCTGAGCAGGTGGGGCAGGGAGAGAATATGTTAACCCACTGAAGAGTTGTAAGAGAGAAGAGACAGGGATATAGTAAGAACTACGTGAATAGGTGTTAGAGAAAATGAAGACTTCATAAGGAAGGTTAAGTTGCATTTGGCAAGGAAGACACTCTGGAGAGTTTGGGAGAGAAAAATGCATGAAGATAATTGGGGAGGAGAGAAAGTGTTACTAGGATTCTGATTTAGATTCCTTTATTTTACTTCTAGAGATTTGAGTTAAGAATGGAATTCCCTTTTTCTCTCTCTGCTTTTGAATTGTTTTTGCATAATACATTAATCTAGTAATCGAGTACAGAACCAAATAACTCTAAAACATCAATAAACCCGTTGCCGTCGAGTCAATTCTGACTCATAGTGGCCCTATAGGACAGAGTAGAACTGCCCCATAGGGTTTCCAAGGAGCAGGTGATGAATTTGAACTGGCGACCTTTTGGTTAGCAACTGAACTCCTTAACCACTGTGCCCCCAGGGCTCCAAAATTTCGATAAAGTCCTCTTAAAATATTTTTATGTGCCTCACTAAAAGCTCACACTGACCATTTCTTCCCCTGCTTCTATGGAAAAAGCAGACTTGTCAGTATTTAAGCAATGCACCTGAATAAGCCCCCATCAATTCTTTCTATGCTAATTCCTGTTTTTAACTATAAGTGGAAAAATTAATTTAAAAAATGAGTTAGAATAAAGGACTTGATTTATTTTCTCTACCTCCATGCCTCAATTGTTAGAATCCCAACTTTTGTTTATTGGGATGATTTTCAGTAGACACCAGGATGACAACCAATGCTTCTTTTCCATAGATCCAAAGGCATTGTTGTGACAAAGCTCCACAAGTGCCTCCTTGATCATTGTTTGAAACAGTCCCTTAAGACAACCACTCGAGTGGCTGCGAAAACAGCAAGAATACACTCAAGCATCATATATTGTCAGTATTTTTCTTGGCAAATTAGCTTCAAGATCTGAACTCATCGAGGAGACAGGAAATTATGCCTCAGACTTGACAACTCCCTGGGGAAATGAAAACTGAATGGTTCTAAGCAGACTCGATGAACACAGGGAATGCGTCTAGGGACGTCATCTATTAAACACAAAAATCTGCCTGGAGAGCAATTTTCCAAATAACGGAAACAAGATTAGAAAATTTAAAGAAGAAAGATGAGTAAAAAGTGCTTTTTTTGCTTAAAACTTCATTTTCTTTCTATTTGATCATGGAACATCAATAAGAAATAATGATAAGGCTATTGTTAATAAGGAACATAAAGGGCTAAAGCTTAAGTGAGAAACTTACAAGGAGTTTTAAAATATCCAATAATGGTATGATCTGTAAAATGTTAATTAACAGACCCAAAAAATTATCTCTTTCTGTCTTTCTCTTTTTTTTCTTTTTTTTTTTTCTTTTTCCTTTTTACCTGGAAAAGCAAGATTACTTGGTCGGTTGATTGTAGGTGTGGAGGTGTTTACCAAGTGCTTTCATTTCTTGATTTACTTTTTGTGTATTTGGTTGTGCTTAAGAGAAATTAATACATTTCCAGCTTGGCTACGTGAGATTCAGAAATATCTGAATGTGTCTGTTACATTGGTAGGGCACAGACTCCAGAAGTCTGTGCTGCATGGGGTTTTAAAAGCATCACAGGAACAAACAGAGCTTAATGCTATAAAGGAACAAAATACATAGGGGTCAGATGGGGGAACTCTTCTATGTATAGCATGGTGTCAATTAGTCACATCTGTTTCCTAGCCTAGCCAGCACTTTTGTCCTCTTTGAGACCTATAAATAACAGAACCTGTAAATCAAGCTAATATGCAAATAAAAATAACCCTGAAAGAACTGGATTTCCTAAAACTGTATAAAACAAATTATTTCTTTGGAACATATCTAACAGAGCAGAACATAAATTGAGAAAGATATTCTCCCTCACTTCACAACAGACCACATAAAGCTTTGACTCTGAAGAGTTCAGTACAAAGGGTTGGTGCCTAGAGGAATACCAGCAGGACCTGATAGTTGGTGCCTAGAGAAATACCAGCAGGACCTGGTAGGAAACAAACTGCATTCAAGACAAGATCAGAAGATTATTAGTGGGTTAATATGAAATATATACTGGAAATATATACACACACACATACACACACGTATATATACGTATACATGTAAACATATGTGCATATATATAAACATTGGAGGCCAACTGGAACCTGGACAAAACAGAAAGTTAGTTTCATTGGATTTTATTTGAGGCCATTGAGTTTGAGAAATGCAAACTAGGAATTAATGTAACTGTTTTCATAAAATACTTTGTGATACTCTGGGTATAGTCAAAGATCTTTAAGGGATGGGAAGACAGTATTGCAAAATATGGATCCCAGCAACCCCCTGGTCACTTAAGGCACTAGGAACTCTCATCAATGTCCCACTAACTCGAAGCCCCCAACTTCAGTAACAGGGGTGTCTGGCAGCAGAAGCTGGCTCTCCTCATCATGAAGCTAAACCAGAGGTTAGCAATTTTTTTTTTTTGTTGTTTCTTCTTTAAAGGGCCAGACAGTACGTGTTTTAGGCTTTACAGGCCAGAGGGTCTGTCACAACTCTTTAGCCATTGTAGTGTGAAAGGAGCCATAGACAGTATGCACATTATTACAATAAAACTTTATTTATAAAATAGGTGAGATGTAAGTTGCTGAATCCAGTGCTAAACCCATATTTGGCACAGGCGCTGGAAAAGCTAAGAAAGGATCAAGTAGCAGCTGAAGTTGCTGAGAGCCCAGATGCCGCCCCGTGCCAGTCAGGTGAGATAATAGATAAGTAACCATGTGCATGAGCTGCAACAACGTCTCACGCGTTGCTTCAATGCCCTGAGTATAAAAAAGAAAGAGAGAGAGAGAGCTGCTGCTCCACTTCTACAAAGTAATGAAGAACACTGGAAATGGTAAATATGCAGGTAAACACAAAACACAAGTTTTCTGTCTTTTAAATCTTTATACAAGATCATTGACTGTTTAAAGTAAAAATATTAACAGTATCTTGTAAAGTCAATAACATATATAGAAATAAAGTTATAACAAAATAATACAAAGAATGGATAGGAGATAGAAAATGGAAATACATTGTTACAACTTTCTTATACTAACGTAAGGTGCTATAAAATAATTTGAATGCAGACTCTGATAGTTATATGTAGTAAATCATAGATCAGCCTCTAAAAATGAAAACAAAAAACATAGAGGAGATAAATGGAGTACTAAAATAATTCTCAATCTAAAAGAAAGAAGAAAAGAAATAGAAAAGAACAGATGTGACAAACAGAAACAAATAGCAAGATGGTAGATTAAACCCCCCAAAAAGTAATCATTACATTAAGTATAAATGAGCTAAACATTTAATTTAAAAGTAAGTTGTTATGCTAGCTATGCAAACAACTAATAAAGCTGTTTAAAATAGACATTAAAAATAAAGACAAAAGGTTAAAAGCACGAGGATGGCAAAAGATAATTATGTAACTATTAATCAAAAGAAATCGAGAGTGACTATATTCATATCAGACAAAATAAACTTCATGTGAAGAAGAATTACCTGAGATAAAAGAAAATATTTTATAATGTTAAGTGGCAGCATTACAAGGATTCAGGCAGTCCTTTGTCACCCTGACTTATTGGAGATAGGAAGATAAAAGGAAGCAAAAGAGTGAACAAAAGAGCTTTCTGGTCTTGCTCAAAGATGAGACCTGAATTCTCTTACAGAAATGGCCTTATGTGGTGTAATGAACTTCTCTTATACACTGCTTTGAATCCCCTTTCTCCACATCTTGCACCACTCGCTGCTTCAGAGAATTGCTCCAAAGAAGCTTCGATTCACTTTGACAGGTGCAATTTGTCCGTACCTTTGCCTTAGGACAGCTCACATAACTCTTATATCCTTGCCTGGAGTTTGCTTTCTTTACACTGGTTAAGTGGTACATCTGCTAAACTATTCAGAGCTCACCTGAAAGCGTGTGGGGTTTAATACCGTAACCAAAAAAGGATGAGAGCCATTGGATAAATGTTTTCTCTTTCCTTCCCCAGGCAGACAGTTCTGGGATGTTTTCCAGAAGACTCCTCAAAAAGTCCTCCTGGATCAAGTACCAGTCTACCATAGTAGTGGCCTACTTGATAATGCATCTTGGTATTTTTCTCTTTCCCTGTTTCTCTTCTCCCTGTACCGCACTCCTAATCTGTGGAATCATGATCTCACATTATATATATATACATGACTTTGTCTTAAACTCTAGTTCGAAGGGAATCCAGGCTAAATAAACAGAGGAAGAAAAACATTACCGGGAATCACCCTTTTATTTACTGTAGTACATGCTCTAGGAAATATATCCCAAATCATATTATAGAATCAGACCCAAACAGATTAGCATTCTTTCCTCTAAAGAAAGAGCAAAGACGAAGATGAGGAAAAAAGAAGATTCTTCCTCCTAATCCATCTATGACTATGAAGAAACCTAAAGTTTAGTGGATGTAAAAATCCACCTATGAAAAAATTATAAAAAAGAAAAATCAAACTGTATAACAGTTTTGTTTTTTTTTTAATTACTCAATACTCTTCAATTGGAATTACAAGGCAAAACTGTTACTCTGACAGGCAAATTCTCTTCCACTTGTCAAGGACATAAAATACAGACTATGCACAGATTCCTTAAAGCAAAATATTATAGTATAATTTTAATAACAAAGTATCTGAGAGCTTCAATGTGTGGTAAGTATTAAGGGGAAAGAAGAATTAGCAGAATTCATGCTGGAGAAGGTTTATGAAAAAGAAGATTGGGTATGGCCTGAAGGATGGGTACAGTTAACATAAGCAGAGAAGAGGATGGATGTTATTCCAGTAATGGGGTTCAGAATGGGGAAATGGAAGCATTTTGTGCACAGATGAAGAAATGCACTTGATTTATGCATGGTGGAATTGAGTCAGAGAAACAGGAAAGCATTAAAGTCTATTTGTGTTACATTCCTGTCCTTTTATTAGCAATCTCCCACTCCTCCCACCCTCTTCCACCAGCTGTGGAAAATGCATGCTCTATGTTCAAACCTTGTTGATCTATCTTCTCCTGGATTATTGGTTTTGATCACATATTTAGACTTCCCTCTTTGTCTATTATATCTGGCTTCTTTCTAGAATCGACACATTTTCCCAATTTTAACATCTGTGAGGCTTTGTTTTTGCTGTTTTTATCCACTCCTAACTATGAATTTCTACTGCCTGAACCAAGCCTCTTCGTTCCCCAGACAAGAAAGGACAAAGTTAGAAATATAGGGTGGAGGCAGTTTGTAGGGCGTCTTTATAGCAAATCAGAGGAGTTTGGATATTATTCTTCAAGAATTGGTTCAATTTCCATCCACTTCAAGAAGTTTTTCCCATGAAACAAATTCAAACATCTAAGTTCAACTACTTATTTTATAGAATATCTCCCTAGTGCTTTAATAGACAATAAAGCTTACTAGAGATAGCTGAGGCAGGAATAGGAATAAAGAAGAGATTCAAGACTGATTTCTAAGGTAGAATTAATATAGATTAGTAATCAATTAGAGGTAGGTGGTAGGGGGAAAAGAAAATATTATGATTCTTAGATCTCTAATTTGGGTAATTGGATATCCTTTAAATGGGAAAGCTGGAGAATAAAAAATTAAGCTCCATACTTTAGCTTCTAGCACACATCAGTTTAGTGACACTTTCTGCCTACCATTTTTGGCATGTAATCTTTGAGCCTCATTCACTCCAAGCCCTGACTTTGTGTAATTATAGTACTGTATATGGTTAAAGGCACAAATCCTGACTCTAATACTTTTTAAGCGTGTGACCTTGACCAAGATACTTGACTTTGCTGTGCCTCAGTGAAAAGTGTTGTTGTTGTTAGGTGTCATCAAATCGGTTCCAACTCATAGTGACCCTATGCACAACAGAACAAAACACTTCCAGGTCCTGCGCCATCCTCACAATTTGTTGCTATGCTTGAGCCTATTGTTGCAGCCACTGTGTCAATCCATCTTGTTGAGGGTCCTCCTCTTTTTCACTGACCCTCTACTTTACCAAGCATGATGTCCTTCTCCATGGACTGATCCCTCCTGATAACATGTCCAAAGTATGTGAGA
>NW_004443961.1:11963279-11990085 GCF_000243295.1 Trichechus manatus latirostris
TCTACTTTACCAAGCATGATGTCCTTCTCCATGGACTGATCCCTCCTGATAACATGTCCAAAGTATGTGAGATGTAGTCTTGCCATCCTAGCTTCTAAGGAGCATTCTGGCTGTATTTCTTCCAAGACAGATTTGTTCGTTCTTTTGGCAGTCCATGGTATATTCAATATTCTTTGTCAACACCACAATTCAAAGGCATCAATTCTTCTTCAGTCTTCCTTACTCATTGTCCAGCTTTCCCAAGCATACGAGGCAATTGAAAACACCATGGCTTGGGTCAGGCACACCTTAGTCCTCAAGGTGACATCTTTGTTTTTTAACACTTTAAAGAGATCTCTTGAAGCCAACTTGCCCAATGCAATGCGTCTTGATTTCTTGACTGCCACTTCCATGGGTGTTGATTGTGGATCCAAGTAAAATGAAATCCTTGACAACCTCAATCTTTTCTCCATTTATCATGATGTTACTTACTGGTCCAGTTGTGAGGATTTTTGTTTTCTTTATGTTGAGGTGTAATCCATACTGAAGGCTGTGATCTTTGATCTTCATCAGTAAGTGCTTCAAGTCCTCTTCACTTGCAGCAAGCAAGGTTGTGTCATCTGCATAACACAGGTTGTTAATGAGTCTTCCTCTGATCCTGATGCCCCGTCCGTCTTCATATATTCCAACTTCTTGGACTATTTGCTCAGCATACAGACTGAATAGGTATGGTGAAAGGATACAACCCTGACGCATATCTTTCATGACTTTAAACCATGCGGTATCCCCTTGTTCTGTTCGAACAGCTGCCTCTTGATCCATGTACAGTGAAAAGTAGCACTGACAATTACACACAAATCATAAGATTGTTGTGAGGCATAAAAGACTTCTTACATATAAAATATTTGAACCAGTGTCTGGCCCACAATGGGCATTAAGTACATGTTAATTAACTATTAGAGCCCAGACTTAAAAACAGACAAAAAAAAAAAAAAACAATGACGTTGCCAGTTCCAGTCCAACAAAACATTTTTGAAGGATTTTAAACACATTTGCATATTGGTTGAGAGGCAATTTAAAACCAAGAACGATAACAATAACCCCACATTTCTTGGTAGCTTTCTAGTCACTCCGTCGCATAAGAAGATTAAAACAGACAGATTGAAATATATTATTCATTATATTTTAATCCTGTTGTATTTAGTCATCATTTTTATTTTTTAATATATAGTGTCTGTACATTGAAGAACTCTAAACACCATTTCCAAGCATTAACCCTCCTTAACATAATGTACTGATTATTGTCTACGCAGTGATAGCATAGCAGTAGGTCCAACCTGATGTCTGAGTTCAGGAGGCCCTGCTCACAAGAATCATGAGGCAAGTTGTTCTGTGCATAGGTTGTACAGCTAAACTGGGAGGCCACGCAGATGGGTTCATAAAAAGATGAGGACATATCATCATCTTATTAAACATGGTGGCTTCTATCCAAATAATGTCAGCATGAACAGAACTCCTTGTTTCTCTTGCTTAATATGAATTATATGTATAATAAGCTAACGTAACTCCCATTTTCTTCAAAAACTGTCAGTTCATTGGAATTAGAATCATTGTTGTATTGAGTTAAAAAAATCAATGTGAATATGTTTTCCCTGCATCAAAATCTTGAGTTATTCATTTCCTATCTGGATTTTTCAGGATCTTTCCTTAGGGTAAATTTTTGAACATGAATTTATAAATGAAAATTGAGATATGAGACCATGAAATTCGAATATAAACAAATCAGTGTAAGCAAGAAGTGATGATGGCTAATAATCACAAGAAAGCTACCAAGAAACATGGGGTTATTGTTGTTGCTGTTCTTGGTTTTAAATTGCCTCGAAAACAATATGCAAATGTGTTTCAAATCCTTTAAAAACGTTTTATAGGGAGAAGATATTCCAATGTGGAGGATAGAATTCATCTCTTCAACGTGTGAATTTCATACAGCTCAGGGACCATCCTGTCACAGTCTGCACCAATTCTGCTCCCTTAGACAGGCTTATTTCTGTCTGAATTTGCTAGAAGGTATGTCAGCACAACAGAAAAAAATAAAAGAAAAGAGGAAGAAAGCAGTAATTTATAATCACCTCTGCCTTCCCAAGAGAATAGACCCCCATAATTAGAGATTTCATTGTTTCCTAAGAGTGCAATGGGTGAAATGATACAAGATTTGAGGAGAAGAGGTGAGGTAACATATAAATTATATACATTGTATGTTACATAAAAAAGAAGAAGAGCTGGAATATGAAATTAAACCCAATGGAAGCACAACACTTTGGGCAAAGCAGAAATGTCTAAAGGGGGTATTTTAAATTAATTTGCTGTGTGGTATGACATGTGGCATGAAATCTTCTCCATCTCTCTCTAAAACCTTGTGTAAAGTATTCAATAATTAGTTATGCTTTCTGGGTGGGATTTGCAACAAAGCTCTTGTCCTTCCTCAAGATCAGTATAAAAGAAAAAAAATAGAAAGAAAACAACCAACCAACAATAATAACACCACCACCAACAACAACAAAAAAAACACAGGCTATCAGAACACCTCACCACATACAGGGTATACTAACAAAAGAGAGACAAAGGGAATCTGAAATTATGGGGAGGAAACTAAATAGAGTTTCTAATACCACATATCAGAAAACTTTTAGAATGGACCTTTCTTCCACAACATGAGACTTCATTAAAAAAGCAGGGGGGACCTAGGGCGTTATTGGCAATTGCTTAAGCAGACAACACAATTTGTATGAAATGGAATGCTTCGGGTAGGCTGTAATTCAATAGACTTTGGGAATTGCCACCAAACACAAAGCAAACAGAAACCATTGTGTGAAGAGTAGAAATACACAGCTGGTGCATTTGAATGGTTGGCTGTTTTGCTGTGATCACTGTTGGCAGAAAGAAGACTTAGGGGTTATCCAAGGTCTGTGTGAAGAGTGCTGAAATGGCAATTTGTCCTTCAGTCAGAAACCAAAATAGTTGTTTATTTGTTTTTGTTTGTTTGGCCTAGTTTCATTTAGTACAGCTAAAGGTTGACTTGTTAAAACAATTTATTCAAACGCTGAAAGGGTTTTAAATAGCCTGGCTGCTGGGCTGTGGGGGTCACTCTAATTGCTGCTTTAAATACTATCTGGGAAGGTCACAAGGATAGCCTACAGACGGACACGCGTCGGAGGGATAACCTACAGCTGGCAGGCTGCAGGGCTACAAGTCCCAGGACACCATGAGTGTTGGGGTCAGCTACAATCTGCTGCTAGCCAGATCCTGTGTGGCCCACAGGGAAACGCACCCGGGGAGAAGGATGAGCAGAACATGGCTACCTAACAGATGGCTCTAAAACCTGCCTCCTCTGGTGAGAGGAAAATCTGCCAAAACCAGGTGTTTCACAGTTTTTTCCCCCTGGCATTTCTCTGTGTGCATCCATTGCGAAGGCTCAGATATGAGCCCAGCTGTCTAGGAATTATCTAAAAAAAATTATATAGCTATATATACATATATATACACACAGAGACATGTATGTGTATACAAGGGTAAGTTAAAAAGTATTGCTACAAAATCATAGAAACTTTTATTAAACAAAAATATCAAAATGTAAAGCTATTGTTTCTCAACATATCCTCCATCTAGGTCTACACACTTCTGAAGGTGGTGTTTCCATCTCTGTCTTGATTATCCAGCACTGCTATAACAGAAATACCAAAAGTGGATGGCTTTAACAAAGAGAAATTTATTCTTTCACAGTCTAGTAGGCTATAAGTCCAAACTCAGGGCATCAGCTCCAGGATAAGGTTTTCTCTGTCTGTTGGCTCTGGAGGAAGGTCCTTGTCAACAATCTTCCCCTGGTTGAGGAGCTTCTCAGTGCAGGGACCCCAGGTCCAAAGGACATGCTATTCTCCTGGCTCTTGTTTCTTGATGGTATGAGGTCTCCATGTCTCTCTGTTTGCTTCTCTCTTTTATATCTTGAAAGAGATTGGCTCAAGACATAATCCAATCTTATAGATTATTACCATAACTACCACTAATCCCATCTCACTAACATCATAGAGATAGGATTTACAAAACATAGGAAAATCACATCAGGTGACAAAATGGTGGACAATCACACAATTTTGATACACATATTTTTGGGGGACACAATTTAATCCGTGACAATCTCTCTAACCTTTCCCCAAAGAATTGTGCATTCTTTGATTTATATCATGTCAGAACAACAGTTTTGGCATCCTCAAGGGATGAAAATTGTGTTCCTTTTAAAAGTTCCTTGAGTTTCAGGAACAAAAAGAAATCTGAAGGGGCAAGTTCAGTCCTGTATGGTGCATGGAGTAAGATTTCCCAATGAAATTCTTATAGGACAGCCCTTGCTGCCCTCGAAGAATGAGCAGGTGCATTGTTGTGATGGAAAAAATTCCTCAGCACAATTTTGCTGGCCTTTTTCTCACCAATGCAGTTTTCAATTTTCTTAAAACTTCTTTATAATGAGCTCCCATGATCATCCTGTGTCCTTCGAGAAAATTTATCAAGACTGCTTCCTTGGAATCCCAAAAAATAGTCGCCGTAAGCCTTCTGAGTTGTCTTTCCTCTCTTGGCTCACTTCCCAACCTTCCTTAAAACACTTGATCCATCTAAAAACTGTTGTTTTATGTAGGGCAGCATTCCCATAAACTTGTTGCAAAGCTTCAGTGATTTGGGAAGATGTCCACTTGAGTTTTGTTAAAAATTTGATATTAGCCCTGGCCTTGACCTCGAAATAGTTTTTTTCCATGGCACAAAAAGTATCCTTTTTTTGGAAAGTACCCTAATGAGATTAAAACAATAGTATTACTGAGAGAACTTGTCTGCAGCCATCCACTCACTGATCACAGAGACATGTTTAAACATGTTTCATTTGGAATAAATCCGTGCATGTATGAACTGGAACCCTGGCAGCAATAATTTTTTACTTTCTCTCGTATATACATATATATGTGTGTATATATACTTGTGTGTATGTATATATAGTTAGTTTGTTTTGTTTCATTTTCATTGTAAGCGATTTGGAGAACAGCTTTTAGGGACCACCCATCTACACCACACACTGAGAACTCTTTTATCAGGTCATTTCCAGGCACAACATGAGCATGAGAGGAAGTCTCAACTCATCTACTTATCGATTCTAACAGGAAAAACCTTTGTATTAACAGTCCAAGAATAACGAGATTATCTGTATTAATGATCTTGCATATATGTTCAATAAACCTTGGTTTTCTTAAAAAAAAAAAAAGTGAGGTGGGAGGAGGGGCTTTTAACTCAAAGAGGGACCCAGTTGGGCCCCTTCTGTTCATGATACACCAGTAAACGATGACAGGGGAACAAATGCAGATTGACGAAGACGGCTTCATATGGCGATAGGTGGGGCATACAGGACGCTGCCACATCTATTTTAAAGCTTCTCTGCATTTGCCCATGGAAAAAGAACGTACGGATCTTCTGATCCAAAAGCCAGGATGTCCACCAAATCACATTTTACTAGTTGTGGGGGAGGAGCACTCTTCTTAAAGATTTCATACTCTTCCACCTCACTTTTATTATACCTAAGAACTTATATAATTTTTTTATTTGTTTTCATTTAGTATTTCTTGAGTTAAAACAACTCAAAACACTTCCAAAGCAGGCTGACAAAGAGTACACTAACTACTGAAGAACTGGGTTAGTACATATAATTGACATGTAATCTTTTAACATTATTTTTTAGTACTTATACTTGACATGTAATCTTTTAACATTATTTTTATATTCCAATGACCCTTATATAATTTAGCTGAGTTATCATTACATATGTGCTGTTAATATGGATTAAAAGATCATAATTTCTGTCCTTAATGATATTAAGAATTGATATTCTTCTCTATTAAAATAAAAGATTTTTTAAATGATCAGATTTAGGGAATTAGAAGCCATACAGCTGTAATTGTTGACAGTGTTTATTGCTACCATGGAATTAGCATCTTGAGTCTTTGTTCAATGAAATTAAATTGAGCTATTGGGTGGTGCAATGGTTAAGTGCTGGGCTGCTAACCAAAAGTTGGCAATTAGAACCCACTCAGTGAGTCTGCAGGAGACAGACCAGGTGATCTGCTTCTATAAAGATTACAGCCAAGAAAACGCTATGGGGCAGTTCTACTCTGTTACATGGGGCGGCTATGAGTCAGAATTGACTCAACAGCACCACCAATAACAACACTTGGGTTAACATTTATTTATTGAAATATGGTTCTAGATATTTCCTTAGAGTGTTATTAATCTTTGTATTTGTCTTAGGCTGGGCTCTCTAGAGAAGCAAAACCACATATATAGAGAAAGAGAAGGAGAGAGGAATGGCTCATGCACTTGTAGAAGCTGGCAAGTCCCAAGTCCATGGGTTTGGTGTCAGGCTGGAGGCTTCTCCTGATTCACGTAGCTGTGGAGGCTGATGAACCAAGATCAGCAGGTCAAAGGGCAGGCCACTGGTTCACAGTCTGCAGAGGCTGACAGATCCAAGATCCGCATGTAAGACGGCAGGCCACTGGCTCACAGGCTGTGGAGGCTGATGATACCAAGATCAGCAGACAATATGGCAGGCCACTGGCTCAAGTCCCAAGAACTGGAGGTCTGATAATGATGGGCTGGATGCAGGATCCAGAGCAAGCACGCAAACTTTGTCAAAACATCCATATATATATTGGATGCAGGCCACACCCCTGAGGAAATTCCCCTTACAACTGATTGACTGATCACATCAGATCATATCACAGAAGATGACTACATCATTACATAACTGACAAATTACATCATTTTATAACTGCCAAACCACTGAGAATCATGGCCCAGCCAAGGTGACAGATAACCCTAACCATCACAGTACTATAAACCTTCACACTTCTCTACTCCAATACCTCCACTTAATACTCATACTCTCACCGAACACTTAAACCTCTACCCTACACACACACGCACACACAGGTACACACACACTTTTAAGCAGCTCATTCTCCTGAGGACTGCTTAACCATTCTGAGTTAGTTGTGAAGTCGATAAAAAGCCCAAATCCCCAGATTTTAACTCTATCAATGGCATTAACTGGGTCAAGGGTAATACCTTGTACTATATACGACAAGATCTGTTCTGTCTACTTTTCACTTTGTCTTAGTTATCTAGTGTTGCTGTAACAGAAATAGTATAAGTGGGTAGCTTTAACAAACAAATTTATTTTCTCACAGTTTAGGGGGCTAAAAGTCTGAATTCAGGGTGCTGGCTCCAGGGGAAGACTTCATCAGCTCTGGAGGAAAGTCTTTGTTTCTTCTGAGCTTCTGTTCCTGGGCAGTCTTTATGTGGCTTAGCATCTATCTTCCCCAGTCTCTGCTTCTTCTTGCTTGTTTAATCTCTTTTATATATCAAAAGAGATTGACTCAAGATACACCCTACACTAATCCTCCCTCATTAACATAACAAAGACAATCCATTCCCAAATGAGATTATAACCACATGCACAGAGGTTAGGATTTACAATACATTTTGGGGTTCATAATTCAATCTATGGAAACCCTGGTGGCAAAGTGGTTAAGTGTTCAGCTGCTAACCAAAAGGTCGGCAGTTCAAATCCACCAGGTACTCCTCGGAAACCTATGCGGCAGTTCTACTCTGCCTTATAGGGTCACTATGAGTTGGAATTGACTTAACGGCAACGGGTTTGGTTTGGTTTTTAATTCAATCTATAACACTCTTAAATAAATTTTGAACTTTAATTTTTTTCTGCCCTCTCTTTATCAGTCAATTACAAGCTCAAGTAAGTCTCAAAAGATAGTACCATAAATTGATGTCATACGCAATGAAATGAATTAATGTTTAACTGAAATATCCTATACAATAATATCAACTCACAAAACATTAGCTAATATGCTTGCTATAGGCATACATCATTAAAATGACCTATCATGAAAATGGCACAGAATTGGGCAACACTTTATTCTGTCATACATAAATTTGCCATAAGTTGCAGCCAACTTGATGGCAACTAACAGCAACAACAGATTGATTGCGCATCTACACGCACATACACATACACACGCAAAGAGAGAAAGAGAGAAGCACTTTACCTCCAGTGCGACCTCAGGAGTTTTTCAAAGAGTACAAAATTACAACGTTTAAAATTACAAGGATCACGATTAGGAGACCATTGTTCTCTTTCAACTCCTTTAGTCACTGAATTGTCACAGTGAATGCTAATTTCAGACTTCATTTCCAGCCGCAAGGAAAATAATAGTAGCTTCAGTATAAACTTTCTTTTTGGAGATCTCTTCACCCAAGCCAAGTAATGGGTTGATTCTACTATTCACATACTGTCACTCATAGTTTCTAAGGCGTTATTAGTCATCTGATCTCTAAAATCAACCTTGCAGTTTTGATACTGCAACAGGGTATACAGATCTAGTCTTGACCTACATCTAAGTTTTGCAGAAAATAATGAATAAACTATTGTATTGGCAAAACCAACAACCAATAAAAGCAAGCTTTTATGCGTCGCTGGGTGTTAGAGAACTTTAGAAACACAAACATAAAATGTAAATAATTTATGTAGTGGAGAGACTTAAAAATAAGGGATTAGAATGAAAATCTTTCAAAGCAGAGATCCTCTAAAACCTTAACCACATGCTTTTTGTCAAAACTAGATTTGCTACATCACACCTCTATAACTCAGAGCTGCCGTGCTTGGCAAATAGCTTGTTCAGACTTACTCCATAATGATTTTCTTAGCACTATTTTTAAATGTATGTTTCCTAACTTGGGAAGCTAATTTTTTTCTGGGTCAGTGAGTAGTTTCGTGAAGCAGGAAATGTCCTCCAGAGTGTCTCCAGATGGTCAAAATCACTAGTATTTTTATATTTATCATGGCTATAGTAAAAAGGATCCAAGTACCTCAAGTAATTTAATATGTTATAGTTTAAATATTTTTGTTTTAGAAGTAGGAGACACTGAATTGCAACTGCTATGGTTTCTCATATAACCATATAACTGATTGATATAAGAGTGTTGTATAACTGATACAGGAGTGCTGTATGCAGGTAAAATTGTAAAATGAACCAGACTCTAGTTCTTTGGTAGAAAAACAGCTTTAAGTCTTTCAGACTTTTCAGTCCTTCTATATGAATTTTGATTGCTAAGAGATCCAAGGCTCACTGATAGGAATGTTTGCTTTTTCTGAAAATTGTGCTTCAACAGATTAATTTCATTTTTCTAGAATTTAAAATAATTTTTATTCATCTCTATTTGTTTTATACCCTGGCTTCTATGTTCAGCAAGGCACTGGAAACTCTTCTCCAAAAGCTTAGATTCATTCTTAAGATAACATGTACTTTACACATTCATAAAATAATCGCACCCAGGAAAATAAATCTTGTTGCCATTGTCATTTCTCAGAACACATTTCTCTCAACAATCATCTGAACAATTTCCTGGGTGAGCTGTTATTAGTAATTATGGTGACTTTACCACCAGAGTTAACACTAATCTTGGGCAAATGACCAAGGTGTAAATACTACAAAATCTTCTGGTTGCTCTTGATAAGACCCAATTCCTGGCTGTAACACTTATATGAATAAGGAAGACTACCCAATTCCAGGCAATGTCAAGTACTATGACAGATCCTGGGTTCCACTGTGATGGGTTTGAATAGCATAAACTTTCACTGAGGTCCTGCCGCCTTCTAAGAATTAGAGTCTGGTTTAATAAAACTTCCATAGTTTTTCTAAGGTTCATAATGTTCTGCATATTTTCTGGGGGCTAACTCCAGAATTTTACAGGCTCAGTTGGAAAGAGCTCTCTACTAACATAATTAACAAAATAAATTATTTATAGAAGTTAATCTTTTAGTGTCTGGATCATTTGGCTATGGTTTATTTTTGATGTGTAAAAATGTTAAAACTTTTAATTCCACATACTCGTGATGCCGTCTCAATTACTGTAGTGTTTTAATAGATATTTTATCAGATAAATATTGTTACAATAATTCTGTATTAAAAAATACTGCAAAATTCTATGATTTAAAGTAATATATATATATATATATTCTTTTTTTTTTCCCCTCATGTGAGTTGGTTGGGAGTTGACTGATCTATGTTTGTCTAGGCTGTACTGTCAATTGGGTCTAGTTCTTCTCCATGTGTCTCAACTTCCTTGGAGCTGGGTCATATATATACTTTTAATGCCAGTGGCAAGAAGGATGAGCAAAACTGGCACCCTCTCACCCCCATCCACATTATCTTGGCAAAAGCCAACCACATGGCCAAGCCTCGAGTAATAAACTACTGCCTTGCTTTAAATCCGCTTGACTCTTTGTTATTCTTAAGGAGAGTACAAGTGCCAAACCCACTGCATTCAGGAACAGTACCAAATTCAAAACGTTGAGACACATAAAACAGATTTGTAAAATAAGCAGCAGCACAGCATATACCTATTTGTTTCATTCATTTGTAGAATTGAATTTCTGAAGAATAACTGATTAAACTAGCCAAAAAGTGTTTTTTTATAACTTAAAAATGTTAGGAAAAAATAGATTTAATGGGAATTTGAAATGGGTCATAATTTAGGGGTCTAAAGTTAGTAGCATAAACCATTTCTGTTCAGACATGCTGATTACAAGACAAACCCATTGCCATCGAGTCAGTTCTGACTCGTAACAACCCTATAGGACAGAGTAGAACTGCCCCATAGGGTTTCCAAGGAGCGCCTGGTGGATTCGAACTGCTGACCTTTTGGTTAGCAGCCATAGCTCTTGACCACTGTGCCACCAGGGCTCCGATTACAAGATAGAAGGTAATATCTTGCTATACAAATCCTAAGATTCAGGGTAGGCTCTCATCATTATTGTCTACTTACAGGGTTGACAGACATTCAGCCACTTTGCACTGGTATAGTCATGTTGGCTGTTTAAATATTAAAATACTTTCACAAAAGCTGGTAAATATACACTGTCCTGAGCCCTAAGGAGCCCTTGTGGCTCTGTGGTTAAGAGCTACAATGAGCTATGGCTGCTAACCAAAAGGTCAGCAGTTCAAATTCACCAGCTGCTCCTTGGAAACCCTATGGGGCATTTCTACTCTGTCCTATAAGGTCACTATGTGTCAGAATCCACTTGACAGCAAGGGATTTTTTTTTTTTTTTCCTGAGCCACAAACACTCACTGGACCCATGCCAGCCGGGTCCCTCCCTGATACCTTTCCCTATAATCTCCTCACAAACCACCATATCCTGCACTTCAGGGCCCATAGTCAGCATCCATTATGATTGGGCAGGGCCATGCTATACTGGAAACTGAATATTTTGATTTTGAACAAGAGCAGCTATTTTAAGTTTATGATCTATTCAGAGTGGAAGCTGGATTCCATTGCTTATGATAAATACTAGAACACAGATTTATTCTTCCTTCTGATTATTCAGTTCACTTTATCAAACAATTCAATCTTTGTTAGCCAAAATAAGGTTGTGCTTTCAAGTACTAGGAGAAATACCAGAAGAATTAAAAAAAAGTCATAATACTTGCCTCCGGGTGGTTCTCTAATAATGAATGTATTTTGTTTACCTTTTATTATTTGCCTAAGATAAGCAGAAAGTATTTTTATTGTGCATAATAAGAGTATTACCAAATTTTAAATAACATAGTGTTTGGAGTATCAGTAACAGCCAAAGTCTATGCTTACTTTAAAACCACATTAATTAAACTAAGAATTAGATGCCCATCCATAGCCTTCTACCTTAGGTATAAAACTAGAGAGAGATGTATATAAAGACATAAACCAGGGAATAGAAGACCCAAAGATGACAAGAATGTGACCTTAGGATCTGCTAAGGTCACACTAACTTAGAAAAACAGAACATTAAAATTTCATTATTTTGATAGGCTTTGTTCTATTGCTGTTTTCTCTTCTGGACAGCACATGTCTCATCACTGAACACGACAAACATGATGTCATCTGATAGCGAACAGTAACTTCAGAGTGGACTGACTAAATGCGGGTCTGACCAATAGCCACAATTCTCTGGGCGCTTGAGGTCCATTGGAGAGAAGGAAGTGAAAGAAAGGTCTGGAAAGATGGGTGAAATAGCCTGAAGTGATAGATACAGCGGGAGAGTTGGAGGGCATGAGCGATGAAATTCCTGTCCATTTTATCCATTAGCACAGTGCTTCGGATCTGCTTGTTTTCTCAACGCCTACAATGACATTTGGGATTTGAAAAATAACTTTAGTTCCAAATGCAAGAATAAAACTGTTAAATTAAGCATAATGAAAGATTGATTAAATATCTATATGTAATTACTAAACCGTTCAACAGTTACATGGAGGCCTGGTGGTGTAGTAGTTAAGAGCTCAGCTGCTAACCAAGAAGTCAGCAGTTTGAATCCATTAGCCTGCTCCTTGGAAATCCTATGGGGCAGTCCTACTCTGTCCTATAGGGTTGCTATGAGTCAGAATCAACTCGACGGCAAACGGTTTGGTTTTTTTTTGGTTTGGTTTTGATAGTTATATAGAAATTACTTTTGATATAAAGTATGGGTACACTTTAGTTTGTTTAATATGATGTGGAGTAAATGGTTCTGATTAAGTTCCCTTAGAAAATAAAATTATTCATAACTAAGAAGGCTGTAACTTAACAAGTAATGTTACTTTCTGAAGATTATTAAAAAAAACAAAAACGAAAAATGCCTAGAACTGGTTTGAGGATAAAAATTAACAGCCTGGAATAGAGCAAGGGAAGAGAGGAAAGGCTGAGGCAAGAAGAAAGGGCCCAGTCAAAGACAAAATACATCAATGTAGACATATGGAGAATTGTTTTCCAGAGGGCTAAGAAAGGGTCATTTTGCCTGCTGTGTAGAGCTTCTGCTCACATTTAACAGGAAAAGAAAACATACATTCCCTCTTACCTAATGAACTCTTGGGTTAGAAAATAGTGAGATTCCCACATCGTCGTCACAGTTTTGTTATATGTAACATATATTCAAGTCTTCCATCCAACCTATTTCATCCCAGCCTATTTCAGGAAAACTAAACTAATATAACTATATAATGGCATGAGGCTATGTATATAGGGTTATCAATCTAGCTCCTTTCAAACCAATTCAACTGAGAGTAAACAAATAGTAAATGAGTAGCGCCAGAAAGAAAAACAGAAATCCTCAGCATCTTTTTCTAATTAGTATAACTCTGATGGAATAAAAGATACATATTTTTGTGCAAGGGGAAATGTGGTATCAATCAACACTAGGACCCTGAGTGAATATAGACAATATGACATAGTATATCTGTTATAGATTTATTTTCATTTAATTTCTTATTTTCTGAGACTAATGCTGATCACTATTCTTTCTTTTTCTCTTTTCTCCCTCCATTTGTCTATTGTTCTTTCTTGTTTTCTTTTTCTTGCTATAAATAATTGGGATTGTGGTTTTCTGAAACTGAGCAGCAGTATTTTGACCTATACAAAACCATTAATTTATTGCGCATGAACTGACATCAGCGGTTGTTGCTGTTGTTAGGGGCCGTTGAGTCTATTCCGACTCACAGGGATCCATGTATTACAGTAGAACTGCTCCAGACGGTTTTCTTGGGTCTTTCTTTCATGGAGCCGCTGGGTGTGTCTGAACAGCCGGTAGCTATTTATACCCATCAAGCTAGAATATAGTGCAAAGACATCACCTATGGTATTTATTTTTAAATTCACGAAGTTGTGCCTCTTGTGATAACCATAATATTTTTCTTAACTCTTCAGTTTTGAAGATTTTCAATAATTTATTTAAACCATATGATTATTTTAAAAATTGAAAAATAACTATAAAATAACCAGCTCTAATAAGGAAATTTTCTTATTTAAATATGGTGGATATTAGAGGGAGAAAATCTGTTTGCTATCATGAGAGGATTTTTGATTGTCTGTTTTGCCTTTTTTTAATTTCTGAGGATTCTTCTTCTCTATATTTAAAATAGGGCTTCCTTTTTGGTGAAAGATATTAGGATAAGAGGAAATGGTTCATTTATTTGAAAGCTAGAGCAATAAAAGGTTTAAGTTACCAAAAGGTTGGCCGCTAATTTAATTTGGTTCCATTTATTGAAATGGGTGCATTATAGCTGACAACATTTTGTGGCATATACAGAGTATAACAATTCATTTATTTTTTTCTGCTCTAGTAACTGCATCATAAATTATCATTAAAGTCTATCTAAAACTCAGTAAGAAATCATCCTTGACATATTAATCTATATTCTATTAATAGCCAAATTTCAAGCCCAGTATAAATTTTCTTTCATTTTCATAATGCCCATGCAGGCTCCAAACACCCATGAGATACTAGTGCTCTTTTAAGTATAGACATTATTTAATAGTTTAAGTGCTTCAAATGTAAGAGATCTTTATATCCATACTCTTATTTGTCTAATTAAACCAAAAAAACCAAACCCACTGCCGTCGAGTAAACTCCAATTCATAGTGACCTTATAGCCACCTTATACTACAGAATAGAACTGCCCCATAGGGTTTCCAAGGCTGTAAATCTTTACAGGAGCAAACTGCCACATCTTTATCCCACATCTATAAACAGAGAGTATCAACATTTTAGTTATGCTTGGTATTGATTTAAAACTATTTATTTTAATAAATAAGTATGAATAACTAAAATAATAGAGTAATAATAGATAGCTAACTCTGGAAAGGAGTCCTAGTGGCACAAGAGCTCAGCTGCTAAACAGTCAGTGTCTGCTCAAGAACAAAATCCTGGTGATCTGCTTCTGTAAACATTACAATCAAGAAAACTCTGTGGAGCAGTTCTATTCTGTCACATGAGGCACCTGTCAACAACAACAACAACTCTGGAAAATAATAAAGCATACTATAAAAACATTATAATTTAAAAAGTGAGGTCCAAGTGCAGGAAAAGGCAGACAGATAAACCAGAGAGAGGGGGAGAGAGAGAGCCTGAAACAGTTTCTGGCAATGTAAGAATTGAGAATATGAGAAAAGGCAGTATTTCAAATCATTGGGGAAAAGACAGATTTAAACACAAATGGTACAAACATAAAAATATTGAAAGAAAATACTGCTGAACATCTATAAAATCTTCTGATGGAGTAGGTAGAAATCATAAAAGAAAAATTAATTGTTGGAAATTACTCTCCCAAAATTTTAAATCCCTGTCAGGCACAGTATTATCGTTTTAAATATTCAAAGATATTTTAAAAAATATATCAATATAATGGGCCAAACAACTCACAAAAGAAGAAACGCAAATAGTGTAAAGGTGTTCAAACTGACTAGTAATTTAAGTGAAATTAAAAATAGTAATGTGCTTTTATTATTATCATTATTATCAAATTGGAAAATGGAAGAAAAAAATGAAGGAAGGAAGAAGAGAAGCAAGAAGGGAGAGAGGGAGACAAGGAAAGAAGGAGAGAGGAGGCAGTAGGGAAATAAGAAAGAGAAAGAGGTAGGGAGGACAAAGGGAAGGAAGGGAAGAAGGAAGGAAAGGGAGAAGAAAAGAACAGATGATGGAAAGAAAGGGAGGAAAAAATGGAGTTGTTTCATTACTGAAATTCATCCCTTTTGTGTAAATAATGCCCTCATAGGCATCAGTTAAAAACTTAAGATACTATATATGTATAGGCCAGAAAGGCAATGAATAAGGAATACCAAAGAAGAATTGATGCCTTTGAATTATGGTATTGGCGAAGAATATTGAATATACCGTGGACTACCAGAAGAATGAACAAATCTGTTCAGCCAGAACACTCCTTAGAAGCAATGATAATGAGATTTCATCTCTTACTTTGGACATGTTATCAGGAGGGATTAGTCCCTGGAGAAGGATATCTGGCTTGGTAAAGGAGAGGGTCAGGGAAAAAGAGGAAGACTCTCAACAAGGTAGATTGACACAGTGGCTGCAACAATGGACGCAAGCATAACAATGATTGTGAGGAAGGCACAGGACTGGGCAGTGTTTCATTCTGTTGTACATAGGGTCACTATGAGTCAGAACCGATGCGACAACATCTAACAACAGTTACCGTAACAGGCCAGAAAGCATCCCAATGTGGCAAGAACACCTGAGGACTTGCAGTGGAGGTTCCAGATGTTTCAGTGCTTTACCTTCCTTTGCAATTACATGTATTAATACAGCCTGATACTGGGTAACATCTCTTATTCTTGTCAGTCTGATCTGACAGTCCAATCATTTGTGTTATCTCAATGTGACAATGAGAGATTTTATGGTAGTATGAGTAGATTTGCTGGGAGACACCGGTTGCTCACATGAGTTGCATACCAGTACTTTTAGCACCTTGAAACTTTGTGGGAAATTAAGAGCTTATGCATGCCCTAGTAATAAAGGGAATGGAAGCCACTGGTCACAGCTAGCTTGTTTCCAGGTAATCCAAAGAGACTCTCATGTGTCCTCCAGCAGACATTTTGATTATCTCTGTTTATACATGAGCTCTACTTTTGTACTATGCAAGGCAACAACGTAGTTGATGCACCCAAAATACCCAGTTATTGGCAAACAAGACTTTCAGGGATTGAAATTGCCTTCACTTCCACACTCATGTGTGCTTATGAGTGAAGATGAATGTGAAGCACTAAAACCACGGTCTAGTAAAAATAAATGCTGGACTTTTTAAATCCCTAAATTTAACATTCTTCACCAAATGTGGGAATTTTAGGCTCATTATTTCTTCAAATAATTTTTCTCCTCTAATTGCTTTGTCCTCTCCTCTGGGGCTCAATTACATGTATGCTAAACCTTTTGATATTTTCCCACAGCTTGCTGAGGCTCTGTTCCCTTTTTTTCTCATCCTTTTTCTCGCCATTCTTCAGATTGTATGTTTTCAATTGGCCAGTATTTAAGTGTCCTGGCTATCCTCTGTCTTCTCCATTCTGCTACTGAGTCCATCTAGAACTTTTATATATGTATATATAACAGGTATGGTAATTTTAGTTCTAAAATTTTAGGTCAAGTAATTTTGATTTTATCCTGGACATTGTGAATGTTATATTCTGTAATTCTGTTGTTGTTAGGTGCCCTTGAGTCAATTTGAACTCATAGCAACCCTATGTACAACAGAAGGAAACACTGCCCAGTCCTGTGCCATCTTCACAATTGTTGCTATATTTGAGCCTATTGTTGCAGCCACTGTGTCAGTCCATCTCCTTGAGGGTCTTCGTCTCTTCACTGACCCTCTACCTTACCAAGCATGATGTTCTTCTCCAGGGACTGGGCCCTCCTGATAAAATGTCCAAAGTACATGAAACAAGGTCTCACTATCCTCACTTCCAAGAAGCATTCCGGCTGTAATTCTTCCAAGACAGATTTGTTTTTTCTTCTTCAGTCCATGGTATATTCAATATTTGCCAACACCACAATTCAAAGGTGTCAATTCTTCTTCAGTCTTCCTTATTCATTGTCCAACTTTTGCATGCATATGAGGCAATTGAAAATACCATGGCTTGGGTCAGGTGCAGCTTAGTCTTTAAGGTGACATCTTTGCTTTTCAACACTTTAAAGAGGTCTTTTGCAGCAGATTTGCCCAGTGCAATATGTCATTTGGTTTCTTGACTTCTGCTTCCATGAGCATTGATTGTGGATCCAAGTAAAATGACATCCTTGGTAACTTCAATCTCTTCTCTGTTTATCATGAGGTTGCTTATTGGTACAGTTGTGAGGATTTCTGTTTTCTTTATGTTGAAGTGTAATCCATACTGAAGGCTGTGGTCTTTGATCTTCATCAGTAAGTGCTTCAAGGCCTCTTCACATTCAGCAAGGAAGGTTGTGTCAACTGCATATTGCAGGTTGTTAATGAGTCTTCCTACATTCCTAATGCTGCATTCTTCTTCATATAGTCCAGACTCTCTGATTATTTGTTGATCATACAGATTGAATAAGCATGATAAAAGGATATAACCCTGACGCACCGACTTTAAGCCACTCAGCATCCCCTTGTTCTGTATGAATGACTGCCTCTTGGTGTATGTACAGGTTCCTCATAAGCACAACTGAGTGTTCTGGAATTACCATTTTTTGCAATGTTGTCCATAATTTGTTAAAATCCACACAGTCAAATTCCTTTACATAATCAATAAAACACAGGTAAACACCTTTCAGACATTCTCTGCTTTCAGTCAAGATCCAACTGACATCAGCAATGATATCGTTCATTCCACATCCTCTTCTGAATCCGGCTTGAATTTCTGGCAGTACTCTGTCAATGTACTGCGTACTGCTGCAACTGTTTTTGAAAAATCATCTCCAAAATTTTACTTGCGTGCGATCTTAATGATATTGTTCAATAATTTCTGCAGTTTGTTGAATCGCCTTTTTTTTGGAATGGGCACAAATATGGAGCTCTTCAAGTCAGTTGGCCAAGTAGTTGCCTTCCAAATTTCTTGGCATAGAGTGAGCACTTCCAGCTTTGCATCCATTTGTTCAAATATATCAACTGGTATTCCATACATTCCTGGAGTATTGTTTTTCACCAATGCCTTCAGTGCTGCTTAGACTTCTTCCTTCAATACTATCAGTTCTTGATCATATGCTGCCTCCTGAAATGGTTGAACACTGACTAATTTTTCTTGGTACACTGACTCTGTATATTCCTTACATCTTCTTTTGATGTTTCCTGCATCATTCAATATTTTGCCCATAGAATCTTTCAATATTGTAACACAAGGCTTGATTTTTTCTTCAGTTTTTTCAGCTTAAAAAATGCTGAGCACGTTCTTCCCATCTGGTTTTCTAACTCTAGGTCTTTGCATTTTTAATTATAATACTTTACTTTGTCTTCTTGAGCTGTCCTTTGAAATATTCTGTTCAGCTCTTTTACTTCATCATTTCCTTCATTAGCTTTAGTTATTCCACTTTCAAGAACAAGTTTCAGAATCTCTTCTGACATCCATTTTGGTATTTTATTTCTTTTCTGTCTTTTCAGTGACCTTTTGCTTTCTTCATGGATGTTGCCCTTGATGTCATTACAAAACTCATCTGGTCTTCGGTTATTGGTGTTCAGTGCATCAAATGTATTCTTGAGTTGGTCTCTAAATTCTGGTTGGATATACTCAAGGTCGTACTTTGGCTCTCGTGGACTTGTTTTAATTTTCTTCAGTTTCAACTTGAACTTGCATATAAACAATTGATGATCTGTTTCGCAGTCGGCCCCTGGCTTCGTTATGACTGATGATATTGAGCTTGTCTACTGTCTCTTTCCACAGACATAGTCAATTTGATTCCTGTATATTCTATCCAGCGCAGTCCACGTGTATAGTTGTTGTTTATGTTGTTGAAAAAAGGTACTTACAATGAATAAGTCATTGGTCTTGCAAAATTCTATCATGCAATTTCTGATGTCATTTTTGTCACCAAAGCCATATTTTCCAAGTACCAATCCTTCTTCATTTCCAATTTTTGCATTCCCAACACCAGTAATTAACATTGCATCTTGATTGCATGTTTGATCAATTTCAGACTGCAGAAGTTGGTAAACATCTTCAATTTCTTCATCTTTGATCTTAGTAGTTGGTGTGTAAATTTGAATAATAGTTGTATTAACTGGTCTTCCTTGTAGGTGTATGAATATTATCCTATCACTGACAGCATTGCACTTCAAGATATATCTTGAAATGTTCTTTTTGATGATGAATGCAATATCATTCTTCTTCAAGTTGTCAGTCCCAGCATGGTAGACCATATGATTGTCCGATTCAAAATGGCCAACACCAGTCCATTTCAGCTCACTAATGCATAGGATATCAATGCTTATTGCAATCCATTTCATTTTTGATGATTTCCAAATTTCCTAGATTCATACTTCCTACATTCCACATTCTGATTATTAATGGATATTTGCAGCTATTTCTTCTCATTTTGAGTCGTGCCACGTCAGCAAAGGAAGGTCCCGAATGCTTGACTCCATCCACATCATTAAAGTTGACTCTACTTTGAGGAGGCAGCTCTTCCTAGTCGTCTTTTGAGTGCCTTCCAACCTGAGGGGCTCATCTTCCGGCACTATATCAGACAATGTTCTGCTGCTATTCATAAGGTTTTCACTGACCAATTTTTTCAGAAGTAGACCACCAGGTCTTCTTCCTAGTCTGTCTTAGTCTGGAAGCTCGGCTGAAACTTTTCCACCATGGGTGACCCTGCTGGTATTTAAAACACCAGTGGCATAGCTTCCAGCATCACAGCAACATGCAAGCCACCACTGTGTGCCAAAATGACAGATGAGTGGTGGAATTCAAACTAGGCTGAACCAATTCTGACTCATGGTGACCCTATCTGCTATATAGTAGAACTACCCCATAGAGTTTTCTTGACTATAATATTTATGGAAGCAGATTTCCAGGCCTTTCTTCTATGGTACCCCTTGGATGGGTTTCAATCATTTATGCCAACCAGTGACACAGATTTAACTAAGAATGAGATGTATTTGCTCCTTGGTGAGGGAGACAGTAGTAAGAGATGACATAATATGGAAATTTTTATGTGTAAGGAAGAAAAGTTTGGAAATGTGAGATAACATGGTACAAATTTGGTGGTTTCAAAGAAATTATTGCAGGTGTCAGTAGAAGCTCTTTTCTATGGAAGCTGTGATGGCATTTTGAAGTGCCCAACATCCTGGGGAATATTTTATTGTCTCAGAGACTGTTTTCCTGTAAAAATATGCTATGAAATGGTTATGAAACCTCTTATAAAAATCAGAATCTTTGCTATGCTTATGAGTTACTAGTAAATTTCCTGGGAAATGCCATAAACATAGTACATCAGGATGGCCATGAATGAAGGAAGAAAATGTCCTCAGGTAAATGTTTGCCTCTATCTGATGAGGTAAGACAGGTGTAAAATATTTTCTTCCTTTACCTGCTCCTTTCTGCCTGCTTTGATAAATGTAAAACTTGCTATCATGTTCACCATGCCAAACAATGGCATCTGATAAATCTAAAATGTAAAGATGAATTTCAAGAGAAGTCAATTAAATGGCAAATGGGTTTGCAGATAAAGTGGTTTCGAACCTCATGAGAAGAATCTTAAAGCTGACCATCAAGAAGTGTGAAAGAGCAAAATGGTTTGATGAAGATAAGATTAGAATTTCTGAAATATGAAACCTACATTACAGTGAGGATGAATTTAGTGACATGAGAAGCTTGCATATGTTTCTAGACTAACATAATGTCCTGATCTGCTTTTTGAAAAATACTTGTATAAATTTACTTTGAGATTTACAGATTATCTTTTCTCTGAGCTTTGGAACATTTTTATAATTTAATCACCCTTTCTGTGTACACTGTTATATAATTATTTTTTAAAATGTTTTCTCCCTTTGAGAATAATAGTATGTTTATTCAGCCACAATCTAGTTGATGATTCCGAATTTAGATGCATTATTTTGGACAGATAGGTAGCTATACAGGATTTAAATTATACTCTTATCTTCTTTATCAGGAGATGTGAAGTCCTGTACAATCTTGGAGACTAATTGGCCAGAAATTTTTAGAAGTAATGAAGAGAAGTAGTTGTTCTGAGCAATATAAACAGATATATTTCTTATAATCTCCTGAGAAGAAAAGATCATATTTCCACTTTTCTATACATTTAAGGGAAGTTCTATTGGTATCTTAACTTTCTATCATATATCAGGACAAAATAGAAGTCTTATGGTGGTCAGTAGATAGACGTGCAATGTAATATGGACCAGAGAAGTAAACTATAGCTTATAGCTGACAGCATCAGTTAGCATTAAATAATAAATATTTAAGTTTACTAGATATTCTTTTCAAATACCATTGCTGTGCATCAAGTAACTGTTAAAGCACCATAGTAGGTTGCAAAATTTGTTCTCAGAAAATATATGTCAGATTCATGTGGGTAGGTCACTTTGGATGAGACTATTTTTTAAGAAGTACAAATAGAAACACTATTCATAAGAAATAATATTTGGCCCACTGTTCATGCGCCAAAAAACTGCTTTTAGTTAGATAACATAAGCCAAAAAAAACCTTCTAAGCTTACTTTAACATTTACTGCCTCAGTGAATGTTAGTTAAGGAAGTATCCCACACTACTAATCTGTGTGCTCTTCGATGTCAGAAAGCATGTCCTCTTAATCTTCCCCACCCCAACATTTAGCATTCATAACTCAAAAAAAAAAAAAAGATGATGTTAGCTCCATGACAGGAGGGATCTTCTGTGCTGTTTACACAGAATGGGCACCTGGGAAAATAAATAAATATTTTCTGAATGAATGAATGAAGTTGCATTCATTATTTGTATATTATGAAGTTAAGGTCTAACTAGCACTTTGGTGTCAGAATTGTTATCAATAACCATATAATCAAGATTGAGAGTTGAATTTTCAAGAAGATGTGATTTACTAGAGGAAGCTAAGATAACTACTCATGTCAGTTTAAAGACCGAACGTTACATAAGTTCTCAGTATCTTCCATCATAAGGTAAAATATATATGTATGTATGTATGTATGTATATATGGAGCCCTGGTGGCACAATGGTTAAAGGCTCGGCTCCTAACCAAAAGGTTGGCAGTTCAAATCCACCAACCACTCCTTGGAAACCTTATGGGGCAGTTCTACTCTGTCCTATAGCATCGCTAAGAATCAGAATCAACTCAGAGGCAACAGGTTTGGTTTTTTGGTTTTTATACCTAAGATCCATAGATGAGAAAGTAGTGAGAATGTAGAATTTAACAGTGTTAAATAAATGATACTCCAAATTACCAGTTGCCAGACAGAAATAGCATGCTGTTAGTCTAACAGGGTCAACTTACAATGTAATGTTAGTAATGAAATTTGCAAATGTCTACTGTATTGACACAGAATCTTGGTGTCAGAATAAATTTTCTCTGGAATTTAACTCACTCTAGCACTGAATTACGAGCTCTGGTGACACAAAGATTAAAGTGCTGGGCTGCTAAGAGAAAGGTTGCAGTTTGAACCCGTCCAGAGGCTCCATGGGAGAAAAATCTGGCAATCTGCTCCCATAAAGATTACAGCATGTATCTACGCACCCAATGACAAGGCTCCAAAATACATAAAACAAACTCTAACAGCACTGAAAAGAGAAGTAAACAGTTCCACAATAACAGTAGGCAACTTCAACACATCACTCTCAGTAATGGACAGAACATCTAGAAAGAAACTCAACAAAGATAGAGAAGACAAAGGCCATAATCAATCAACTTAACCTCATAAACATATATAGAACACTCCACCCAACAGCATCAAAGTATTAATTATTTTCCAATGCACACGGAACCTTCTCCAGAATATTTTAGGCCACAAAGAAACCCTCAATAAAATTCAAAATATTGAGATCATATAAATCATTCTGTCTAATCACAATGCCATAAAAGTGGAAATCAATAACAGGAAGAGCAAAGGAAAAAAATCAAATCAACATCTTGCTTAAATACCACTGGGTAATAAAAAAGAAATCAAAGAGAGAATAAAAAAATTTTCTAGAATCAAGTGAGAATGAAAATACATCACACCAAAACCTTTGGGATACAGCAAAGGCGGGGAGTACAGGTCAATTTATAGAAATAAATGCACATATCAAAAAAGAAGAATAGGCCAAAATCAAAATGATGGTCCTACAACACAAACAAATGGAAAGACAACAGCAAAAGAAGCCCACAGACACCAGAAGAAAGAAAAGAATAATGATTAGGGCAGAAATAAATGAAATTGAGAACATAAAAACAATAGAAAGAATCAATAAGAACAAAAGTTGGTTCTTTGAAAAAATCAATAACATTGACAAACTATTGGCTAAACTGACAAAAGAAAAACAGGAGACAAAGCAAATAACTGATATAAGAAATGAGATGAGAGACATTACAACAGGCCCAACTCAAATAAGAAGGATTATAACAGAATACTGTGAAAAATTGTATTCCAACAAATTTGAGAACTTAGAGGAACAAATTTCTAGAAACACACTACCTACCTAAACTAACACAAACTGAGACAGAAAATCTGAACAGACCCTGTCATGGTTTGAATTATGTCCCCCAAAAATGTGTGTATCAATTTAGCTGGGCCATGATTCCCAGAATTGTGTGGTTGGCCTCCATTTTGTGATTGTAATTTTATGTTAAAAAGGATTAGGGTGGGATTGTAACACCACCCTTACCCAGCTCACATCCCTGATCCAATGTAAAGAAGTTTCCCTAGGGTGTGGCCTGCACCACCTTTTACCTTACAAGAGATAAAAGGAAAGGGAAGCAAGCAGAGAATGGAGGACCTCATACCATCAAGAAAGCAGCGCTGGGAGCAGAGTGCATCCTTTGGACCAGGGTCCCTGTGCCGAGAAGCTCCTAGTCCGGGGGAACACTGACGAGAAGGCCGAGAGAGAGAGAAAGTCTTCCCCTGGAGCTGACGCCCTGAATTTGGACTTTTAGTCTACTTTACTGTAAGGAAATAAACTTCTCTTTGTTAACACCATCCACTTGTGGTATTTCTGTTATAGCTGCACTAGATAACTAAGACAGACCCTTAACAAGAGAAGAGAATGAAGAGGTAATAAAAAAAACTCCCAACAAAAATAAAGTCTGGCCCAGACGGCTTCACTGGAGAATTCTACCAAACATTCAGAGAAGAGCTCACACCAGTACTAGTCGAACTATTGCAGAACATAGAAAAGGAAGGAATACTCCAGAGTTCATTCTATGAAGCCAGCATAATGCTGATACCAAAGCTAGGCAAAGACATCACAAAAAAAAAAGAAAGTTACAGACCAATATCTCTCATGAATATAGACGCAGAAATTCTCAACAAAATTCTAGCCAACAGAATTTATCATCATATCAAAAAAAATAATACACCACGACCAACTGGGATTCATACCAGATATGCAAGGATGGTTCAACATTAGAAAATCAATCGATGTAATCCACCACATAAACAGAACAAAAGAAAAGAATCACATGTCATCTCTATCAATGCAGAAAAGGCATTTGATAAAGTCTAACACCCATTCCTGATAAAAACTCTCAACAAATTAGGAATACAAGGGAAATTCTCAACATAATAAAGGACACCTATATAAAACCAACAGCCAACATTATTCTCAACAGAGAGAGGATGAAAACACTCCCTTGAGAATGGGAACAAGACAAGGATGCGCTTTATCTCCACTCCTATTTAACATTGTGCTAGAAGTCCTAGCTGGAGCAATAAGGCAAGAAACAGAAATAACAGGCATCCGAACTGGAGAGGAAGATGTAAAGCCATCCCTGTTCACAGATGATATGATACTATACATACCTGTGGCCGTCAAGTCAATTCCAACTATAGTGACCCTATAGGACAGAGTAGAACTGCCCCACAGAGTTTCCAAGGAGCACCTGGTGGATTCGAACTGCTGACCTTTTTGGTTAGCAGCCTTACCTCTTAACCACTATGCCACCAGGGTTTCCACTATATACAGAGAACCCTAAAGATTCCACAAGAAAATTACTGGAACTAACAGAGATTCAGCGGAGTAGTAGGATACAAGATCAGCATGCAAAAATCAGTTGGATTCCTATACACCAACAAAGAGAACTTTGAAAAGGAAATCAGGAAAACAATATCATTTATAATAGCCCCTAAAAAGAGAAAGTACTTAGGAATAACTAATTAGGGCATAAAATACCTATACAAAGAAAACTACAAAACACTATTGCAAGAAACCAAAAGAGACCTACATAAATGGAAAAACATACCATGCTTATAGATAGGAAGACTCAACATTGTGAAAATGTCAATACTACCAAAAGTCTTCTTTTTAATTTAATTTAATTTAATGCAATCCTGATCCAAATACCAATGGCATTCTTTAATGAGATGGAAAAACTAATCACCAGTTTTATAAGAAAAGAAAGAGGCTCCGGATAAGCAAAGCATTATTGAAGAAAAAGGGCAAAGTAGGAGGCTTCACATTACCTGATCTCAAAACCTACTGCACAGCCACAGTAGTCAAAACAGCCTGGTACTGGTACAATAGACACACAGACCAATGGAACAGAATGTAGAACCCGGATGTAAATCCATCCACCTATGATGAGCTGATCTTTGACAAAAGACCAAAGTCCACTAAATGGTGAAAAGACAGTCTTTTTAACAAATGTTGCTGGCAAAATTGGATGTCCATCTGTAAAAAAATTAAACAGGACCCATACCTCCACACCATACAAAAAAACTAACTCCAAATGGGTGAAAGACTAAATATAAAACCTAAAATGATAAAGATCATGACAGAAAAAATTGGGACAATGTTAGGGGCCCTGATATGTGACATAAATACGATGTAAACCATAACTAACAATGAACAAACACAAGAGACACTAAATAACTGGGAGCTCCTAAAAATCAAACACTTATGCTCAACAAAAGACTTCACCAAAAGAGTAAAAAGAGAATATACAGGCTGGGAAAAAAATTTTGGCTGCAACATATCCGACAAGAGTCTAATCTCTATAATCTATAGAATACTTCAACACCTCAACAATAAAAAGACAAATAATCCAATTAAAAAATGGGCAAAGGATAGGAACAGACATTTCACCATAGAATACAGTCAGAAGGCTAACAGACACATGAGGAAATGCTTACAATCATTAGCCATTAGAGAAATGCAAATCAAAATACATAATGAGATACTACCTCACCCCGACACTGCTGGCATAAATTAAAAAAAAAAAAAAAACAGAAAATAACAAACATTGGAGAGGCTGCGGGGAGATTGGAAC
>NW_004443961.1:11990185-12010239 GCF_000243295.1 Trichechus manatus latirostris
CATCACATGAATAGACATATGCACACTCATGTTCACTGCAGCATTATTCACAATAACAGAAAAGATGGAAACAACCTAAATGGTCATCAACAAATAAATGGATAAACAAATGATGGTATATACAATGGAATACTACTCAATGATAAAGACTAATGATGAATCTGTGAAACATCTCACAATATGGATGAATCTGGAGGACAGGATACTGAGTGAAATAAGTCAATCACAAAAGGACAAATACTGTATGGGACCACTATTATGAAAACTCAAGAAGAGGTTTACACACAGAAAAAAACAATATCCGATGGTTACAAGGGAAGGGAAGGGAGGGTTGGGGAGGGGAAATCAGTAACTGGATAGCAGAGAAGTATTAAATTTGGTGAAGGGAAAGGCAACACACAATATAAGGAAAGTCAGCACAACTTGATTAAGGCAAAGTAATAGAATCTTCCTGTTGTTGTTAGGTGATATCAAGTCAGTTTCCACACATAGGGACCCCATATACAACAGAACGAAACACTGCCTAGTCCTGAGTCATTCTCACAATCATTGTTATGCTTGAGCCCATTGTTGTAGCAACTGTGTCAATCCATCTCACTGAGAGTCTTCCTCTTTTTTGCTGACACTCTACTAAGCATTATGTCCTTCTCAAGGGACTGGTCCCTCCTAATAACATGTCTAAAGTATGTGAGATGAATCCCGCCATCCTTGCTTCTTAGGAGCATTCTGGCTGTACTTCTTCCAAAACAAGCGTATTCATTCTTCTGGCAGTCCATGGTATATTCCATATTCTTCACCAACACCATAATTCAAAGGCTTCAATTCTTCTTCGGGCTCCCTTATTCATTGTCCAGCTTTCACATGCATATGAGGCAATTGAAAATACCATGGCTTGGGTCAGGAACATCTTAAAGGTGACATCTTTGCTTTTTAACATTTTAAAGAGATCTTTTGTAGCAGATTTGCCCAATGCAATGCTCTTTTGATTTCTTGACTGCTGCTTCCATGGGCATTGATTGTGGATCCAAGTAAAATGAAATCCTTGACAATATCAATTCTTTCTCCGTTTATGATGATGTTGTTTATTGGCCCAATTGTGAGGAGTTTTGTTTTCTTTATGTTGAGGTGTAATCCATGCTGAAGGCTGTGGTCTTTGATCTTCACCAGTAAGTGCTTCAAGTCCTCTTAAAATTCAACAAGTAAAGTGTCATCTGCATATTGCAGGTTGTTACTGAGTCTTCCTCCAACCCTGATGCTGCGTTCTTCTTCATATAGTCCAACTTCTTGGCCTATTTGTTCAGCATACAGATTGAATAAGTATGATGAAAGGATACAATCCTGATGCACATCTTTCTTGAGTTTAATTCATGCAGTATTCCCTTGTTCTGTACGAATGACTGCCTCTTGATCTAAGTACAGGTTCCTCATGGGCACAATTAAGTGCTCTGGAATTCCCATTCTTCACAATGTTATCCATGATTTGTTATGATCCACAAGTCAAATGCCTTTCAATAGTCAATAAAATACAGGTAAACCTCTTTCTGGTATTCTCTGCTTTTTGTCATGATCCATCTGACATCAGCAATGATATCCATTGTTCCACGCCCTCTTCTGAATCTGGCTTGAATTTCTGGCAATTCCCTGTCAAGGTATTGCTGCAACTGCTTTTGAATGATCTTCAGCAAAATTTTACTTCTGTGTGATATTAATGATATTGTTTGATAGGAATTCTTAGGAATGGGTACAAATATGGATCTCTTCCAGTCAGTTGGCCAGGTAGTTGTCTTCCAAATTTCTTGGCATACAGGAGTACACGCTTCTAGTGCTGCATCTGTTTGTTGAACTATCTCAATTGGTATTCTGTCAATTCCTGGAGGCTTGTTTTTCACCAATGCCTTCAGTGCAGCTTGGACCTCTTCCTTCAGTACCATCAGTTCTTGATCATATGCTATCTCCTGAAATGGCTGAATGTTGACTAATTCTTTTTGGTACAGTGATCCAGTGTATTCCTTCCATCTTCTTTTGAAACTTCTTAGATACATCCAAATACTTTGACTGACAGAGTTACTGGGGCTGACAGCTGGGGATCATGGTCTTGGGGAACCTCTAAGTCAATTGGTGTAACATATTGCATAAAGAAAATATTCTACATCCTACTTTGGAGAGTACTGTCTGGGGTGCTAAAAGCTTGCAAGTGGCCTTCTAAGATACATCTATTGGCACCAGCACAGTCAGAGAATGAAGAAAACCAAAGATACAAGGAAAATATCAGTCCAAAGGACTAATGGACAACATGAACCACAGCCTTCACCAGCCTGAGCCAAGAAGAACTAGATGGTGCCCTGCTATCACCACCGACTGCTCTGATGGGATCATAATAGACGGTCCCAAACAGAATGGGAGAAAAATATAGAACAAAATTCAATTTCACAAAAAAAAGACCAGACTTACTGGTCTGACAGAGACTGGAGGAACTCCTGAGACTACAGCCCCAGAACATCCTGCTAACTCAGAACTGAAGCCACTCTCGAAGTCTGCCTTTCAGCCAAAGATTAGACAGACCTATAAAACAAGCAATAACACACATGAGGAACATGCTTCTTAGTTCAGTCACGTATAGGAGACCAAATGGGCAACACTTGCCCAGAAGCAAAGACAGAAGGCAGGAAGGGAGAGGAAAACTGGATGAATGGACATGGGGAACTCGTGGTAGAAAGGGAAAGGGGGCAAGGAGTGCTGACATAATGCAGGGATTGCAACCAATTTCAGAAAACAATTTGTGTATAAATTTCTGAATGAGAAACTAATTTGCACTGTAAACTTTCACCTGAAGCACAATAAAATAATTTAAAAACAGAAAGAAAACGATTACAGCCTAGAAAAAAAAACCTCTCTGACAGTTCTACTCTGTCACATGGGATCTGTTACATGTGACAGATCTGCTCTGAGTTGAAAATCGACTTGATGGCACCTAACAAAAACAACAAAGCACTGAATTATACGTGGTATTTCCATTCTCCCATCACTATATATAAGCTCTGTATTACAAGAAAAGCCTTCTCCAGACCTTGCGCATAGTGTTGACTTTATTTATGTAAGGAAGAGAATTATCAATGACACTGATTAAACCCAATAATATTTATATGCAATTGGTTAGTCTAAGAAAAAGCTTTAGTGGGCAAAAGTACTGAAATTAATGATTAAATTATACCTTCATTAATATTTCTGGGTTTGTTTCAATCTCTCAATCCCTTATTATCGGTTAGCAAAGCATCAGCTGTGTTTGTTTTCCACACTATATTTAGCTACAAGTCTTTTAATAACATCTTTGTTATTTTGTGCACAGAAAAACTAATCTCAAAACATCTGACCCCATTTCTACATAACCCTAGCACTGATCCTCATCTCTCCAATGCTACTGAAACTAAGGTGATTGTGACATCCTGCCACTTGATCTAAGCATTAAGCTTTTGGCACACATTCATTCATTCATTCTTTATTTCATTCATTCAACATCTGATAATAAATGATGTTCCATGCATTGTGCAGGTGGTGGTGTTAGAATGATGGAAAACTGTAGAAGAGAGCTGTCTGACGTCCGTTGTGATAAGTATCACAGGGCTGAGCATGCATGCTGCTGTGAGCACAGAAAACAGGGACTAACCTGACAAAGAAGACTTTCTTGAGGAAAGATTATTACAGAATTGTAAGTTAAAACAAGAGTGTAAGTGGTAGGAAGAACGTTCTGCAAAGAGGGAACAGAAACGGCAAATTCTCCATGGTAAGAACACTATGTCACCTCAGTGTAGCTGTAGTACAGAGAACGTGGGGGAGGATAGCAAAATTTGTTAGCTGGTCTCCAAGATTTATTTTCCCTCATTCTGGTCACAAGCTCAGTCATTCTTAGGGTTAATTTTGATCATATGATTGAAGTCTAGCCAATAAAATATGAGTAGATATAAGCTGTGTTATTCCCAAGTCAAAGATTTTAAGGAGGGATTGAATGCTTTCAAGTTCTCTTTCCTCCTCCCTTAGTTGGACAGAGATGACTGCAAGACTTTGAGATTGGGAGACAACCTACAAGAAGAAAGGGGCTTGGGTCTCTTAATTAATGAAAGGGAGAGGGATGCCAGCTAATCAGAGCACCCACTCTGGACTCTTACAAGCTAAAACTAAGCCTCTACTATGCCTGATCCATTATACGTTGTGATGTTTGTTACTGAAATTTAGCCTAATATAACTAATACAGAAACATGCAACTTAAAGTAGGTTATTGCCATGACTTAAATATATGACTTTAAGTGACAATGAAAGATATAATAGGCCAGACAGTTGGAGACCTATCTCAGGCAATGGTAAACTATTTGATGAAAATGTTGCTTACAGTAACCAGGAGGGCAGATTATGTGCCTATTTAGCCTCTAATGTTAGGGAAAGCTATCAAAGAGAACCAAATGTTAGTATTTGCTGCTAGTGTTTGCTTCTTGTTGCTTATAAAAAGGTATTAAAAAAAAAAAGAAATGAACTCAGGTGAGAAATTTCTTGTTTGCAAATAGAAATAAAAGGGAATAGAATGAATCTATAAATTTCATTTTACTTGGATCCACAATCAATGCCCATGGAAGCAGCAGTCAGGAAATCAAAAAACATATTACATTGGACAAATCTGCTGCAAAAGACCTGTTTAAAGTGTTAAAAAGCAAAGAAGTCATTCTGGGGACTAAAGTATGCCTGACCCAAGCCATGGTATTTTTAATCATCTCGTATGCATGCAAAAGCTGGACAATGAATAAGGAAGACCAAAGAAGAATTGATGCCTTTGAATTATGGTGTTGGCAAAGAATACTGAATATACAATGGACTGCCAGAAGAACGAACAAACCTGTCTTGGATGAAGTACAGCCAAAATGTTCTTTGGAAGTAAGGATAGTAAGACTTCATCTCAATCACATTAGACATGTTATCAGGAAGGACCAGTCTCTGGAGAAGGACATCATGCTTGGTAAAACAGAAGGTCAGTGAAAAAGAGGAAGACCCTCAATAAGACGGACTGACACAGTAGCTGCAACAATAGGCTCAACTATAAAAATGCTGATGATGATGCAGAACCGAGCAGTGTTCGTTCTGTTGTACACAGGGTCACTATGAGTTGGAACCAAATCAATGGCACCTATCAGTTTTTTTAAAGAACTACTTTTTCATTAAACAGCTAGTACACATATTGTTTTATGACATTGGTCAACAACCCCACCACATGTCAACACTCCTCCTTCTCAACCCTGGGTTCCCTATTATCAACTTTCCTGTCCCATCCTGTCTTCTACTCCTTGCCCCTGGGATGTTGTGCCCCTTTGGTCTCATTTTGTTTTATGGGGCTGTCTAATCTTTGGCTGAAGGGTGAACCTCAGGAGTGACTTCATTACTGAGCTAAAAGGGTGTCCGGGGGCCATCTCTCAAGGTTTCTGCAGTCTCTGTCAGGCCAGTAAGTCCGGTCTTTTTTTGTGAGTTAGAATTTTGTTCTACATTTTTTTTCAGCTCTGTCCAGGACCCTCTATTGTGATCCCTGTCAGAGTAGTCAGGAGTGTTAGCCGGGCACCATCTAGTTGTACTGGACTCAGTCTGGTGGAGGCCGTGGTAGATGTGGTGGGACTGAGTTCTTAATGGCTAACGAGCAGAAGTAATATCTGCTTTTTTCAAATTAAATCTTTTGTAAAACAGCTGTGTTCCCTCCATGCAGGTATGTCCTTTCCACAACTGGATGAAGATTGTGAACAAGGCCTTTGGGAAAGGCAAAGTCACAGAGAGAAGAAAACATAACCCCCTGAATCACTGAATGCCCAGGAATACCCAACTGGATTACTGAGTGAATGAAAAATAACATCTAATATAATCAAGTCATTTTATATCTTTAGTCTGTTTGTTATAGTAATTTAGCCTATCATGACTGATACAGAGAATATAGTGAACAAAGCTGGGGCTAGAAAGGAGAGAGACCATGAAGATTCTTATAAAGCAGAGTGACCATATATTCCAGTTTGCCTGGAAAAGTCAAAGTTTAGGCCCACTGCCTCAGAGTTCCACACAGTTTAAATTTATCCCAGTTTTGTTTTGTTTGTTGTTGTTGATGTTGTTGTTTGTTTGTTTTAATGAATACTTGCACCAAAGTTCCAATGGGTTTGGAAAACCTCCACTTCGCACTTCAGCTTCTGTCATGGTCTCATCTAGTGGTGTGTGAGATGAATATATAGTTAACAGGATCTCACTTTAACACCTATTTAAACCTTAAAGATGGCCAGCAATAGACCATCCCCAGACATAAAGTAACAGTCTTCCTTTGCAGGACAACACAGAGGGCGTTCACTGATAAAATGAAGCATTCTCAGTCACAAACAACTACTGAGAGATTGAGCGAACTCTTCAATACTGGAATCCACGTCTTCCATTTGCATGATGACCCACACCTTGACCTGTTAAATGAGTGAAACTGCCAAGCAGCCAGTTGAAAAAATCGATGGGAACTGTGGGAAATTATAGATTAGGAAACATGTAAAATGTGTTTGAAAAGAGGCTGACCAGATCCATTGCAACACAGATAAAAATTAATCTGAACATCCTTACTACAGTGGTTTTGTCATTTATTTTATGGCACAAACCTACAACCATTTATTTACTTACTTTTTGGTTTGGTAACCCTTGCTTTTTTCAACAGAACACTTTAGCAGTAATGAGTTTTTTAAAATCATGATTAATGAAAAACATTAAGTGTTGGATTTGTGTTATTGGACAAAATGTGGTTCTAACTTTTCCATCCACCGTGGAGGTTGTGATGATGTCACTGACCACAAGGAAACAAAAAACCCAAATCTGCTAGAGAAGCATCAGCAGCTATTCCAGAAGTTAGTAACTATTTATGGAAAACTGTACCTGAAGACCATGATTTAACACTTGCTACAGTAAAAGGTGTATTTATACATCATTATGTGAAACATGTTTCATTTATATCAAATGACTTCATATAAATTAATTTTGCACATTTTTTAAGTTTCTGTGTACATTTTAGAAACGTGAAGAGAAAGCTGTTAATCTGTTGACTCCTTTAGCAAAAGGAAAACGTTTTAAACAGCTGAAGACACCAGTTCTATATCAGTGTCATGAAATACTACAAATAGAAAATCAGTTTTCGTAAATCAATAATGAATTGATATTTTTCATCCAATTTATGGACTGAAAGTGAAGCTTTCAGAAGTTCATTCTGTCAAAGGAGAAACCATCAGACTTTGTTATAAACGCAATTTCGATTCAATTAAGTTCATTGTTGAAGATAAGACAACATGAAGAGAAATTTCGGTGGGAACACGTATCTTGGTAGAATCTTTTTTTTTACTAAATTATGAAATAGAAATACACTTAGAATTGATTGTAGTGCACACACAATTTATAATTTTATTTAACAAGCTATGATATTCTAACAATCAAAATAAAAATTGCAGGATATCAGCATCTTCAAATATTTTCATATTTTTACCCTGAAACTTAATTACAAATTTTGTGCATCTGTGTGTGAAAAACTGACGTTGAATTGAAAAAAATACTTTTATTTGGTAGGAAGTGCTATCTCTTGTTCCTTTTATAATTTTTATATATTAATTTAAATATCCTACAATGGTATTAAACATTTTTATTTTGTAAACAAGTCCTCTAAAAAGGTTGTTGCATTTGATTTTAAATCAATTGAAAGCTTTTAATCAAAATATGCAACATGGAACACCCCCCAATCACATTATGAAGCTTTTAGAGAATTGCAAATATTGAAACCAAAGTTTACAAACAGGAAAACACTGAAATTTCTATACAATTAAAGAAGAAACAAAACAAATTAAACAGTAAGAACTCAAGTAATATTAACTAATTAATTTTGCAATTCCTGTACTTGTGATTTGGATTATCTTGACCTGTGGAAAAAAAAATCTTCTAGAACTTCCAATTCTGTTAGTGGAGGCTTATGTGTTGCTATGATACTGAACAGGTTTCAATAGGGCTTCTAGACTAAGACAGACTAGAAAGAAGGCCTGGTGATCTACTTCCAGAAATTAGCCAGTGAAAACCCTATGGATCACAATGGCAGGATATGCAACTGATCATGGGGTTGGCTTAGGACTAGACAGTGTTTTTTTTTTGTTCTTATTTCCATCGTACATTGGGTCCCACGAAATGAGAGGCAACTGGACAGCAGCTAAGAACAACTACCACATACAAGCAGAACCTTGAGATAAAAAGGCAGGCACTTCGTTTAAAAATGAGAATATCGTCTAAATATGAAGTCAAAAAACTTAGTGGCTTATATATATATTTTTTTTTTTTACAATTTTGTACTGTTAATGACTGTTCTATCATTGAACTATCAACATACTGACATAGCTGCCCAAAGGAGCATATCGCATATAGTAGACTTGAAAGCTTTGCAAAGTGAGACTCTGGTAGGCTTAGTTCCTTAGACGTATCTCTGGAATCATAAATATTTAACATTGAGTTAAGCGTAATGTTTAATGCGATTTTTAATTGCATACACTCTGTGCTCTGTCGTTTTTCTTTAAGCTGAGGAGTAGATTTTGAATACAGGCTATATAATAGGAATAGAAAATTCAAAAATTAAAATTAAAAAGCTTTAGGTTTAGATTTTTTAATTTATTTTTTTTAAAGAGAGGAAGATGGAAACGATAGAAAATATGCAGAACATAAGCACTCCTGGATAGCCTGGTGAAAATAGTAGAGATTTTCCAATATGACCTTGGCTAGAATATTTATAAGTTCCTTCAAATTTCCATATCTAAACTGGAAGTTGCTGTTATTGTTGTTGTGTTTGTGGTATTATATTTTTTGTTTGGAAGTTGTTGTTTTAATAGCTTATGTGCATTGGGTCTCATGAGATGGGGCACTCAACAGCAGCTAACAACAACTATACCCTATAAGCAGAAGCCTTGAGATAAAAATGCAGGAACTTCACTTAAAAATGAAAATTATCCAGATATGAAGTAAAAAAAAAAAAAAAAACTTACTGCTTATTTTTTTTAACAATTTTGTACAAAAGAAAAAACCTTACTTTTTTTTTTTTAAACAATTTTGTACTGTCAATTACCATTCTGTCTTCTCTGAACTTGAGACTTACATACAAATCCAAAATTTTATTTAATGCTGGGTGGATTTTTTTCTGCAGGGCCTTTTAGGAGATTGTGCCTTTAAATGGAGGAATTGATGCAAATTTAAAAATAAAATAAAATCTTACCAGGTCTCAAACTGAGATGTGCTTTAGTGAACATAAACTACAAGGTCAACAGAAAGTAGTGGAATATCATCTCTTCTTCCGCCTTTAAAGCCCCGATATTTTCTTTCCTATGCATGAGAGTGTATTGAATCTCAGTAGCTCTTGACTTTAAAATTTAAATGATCACACGTGTGGCTGGCTTTTAAGATTAGCTTGTTTTCATGCTTTCCTGCTTAGCTTGTTACCATGATTGATAATCTTAAAAATAATCCCTGAAAAATATTTATGAGAGGATAGAATATAACACCTCTTCACTTTCTACTGGAAAAAGCAAGCGTGTCCTTAATTTTTTTTTTTAAATTTTTTTCCCAGGTGCACAAGACTTAAAGTAACATATCTTCAAAAAGGTAAGCAAACTGATTGACTAAGAAACATCCTAAAGATGTAACATTATTTTATTGCTAATAATTCCAATCTTAGTCATTTTTAGTAAATTGGAAAAGGAAGTGGTTTTTTTTTTGCTCATCCAGTAGTTTTAAAAAATAGATTGGATGCTGTAAAAAAGAAAGAAATTGATTGTATACTACAGAAAGGATAGCCAAAATGTTTTTCAAGAGTCCAGAGATCTTTTACACAAGTTTTTATGGCATTTGAATATTGACTTCTAAAACTAATGGTCTGTAACCTGGAAGCTGACAAGACTGTGATTATAAAAGGACACATACTGCTAACTTCTATAACTGCAAATACAGAACTAGGAAACAGAGGAGGATGGATATGGTGTCACAGATTCAAGGTCAACAGTTAAAACCAACTTATCATGGAGAAAACTAAAATATTCCATGAATTCAATGTGGTCCAACAAGACCATATCTGAGTGGTCAGAAGGCCAAGTCGTATTTATATTTTCATTTGTTCATTCAACAAGTAATTATCAAGTGCCTATTATGTGCAAGGAGCCCTGGTGGCATAGTGGTTAAGTGCTATGTCTGCTAACCAAAATGTTGGCAGTTCAAATCCACCAGCCCCTCCTTGGAAACCCTGTGGCGCAGTTCTACTCTGTCCTCTAGGATTGCTGAGTCGGAATCTATTCGACGGCAATGATTTTTCGGTTTTATTATGTGCAAAGCCCTTGCAAAGCCCCATGACCAGTACTATCAATGAAAAAGACAGTCTATAAAAATTAATAACAAAGGGCCCTGAATTATTCTATGTGGTTTTGGAAGATTTTCCCAGGAAGAGATATATAAACTTTGATATAAAAGATATCTAGGAATTAATGATATAACCAGATAGGGTGGAGTAAAGTCTTTCTAGGCAATGGAACACTTTGTACAAAGGCTCTGAGCCAGAGAGATCATGAAGCATTGGAAAACTCAGAGTCCAACGTAGGCAGGATGTAGACTGGGCAGAGTGAGGAGATGAGGGTACCATGGAAACAATTCATATAGATTGCACCAAAGGAAATCAGTGATTCATGAAGCAAAACTTTTGGCAAACTTCAATCTGTATATAAATTCTAATTCTAGATGTCTCTTCTTCACTGGCTGATACTTGAAAACCCCTGCATATAATGCATAGATTTAAGTTGGAAACAATAACATTTATTTTCAAAAATTAAAAATATCTCAAAATTATTTTCAACAGCTGTGTCTCTATATTTCCCTTTCCCCCAGCATGTGTACACACACACTCAAACACACTCACACACACATACACACATAATTCAGTTTTATTGTCTGTGTTTCTAAGAGCTCCAAGTCATCCTTGACTTCCTCCTTTTCCCCAGTGCTCCAGATTGAAAAAATATTAATGAGAGAGCAATGACATTCCAAACTCCTCAATAACCACAGACTTCTTTGAAGGTTATGAGTAAATGAATATACACAAGATGGGGTTAATGTCATTTTTTCAGGTCTGTAGATTTTATCTCTGCCCAGAGTTTTATTATTGCTTCCATGTTTATTTTTTAGATCCTGGGCCTTAACTTGAAGGAATTATGAGAGCTTCATGGGGAAGGAATGTGAGTGGAAATGTCTTCACATCAAACAACGCACAGTCACTTTTTACACAGCAACTACCCAAGCACTACTATTTTAGTGGTAATTTGTGAAATATAAGCTCTATTTCTATTATATCTAAATATAGATTTCCTTATAAATGTGGGTGTTAAGGGGATATAACAAATGTGTCAGACAACAGAAAGCATTTGGAAGCTGCTCTTTGATGTTATTCTTTTCTAAAAAAATTACTATTAAAAGTATACTGTGGAATAATGTACCAGCTGCTTTTCAGAGTTATCTCATATAATTCTGAAAAGAATTCTAGGAAGTGGGTAACATTGTTCCCATTAGATAGATGAGGAGAGACGAGGCTTACAAAATGTCAGCAAGTAGTCCAAGTTCATGTAGATAACAAGTGATGGAATTAGGTCAATTCCAGGACTTTCTGCCTCCAATTTGCACGTCTTTAAGCACTAACACATTGGGTAAGCTCTCGGCTGCCAATCGAAATGTTGGCAGTTGGAACGCAGCCAGGCGTTCCATGGGAGAAAAGACCTGGCAATCTGCTACCATAAAGATTACAGCCTAAAAAACTGTATGGGACAGTTCTACTGTGTCACCTGGGGTCACTATGAGTTGAAATTGACTCAATGGCATGCAATAACAACAAGCATTTCACCACATTTCCTAGAAGAGCCCTACTTCTTGTTCTTGATTTTAGATTTCAAAGTGATTTGGTAAGTCTATACCAGCTACACTACCCAAAAGTTAATCTCCCTATAAATGACATATAATCATAAAATGGGGATTATATTAATTCTCTTTTAAAGACACAGTTCTTTTTTTTATTTTATTGTGTTTTAGGTAAAAGTTTACAGCACAAATTAGTTTCTCATTCAAAAATTCATACACAAATTGTTTTGTGACATTGGTTGCAATCCCTGCAATGTGTCCCCACTGTCCCCTTCTCCCTTTCCTCCCATGGTTCCCCATGTCCATTCGTCCAGTTTTCTTCTCCCTTCCTGCCTTCTCATCTTTGATTTGGGCAGGTGTTGCCCATTTGGTCTCCTAGACTTGATTAAACTAAGACGCACGTTCTTCACATGTGTTATTGTTTGTTTTACAGGTGTGTCTAATCCTTGGCTGAAAGGTGGACTTCAGGAGTGACTTCAGTTCTGAGTGAGCGGGGTGTTTGGGGGCTATAGTCTCAGGAATTTCTCCAGTTTCTGTCAGACCCATAAGTCTGGTCTTTTTTTGTGAATCCGAATTTTGTTCTACATTTTTCTGCTGCTCTGACCCTTTATTGTGATCCCTGTTAGAGCAGTAGGTGGTGGTAGCAGGGCACCATCTAGTTCTTCTGGGCTCAGGCTGGTGGAGGCTGTGGTTCATGTGGTCCATTAGTCCTCTGGACTAATATTTTCCTTGTGTCTTTGGCTTACTTCATTCTCCTTTGCTCCATACAGGATGGGACCAATAGATATATCTTAGATGACTGCTCGCAAGCTTTTAAGACCCCAGATGCTACTTACCAGAGTATGATGTAGAATATTTTCTTTATGAACTATGTTATGCCAATTGACCTAGATGTCCCCCAAGACCATGGTCCTCAGCCCTCAGCCCCAATAACTTGGTCCCTCAAGATGTTTGGATGTATCTAGGAAGCTTTTATGGCTTTGCCTTGTTCAAGTTGTGCTGACTTCCCCTATATTGTGTGTGATTTGTACTTAGGAACAAAAACAATTTCTTTCTCTGCCACATTTTTTGTTTCCTCTTCTTCTTCCTTCTAAATACAGGAACTGTTATTCCTCCATGGACTCTGAACTCTCTTCCTTAAAAATCTTGGTCAAATCCATGGTTTAAAATGTGTCTATTATAAAAGTGAGTCCCCAAAATATACCTTCAGTTTCTGCCTTGAACTTTATTCCACACTTTACAGTCACCTCATGCCAACCAGATTGATAATCTTCAAGTCATATTTTATTCTTTCTCCCCTCTTCTCTTTTGAAAACAATGACAACACTGCTATAATATTGCTTGCTCTCTTCATATAAAAAAGGAAAAAAATACTAGATTCAAGCCAAGGAAAACTTGATACATTATCAGTTAAATATATAAGCTATCCTCTCAATAAAATTATCATACCTTTTCATAACACCAAATGTGCATATATTAAATATAATATACACTGTATTTGATATAATATTGTTTTCTTTTTCTTTATGATCACTATCAGCAGAGAGTGACACCTTTGTAGAATCTATCACCTCATATGTTTTCTAGAGAAAATAAATTAATAAAAATTTGGTCCAATATACCATAGTTTGAGAATGTCATTTTGTCTCATATAATTCTCTAAGTAGTTTCCAGTATAATCAAATAGCTCTGATTTCTTGCGTTCATACCTTTTCTCCTTTTCCACTGTCTTTATCTGAGCACGGCTGACTTCTCACCTAGATCATTTTCACAGCCTCAAAAATGCTGTTTGTCCCTGCAGTGGATACATGTTAGGTGGCCCAGCCTTTTCTCACTGCTTCTGTTATCAGCACTCTATCACACACTGTGGGCCTTTTTAGGAGGGCTCCCGCTGGTGCAGTGGTTAAGAGCTTGGTTGCTAACCAAAAGGTCGGCAGTTCAAATCCACCAGCCACTCCTTGGAAACCCTATGGGGGAGCTCTACTCTGTCCTATAGGGTCTCTATGAGTAAGAATCGACTCAATGGCAACAAGTTTGGTTTGAGAGATGTCAAAGCAGAGGAACCCTGGCGGCACAGTGGTTAAGCTCTTGGCAGTTATCCCAAAGGTCAGTGGTTCGAACTAACCTGCCACTCTGAGAAAAGATGTGGCAGTCTACGTCCGTAAAGATTTACAACCTTGGAAGCCCTATGGGGGAAATTTTACCGTCCTATAGGGTTACTTTGAGTCGGAATTGACTCAAAGGCAATGGGTTTGGTTGTTTTTTTTTGTTTTGTTTTTGTTTTTTGGTATGTCAAGGTTCCCTGCTGTCCCCCACAGCAAAGAGATGGGCTTGTCATGGTCAAGAAGTTATTTCCATCCTGCTTTGCGACACCTCCTGGTTCCTGGGAGTTACTATACCTGGTTGGCCAGCCTTCCTGTCAAACTTGTGAGCTAACCTAAGTCCCTCCCAATAAATTCCTCTTTTGCTTAATATAGAACCCTAACAGACACATAGCTCTAGGATGTTCTACACCATCCATTTTGCACACAGCTGCCTAATTTATCTTACTTGCTAATGTAGTCGAAAGCTTATTAGTTTTTGAGACTTAAAAGTAAAAAGCAAGATGGAATTCAAAAACATAATATGTTAAATGCAAAGGTAGATGCAAACCTGTGACATCATAAAGAAATATCTTTTCCAGCTCTATCAGTAAAGCTGGGCCAGCAACAGCAGCAACATCAGTGCTCACCACCAACACACATGAGTACAACTTTGTGCTCTGATTTCCCTCTTTAATGACATCCTCCACCAAAAGGGAGTGGGACTCCCGGGGGGGAAATGACTCCATTTCTTTAGGCAGGAAAATTGAAGTTGGGTCTGAAACTTCACACTGTGATTGTAAATTAAGATTGCTTGTAAGAATAACAGGGACAGTGCTGAAAAGAAAAAGCAGCCCTTTCAAAGTGGCTACTCGTGACAAAATTAAGCAATCTTAATGCCAAAAAATTAAAAATAATGATATATTATTATCAGAACACTGGTTCTGTTTCTCTAGAAAACCCTAAGACAACGATGATTATGATAGGATATGCTTATACTGTTATTAACTTTAGTAAATGCAAAATGTTCACTGACATATGTACACTGTGTTAATTTCTTTAAATGTAGTTTGGTATATAAAGATGTATACATATATATTACATATAAAATCTTTACCTCTGTAAATGGAAAGATTAATGAAAAAATTATTGTGAGTAAGCAACTGTTCTGGAATAAATAGGCCCTGAACCAAAAATAGGAAGGAATGGTTAACACTGATCACACAGACTATTTAAAGACATTCAGTACTTCAAAGCAAATAAAAGGAATATTACGTGAATAAACTAAATGCTGAACATAATTAAATGATATGTTAAATTAGTAAAATATCCTGCAGCAATTAAAATTGTAAAGATGGTGACTCTACAGAAAATAAAATTATTTATAAAATTACATTCAGTAAAATATAAAAGGAAAATGATTTCTTTTGCATTGCTGTTACAACTGTACTAGCTGCACATATATGATAAATGAACGGAAGGAAATATTAAGAAATAAATATATTTACTGGGTTAAGGCAAAGAATGTGGGATGAATTGTTAAAATCCTTTTTTATAATGTTGATTTAATAGTTACGCAAATACTGAAAAGAGAATGATTGAGGTAAACCAGAAAACATGTTTTTCCTCCGGAAGGGCCTGGTTTAGAAGGACAAGGCAGAAGCTTCTGCAGGCCATTCCTGATGAAACCTAAATCAAAAGCAGTCACTCGGAGGCAAGGGGAATATACTTCTAACAGCAGGAACAGAAATTAAATACATTCAGTATTTGAGAAGAATGTGTTATTCTCTTGAAAACTACCTACACACATAAAAACTGAATACAAGTAGCAGTAGCCAAAGCGCACAGGCGAATAACTCCACTTGCCACTGAGCGATCGAGTGAACATTTCAAATTGGAAGTGATGTGGAAAGTAAAGGTTTTTCTTGCCAACTTAGGAAGCAGGAAGCAGGGGTTCAAAGGAGGCTGCATAACAGTGCTCTATTCCAACACCAAAGCCATGAGAGAAGGTGAACTGGTGGTGACAAGAGGTATTATTATAACTGTGGTTTAGGAAAACAGAGGTCACTTGAATAAATACTACTCAAGGCTTCTGCCCATAAAGAGGATGCATCTATTAAAACGTAGTACTTGTGTGCTCTAGGGCCTGAATGCATAGGTCCTTCACTGCTAGGACTGGTCCTTTCACCAACATAACAAATCAAGGCTTTCACTCTTGTTACAATAGTTCTAGTGGGCATTTCTGGGTGGCTTGCCCTTTTGCATTATCCACCATGAGAATTTCCTCATTTATTTAGTATAAATACAATACACATTCATATACGTGTGTATGTATATATACATATATAAAATTTTTAATATTTTTTTTATTTTGGAAAAAATGTAGATTTACAGAAATGTTTACAGAGTTTCCATATACCCTTTACTCAGTTTCTGTTAAGGGTGACATCTTACATAACCAGGGTACATTTGTCCAAACTAAGAAATTAACATTGGTACTTTTCCATTAGCTAAACTGCGGATTTTATTTGTATTTCACTAGTTTTTCCACGGAAAGAATCAAAGAAAAAATTCAAAACCTCGAGTTGCAATATTGAAGGAGTCTATGGGCAAAAAATTGAATGACACAGGAAGCATCTAAAGAAGAAGGGTTGAATACAAAGCGTCACTGTACCAAAAAGAATTGGTCGATGTTCAAACATTTCAGGATATAGCATATGATCAAGAACCGATAGTACTGAAGGAAGAAGACCAAGCTGCACTGAAGGCATTGATGAAAAAAAAGGCTCCAGGAATTGATGGACTACCAATTGAAATGTTTCAACAAACAGATGCAATGCTGGAAGCATTCACTTATCTATGCCAAGAAATTTGGAAGGCAGCTTCCTGTCCAACTGATGGGAAGAGATCCATATTTGTGCCCATTCCAAAGAAAGGTGATCCAATGGAATGCAGAAATTATCAAACAGTATCTATGACATGCAAGTAAAATTATGCTGAAGATAATTCAAAAACAGTTGCAGCAGTCAAGCATGCTTACCTTGCTTACCAGATCATCTGTATTGAACAATTTCAATTTTTTTCACCACATCAAAGATTCTGCTTTTAGGTATGGCTGGCATTTGTCTCTCTCCCAATGCCACAGCACCTTCCAGCAGAATCAAAGCCTCTTTTCAAATGTATAATCCCTGACAGGGACGGATGACCCTGTACGCAAAGTAAGCATGGGCTTACTTGTGCTTACTTACTAATCTGTAGTGAACAATTTCACATGGGTTTCACCACATCAAAGATGAGTTGTGGGATGACATCAAGGACATCATACATGAATAAAGCAAAAGATTAAAAGGACAGAAAAGTAAAAAAGACTAAAATGGATGTCAGAAGAAACTCTGATACTTGCTCTTGAATGTAGAGTAGCTAAAGTGAAAGGAAGAAATGATGAAGTAAAACAGTTGAACAGAATATTTCAAATGGAGGCTTGAGAAAACAAAGTAAAGTATTATAATGAAATGTGCCAAGACCTGGAGGTAGAAATCCAAAAAGGAAGAACACGTTCAGCATTTCTCAAGCTGAAAGAACTGAGGAAAAAATTCAAGCCTTGAGTTGTAATACTGAAAGATTCTATGGGTAAAAAATTGACGAATTGATGCATTTGAATTATGAAGTTGGCAAAGAATATTGAATATACCATGGACTGCCAGAAGAATGTACAAATCTGTCTTGGAAGAAGGACAGCCAGAACGTTCCTTAGAAGCAAGGATGGCAAGACTTCATCTCACGTACTTTAAACATGTTAACAGAAGGGACCAGTTCCTAGAGGACATCATGCTTGGTAAAATAGAGGGTCAGCAAAAAAGAGGAAGACCCTCAATGAGATAGATTGACACAGTGGCTGCAACAATGGGCTCAAGCATAGCAATGATTGTGAGGACGGTGCAGGACCGGGCAGTGTTTTATTCTGTTGTACATAGGGCCTCTATAAATCATAATCAACTCAACAGCACCTAACAACAACAGGTTTTCCACTAATGTCTTTTTACTGTCCCAGGTTCCAATCCTGGATACCACATTGCATTTACTACACATAATTTTTTAAAAGAAATAGACTGCACCGTTTTAAAACATAACTTACAGAATAATCAGTGATTGACTTACCTCCATCATTATTAAAATATTTTTAAAGTGTATGCTATTCCTTCTGCTCGTATTGTGATGGGAATTTCCATTTTCTGTAACGAAAAAAAGAAAACACATACACAAATTACCCAAAATGTTCAGATATTTTCCTAATTTATTTTGTCTTTCTATCCTGCATAAGTATGGTTCTTCCCAGTTTATATAAATTCTGTATGTAGGAAAAAGTCTCACAAGCTTATTAAATTCCAAAGTTTTAGAAGGACAATCTATCATGAGTGTTCAAATACATCTTTAAGCTGCCAGCAAGTACAGAAGTCTAACTCTTTAAGATTAGGTAAAGCGCTTGGCTGCTAACCAAAACGTTGATGGTTCAAACCTGTGAGCTGCTTCGTGGGAGAAGGATGTGGCAGTGTGCTTCTGTAAAGGTTTACAGCCTTGGAAACACTATGGGACAGTTCTACTCTGTCCTATAGGGTTGCTATGAATCAGAATCGACTGGAAAGCAGTGAGTTTTCCTCTTTCCCATACGAGCAGAGTAAGTGAAGTACTAGAGGTCAGAGGCTGTGTACATTTCTTTTTGTGGTTTCAGCTATCCCTAGAGGCCAAGTGATTCTGAAGAAACAAAGAATCAGATTACTGTGTGTTTACAGTGAAAGTTAACCACCCTGGACTAACAGTGCTACATTTGCTTTGCTAAGAGATTTTTAAGAATCTAAAACAGAAATTGACAGGTGAAGCTGAGACCGGCTAGGGACAGAAAAGGCCTTAAACAACAAGTCATGTCAGTTAAAAACTTTTCTAGAAGAAGAATAGTGTCAACCACAAAACATTGTTTACCTCACTCGCAGTTAAAGTTTAAGCGGCTTTCTCCTCATCTTCCCGCTAGCGTCTGTCTTTCAGATCAGCCAATTAGAACTAGAATCCTGGGCATGCGCAGTAAGACATCAGGTTGACCGCCAAATGGCCCCATCCCATAATAAGTATTACCTAGGAACCAAAAGACCCCTACCAAGGAATCAAAATCACGGGATACACGTCATTCATTGGTTACCCCGCCCATTTCAGAAGCAAGAGTCTGTCGGCCCCTTCTGTGCCAAATCCTACCCTGAACACTTTTTGAATATGTATGACTTCCCCTTTCCTGCCTGAGATAAAACTTCCTCCAGCTCTTTGTTCTGCGAGAGAGTGCTTTGGGACTGATCCCCGTCTTCTTACTCACTACTAGTAATAAATTATGCCTTGCTTTAAATCCGCTTGACTCTAAGTTATTCTTAACGAGAGTACAAGCAGCGAACCCATTGCGCTCGCTAACAAAGGGACAAGTTCCCTTATAAAATATATAGAAACATAACATAATATCCTTATATTAATCTGGCAAACTGCCATCTTCTAGGAGTTGTAATGGGTAGAAAAATGAATGATAAGCAGGGAGTGTAATATATTTAATTAGGGGTAATGCAAGATTTCAGAAAGTAAAATGGCATCTCTGGAAATATAGATATGTGCAATTTAAACTAGATCAATGTCTCGTAACTCAAATCAATACTTAATTTAGCAAACCATCTAAATATTTTATCCCTTGAAATGCCAAAGAGGCAGAGGGGAGCATAGCTGAATCCCAGCTGCTGTTTCCGAGGTGATGTTTTGTGTGTTTAAGGTTAGTAAGGAAAGCAGTAGAAAGATGTGGCAGTCTGCTTCTGTAAAGATTACAGCCTTGGAAACTCTATAGGGCAGTTCTGCTCTGTCCTAAAGGGTCGCTATGAGTTGGAATCAGCTTGAAGGCAAAGGGCAAGGGGGGTCACAGCAGCTTATCAAGTAGTATACATCGGATTTAATTATCTATATTAACAGCCACAAAGAATATGTAATTTTTTT
>NW_004443961.1:12024339-12064339 GCF_000243295.1 Trichechus manatus latirostris
AGTCTTCATATATTTCTTGTTTTTTATGTTGACATGTAGGATTGTTAGTTTCCTTTGTGGTTACCTTAATATTTACCCCTATTTTTCTAAGTTTAAACCATTCTTTTATTTCTTTATATCGCCTTGACTTCCTCTCCATATGAAAAATCTACATCTAGTTTTTTAGTACCTCTTTTTTGTTTTAATGTTGTCATCTTTTACATATTGACATCTGTTTCCCTATTTTCAGTGTTTTAGCTTTGACTTACTTTCATGAATTCCCTGTCTGGGTTGATATCTGGTTGCTCTGTCCTGTGTTCTAGTCTTGGGCTGTTATCTAATGTTACTGATTTTCTAACTGGAGGACTCTCTTTAGTGTTTCTTGTAATTTTGGTTTGGTTTTTGCAAATTCCCTAAACTTCTGTTTATCTAGAAAGGCCCTAATTTTGCCACCATATTTGAGAGACAGTTTTGCTGGATATATAATTCTCAGCTGGCAAATTTTTTCCTTCAAGGCTTTGTATATGTCATCCCATTGCCTTCTTTCCTGCATGGTTTCTGCTGAGTAGTCCAAGCTTATTCTTATTGACTCTCCTTTGTAGATGACTTTTCATTTATCCCTAGCCACTCTTAAAATTCTCTCTTTATCTTTGGTTTTGGCAAGTTTGATTATAATATGTCTTGGTGAATTGCTTTTGGGATCTACCTTATGTGGGGTTCAATGAGCATCTTGGGTGGATATCTCCTAATCTTTCATGATATCAGGGAAATTTTCTGCCAACAAATCTTCAACAATTCTCTCTGTATTTTCTGTTATCCCCCCACCACCCACCCCCGTTCTGGTACTCCAGTCACATGTAGGTTATTCCTTTTGATAGAATCCCACATAATTCTTAGGGTTTCTTAATTTTTTTAAATTTTGTTATCTGATTTTTCCTCAAATAAGTTGGTGTCAAGTGCTTTATTTTCAGTCTCAATAGTTCTGACTTCCATTGCCTCAACACTGCTCCTATGACTTTCTATTGAGTTGTCTAATTCTGAAATTTTATTGTTAATATCTGGATTTCTGATTGCTGTCTCTCTACAGATTCTTGCAGCCTGTTAAATTTGTCATTATGCTTGTCTCTAATCTTTTTAAGTTCCTCTGTTCCATGTTCTGTGATTTGTCTAATTTCTTTCCTGATCTCTTGAAGAGCTGTGTATATTAATCTTTTGTATTCTGCTTCTGGTAATTCCAAGAAATTTTCTTCCTCTGGACAATTTCTAGATCTTTATTTTGGGAGCTTGCTGAAGCCATCATGGTCTGCCTCTTTATGTAATTTGATATTGACTGTTGTCTCCAAGCCATCAATAAGTTATTAAATTTTTTTCTTTTATGTTTGCTCACTATGTCCTAGCTTCTTGTTTTGTATTGTTTTGGTATGCCCATATAGGCTGCTTGTGTGAGCCAGCCCAATATCTGGTGCCTTGCAGCTCCAAAGTCCTGCCACCGAGTGCCTGGACCTGCCACTGAGTATGTGAGCCCAGGAGTCTGCCCACTCCTCCTGTATGGATTCAGCTCAGGTGTTCAAGTAGTCAGCCACCAAGTGTGTGATGCAAGCTCTCAGCTACAGTCCTGGACAGGCATGGGTGATTGGTGTAGGCACAGGCATCTGGCTGCAGCAGAGGGACACACGCTGAGCAAGGCAGGGGGCCGATGGCTACCTCTGAGTGTCCGAGAGGAAAGCATGTCCCTGTTCTCTAGAGTGTGTAGGTGGGTAGGTTTTGCAGCTAGACTATGAGAACCCAATACTGTTGGCTATAAGGACAGGAGGGCACCTGTTATTCTTGGGCCCCTATTTCAGGTGGCTAGGTGGCATGGATGGAGCCACCAGTCCTCAGACCCCTGAGTGGGTTGGTGAAGACCCTGCTTAATGGGCAGAGCACTGTCAAATGTCATGAACCTACCACTTCACAGCTGAAGTTACACTTTCAGGTATATACCCTGTTATACTGTGGTAATGAGGGCCTATGCTGTTGAGATGCACCCACACAAGTCTATGCATGGCAAAAGGCAGTCAAAGTCCGTGGATCCCTTATGCCTGTGCCTAGGCAAAGGAGCTGTGTCTACCCTGAGTTCCTGGCTTAGGAGAGCCAGCAGATTATTTTTTCCCCGTTTGTTAATTTGTTCCCTCTTCTAGGCTGGGAGAATGTCTCAGAGGGCGTGACAGGTCCTACTTCTGGCCCAAGGGACTCAGCAATTGCTGAAGCTGTCCTGGTCCCAGTGCAGAGCAGGGAGCAGGGGGGTAAATGGGAGATATGTTTTTCCCCAAGAGGAGCGTTTTTGATCCACGTGGTAGGCCGGAGGTAAGTACTTATCTTTTGCCAGTTAAGGGCTGCTTCTCACTGATACTGGATGGCTGAGTAGACTCTCTGCTGCTGGGTCTCTCCCAATGTGGAAAATGCCTCCTGAGCGCCACTGCTTGCCTGCCTCACCACGCACCTTAAGTTGATCCAGACTAAAGGCTCAGGCTCTCACCAGGTCAGGTCTGGCAACTCCTCGCTGCTTCCAAATTGTCTCTCCCTCCTTCTGCCACTCAATCTGATTCCTCAACTTTGCCTTTGATGTTCAGGGCTCCTAGATTGTCATATACAATTGATTCACTTGTTGTTTTCAGTCTTTGTTGTAAGAGGGACCACTGGAAGCATCTGACTATTCTGCCATCTTGGCCCTGCCTTGAAAAAAATTCTTGAGTACAGAAACATGTGGAGTCAATTCTACTGTCCATATTGTTTGTATTTGTGTTGTGAATGTGATGTTGATATCTTAGCAAATTAGCAGATATGTGAGCGTTCCCTTTACACTTACTAACTAGATTGAAATGTCTGATAGTTGTTGCTAACACAATGGATTCAACTGAACATCATTAAAACCACAAAAATCATGAAGAAATCATCAAAGAAATCAGCATCCTTTCTAAATTATAAAGTTTGTGACTTTTTTTTGAATGGTAACAACATGCTAGAGCCACGCTTTTATACGCCTTGGTCCAAGAAATGAAAAGCAAGCTATGAATCTTTAAAAATGCTACAAGTTCTACTACTTGTAGCCTTCAATCTAACTTGCCCCTAACTCATTCAACTGATAAAAATACAACTGTCCTCCCTACATCTCTACATATTGGTGGAAATGCTGCATCTCCAAAATTCTGCAAAGACTTATGTTCTAAGACCAGACATAGCGAATGATTTTTGACCTAGCCAATAATAAAGCTGAAATTTGTCAAAATTCATCATGGTGTTTTAAGTGAGTCTCCCCCGGTAATCATGTGAGATTTAACCACTAGAACAGTTTTGTTAAGTTTGTCCACTCTGTGGCAGAGCAGCTGGTTACCTTAGAAATAATCTACCAATAAAGCTACTACACAAATTATCATTGTGAACTATTTAGGCCAAATCATGATTGGATATTCCCTTTATGCTGGATAATTACATGGGCATATTACATATTGGATAATTACTGGCACAATGTTAAAAGATGCTCCAAAATTGTTAAAATCTGGGGATGCTGCTTTATTTGATATATCCAGGAGATACATATTGGAGGACTAAAAATTGTTGGACTTTTGGAAGATCTCAAATTCTGCACAAAAATGATACTAGGGAAAGTGAGCATTCCATACAACATTTGACAATAGGTAAGTCTTAATTAGTGAGGAAGAATGGCCTTAGCACAGTTTGCCTCAATTGGCTTTTTGAGTTTAATTAATGAAGATGAGTTCATGACCACAGTATATGATAAGGACTTCAGAAGGAAAAAGATAGTTATTGCACTATTTGTTTCATGGCAATTTGCTTTTAAAACTTAGAGCGTTTAAAATAAGAACAACTTGACAAAATATCATCATGAAATTTTGAGGCCATTAAGACAGAATATAATGAAAAACAAGAAAAGAACACATTAACCCCTCTTCAGCACATGCAGTTATGGGGGAAGAAATAATTCTGAAAGATAATCATCTTAGTACAACCTGGTTCTTTTATCTAGGATTGAGTTTTTGGAACAATAGTTAATGCTGTTTAGAATAGCATTGAGAACAAATCTCTGTTGGAGAATAAGAAATTGAGACCTTGACTAAAGAATGCTTCTGTTGTTTTAAACATCATTTGAAAGTGAAAATTAAAGATAGGGCAGGAAAAAAAATCTACCTCCATCTACAGTTTCGATTCTTTGACTATAAGAGTGTGATTTGTGAAGAATTTTAAGAAAGATATTCAGAGTTGTTTCATGAACATTATCTCATTTAAATCATTTACAATAATTTTTAGAAAAAAAAATGTGCATCATATTATCTAAACTCTAAAATTTAAGACAAAAATACAGATTGCCTGATGTAGCCTACAAATGCCCTGTCCATTGGTTTATGTTTTCCACTTGCATTCTGGCTGATTGTCTCTAATGACATAAATAAAGTATTTAAATATTTAACTTTGAATACAATGCCATGTATTTATCAGATTCGTGATTGGCCTGGCATATTCGCATAAGAAAGATTTGAAGAAAATGTAAGAATGATTTTACAACAGAAGCCTTTTGTTTTCTTCTTTTTACTTTTCTTCTTTATACATAATTTTCCAAATTTTCACCCAAAGAGCATGTATTACTTTCATAATCCAATAAAGAACATAACATTAAGAAAAATTGCCATGCGTGTTGCCTGGAACACTATAGGTATTCAATAATTGGTTGCATTTGTTCAGTGGTAAGTTAGATTATCTGCCAACACTGTAACATAATGTAAAGATAAAAGTAATTCATATACCTATTTCTAATGCACCTGTTTAGCATATTTGGTTGAGACTTATTTCTATTTATAATATTTTACATTTGCTCATGAAGACATTTTCAAGTTAGAAACTGCAAGACAATGGTGAAGAGACTCTGCCATATTCTAGAGAAACCCAATCAAACAAAACAAAATCCAGTGCCATCCAGTGGATTCCAACTCATGGAGATCCCATGTGTTACAGAATAGAACTGCTCCATAGGGTTTTCTTGGCTGCAATCTTTAAGGAAGCAGATCTCCAGGCCTTTTTTGGTGGCACCTCTGGGTAGGTTTGAACTGCCAACCTTTAGGTTAGTAGTCAAGTGGAAACCACTTGCACCACCCAGGGAATATTCTAGAGAAGTGCTTCCCAAACCATGCACCACATAACACCAATTTTGTGACATCCGCAGAGAAAAAAAAAAATCTACAATTAAATAGAGTTTGTTGAAATCTATTTCTAGCCTTCTTTTAAAGAACTATGACTTTCTTTTGAATACTTCTCTTATTTGTGTTTAAAAGACTCTGAGAAAACCTTCAACTTCTGGGAGGTATATATTTCCCAAAAATATATTTGCCTGTAAGACCTTGCATATATGTTAAACAACTAATAAATAACATCCCACAAAACTGGTATTCTGAGACACACACTTTGCAAACACTGACTCCAGAGATGTTGACAAAAGGGAAATTGATCTTTTGGACATTTTATGAAAAGTAATAAAAATAGTTTTATCTTGTTTATGGTCTATCTATATAAATTAACTGAAAAAATGTACATATCTATTTCATCAAATGTTAAATATTTGGACTGTATTAATATCCTATTAAATTTAATGTGAAGTAGACAGATTGCATCAATTTTTAGGGATTATTCTCAGTCATAATTGCCAAAGCAGCAGCCCCATGTAAACTCCTTGTACTACATGAAAAACAGTATTTTGAGTTTTAAGAAGTTGGTGACATGGTCAGCATACATCTAAAAATGAATTGTGTTTCTGAATTACTAAGTTCATCATTGAGCACAGTTTTAGTTAAAATGTCAGAGTGGTCTAAGCCAGGTATTTTCATACCTAATCACTGGATAACTGTAACCCAAAACTTAAATCATTACTGGTAATCTTGGCATTAAGAGATCAAATTGTTTTGTGATGTGAACATTTTTCGTTTTGTTCTTCTAAATACTCCCGTGTTATGACTGGTAAGCACCAGACTTAGCAAAGGATTCACCTTGATCAATACTATTGGAATAGGGAGAAGACTGGTCCAGTGATTGATTTCATGCTTTACTCACGGGAACAAAACAGCTGAGTATATTTGTCTCTATAATCCCTTTACCCAGATGTAATTACAAAGGGAATTGATCAACTCATGTGTTTCTATTGAGGCAGTAGCAGGCATATTAGAATTGCTAGGGTGTGTAATAACTTAGTACAGATCATCAGTCCTTGAGGCTAGAGAAAATTGGATATTAGAATCTTATTTTAAAAGAAAACACTTTTTCTTCTTTAAGTTCCTTCCTGCTTGTCAAGGTTAAACAACTTTCTCTTTTGGCATCTTTGTAGATCTTTGTGAAGAAAAGCTAAGAACCGGATGTTCATTGGCAGAATGGTACAGTTGGAAGAATGGAAGGTTTCAAAGACAGACTTTCTTGAAGATATTCAAATTGCTATAAATTAACCTTCTTGGAGCACCAATTGTCTCGTCTTTATAATGTTGACAATGATATCTAGCTTGCAGAACTGTTACGAGGATTACACAAGATTGTCTTTTTAAAGCACCCAGCCATGTCCAGAGAAGTGGTAAGCAATTAGTAAAAGCAAATCCTTAAATTTTAGATACTATTTTTGCTGTATAACTTCTATAGCATGACATGGTAGAATTTTATCTTAATATATATGCCTTATTGATCAGTTATGAAACTCAACACTCACAAAATATCTGTTACAAGCAGCAATTTGTTAAGCAGGGCTCGCAACTCAAATGAGTAAGGAGAAAATGTCAGTGAACTGAATTAAAATCTGCCCTTAATGTTCACAGTATCCATAGGAGTATATGCCTGCCAGAATAATCACAAATTCTGAAATCATACACATCAGTGTTCACCCAGGAATGTAATCAATTTGAGTTCCAAAATAAAGAGCTAGGATCCAAGTATCTTGGCTGACTAAGTGTCATGGATTGAATAGTGTCCCCGCAAAATATCTGTCAACTTGGCTAGGTCATGATTCCCAGTATTGTATGATTGGCTACCATTTTGTCATCTGATGTGATTTCCCTATGTGTTGTAAATCCTATGTCTATGATGTAATGAGATGGATTAGTGGCAGTTATATTGATGAGATCTACAAGATTAGATAGTGTCTTAAGCCAATCTCTTTTGAGATATAAAAGAGAGAAAGGAGCAGAGAGACATGGGGAACTCACACCACCAAGAAAGAAGCACTGGGGGCATAGCATGTCCTTTGGACCCAGGGTCCCTGTGCCTGAAAAACTCCTCGACCAGGAGAAGATTGATGACAAGGACCTTCCTCCAGAGCCGACAGAGAGAGGACGCTTTCCCCGGGAGCTGATGCCTTGAATTTGGACTTGTAGCCTACTAGACTGTGAGAGAATAAATTTCTCTTTGATAAAGTCATCCACTGGTGGTATTTCTGTTATAGGAGCACTAGGTGACTAAGACATTAACTTACATTTCTGAAAATTTAGAAAAGTCAAAGAGATCCAAATATCTTGCTTATCTAAGCTATATTTTTGAAAATTTAAACTTAGATTGTTTGTTTTTCAAATATATACATATTGCATTTGATACTGCCTTGTCCATCTTTGATTCATTACAATGCTACTGTCTCTGAAGAGTTTCCTAAAATATTTGTATGTGTGTGTATGTGTGTCTAAATTATCTTTCCCCAAGTTTTGGAAGACTGTCATACTCTCTCATCCAATGAAAGCACAGTTAGTATGACAGAATGCTAAAAATGTTCTGCCAAGGAGCTTTAACGCACAGTTCTACAAACATTCTCAGCCAATGAGCAGTTCATCACACAACCCTGATGTGAGCGTGCTCTGCCATGTGTGTTTTTATGCCACATTTATTTTGTACTGGCCAGCAGTTTTGACTTCTAATAGCTGAAAAAATTGAAAAGATCAAAGGTTATACTGGCTGCAAAGAACCATCATTTTAGGTGTTAAAGTTCTAAATGTCTTCAAGGAAACGATGAATGAAATAGAGTGAAAAAGTAGTAGGCAATTAGGTAGAAGGTAGAAAGGCTTTAACATTATGAAGGGTAACATAGACCACATTGAAACCTGATAGGAGGGACCAACCAATGTAGAAAGAAGATGGAGATGCAGCCTTTTATGGTTTCACAAGATCTGAAGACAATGGCAGAGAGACTGTCAAGGGAGGAAGAATGCATTTCAATGAGGACTAAGTTATAATTAACCCCCAAAGCTCTGATCTGTGAAAACCTCCACTTCTAGATTAATTCTCTCTCCTTTCTCTTTCTCTTTCTCTCTCCTACTTTCCTTCTCTCTATATACATGCCCCTTTCCATCATCCTCCCAGGAAATGTGTATAACTATTACTTAAATGCAGTCTTATAATTATTACTTTGATATCAAATAACATCATGCTGAAAAAATGATGTGTGCCATTTTTATTTATCTCTTAAAGTTTAAGGAGCCCTGTGGCACAGTGGTTAAAACAGCTTGGCTGCTAACTGAAAGGTTGATGGTTCAAACCCACCAGCCACTCAGTGAGAGAAAGATGATGTGGCAATCAGCTTCTGTAAAGATTTACAGCTTTGGAAAACCCGTGTGAACTTCTATCCTATCCTGTAGGGTCACTATGAGTTGGAATCAACTCGGTTGCAGTGGGTTTGGCTTTGGGCTTATTTTAAAGTTTATCTTTACAATCTAAATGAATCCATCTTTACGTTCTGAATTGACCTGGTAATTACATAGTCACTTCTATCATTCTGGCTATATGCACATAGTCACAGTCATTTGTTTTTTCCATCTTGGTCTGAATTAACAAGTGACAGTTTTCTTCTGAATCTTGAAAATGTGAAAATTAGTTTTGAGAAAAAAAATTACTGAAGATTTTTGACCTAAGATAATTTCTCTTTCTTATTTGCCTAACATCATTTCCCTCAATAGTTTTATTGGTCTGAAGCTGTTTCTACAAACCAATCGTGTATTTCTGGACATAATTTCTTCTTATACCACCACACATTTGTCAGTTTGTGACTGTGGGGGCTTGTGTGTTGCTGTGATGATAGAAGCTATTCCACCATTCAAATACCAGCAGAGTCACCCATGGGAGACAGGTTTCAGCTAAGCTCCAGACTAAGACAGACTAGGAAGAAGGACCCGGTGGTCTACTTCTGAAAAGAATGAGCCAGTGAAAACCTTATGAATAGCAGCGGACCATTGTCTGATATAGTGCCGGAAGATGAGCCCCTCAGGTTGGAAGACACTCAGAAGACTACTGGAGAAGAGCTGCCTTCTCAAAGCAGAGTCAACCTTAATGATGTGGATGGAGTCAAGCTTTCAGGACCTTCATTTGCTGATGTGGCATGACTCAAAATGAGAATAGTTGTAAACATCTATTAATAATCGGAACCTGGAATGTATGAAGTCTGAATCTAGGAAAATTGGAAATTGTCAAAAATGAAATAGAACACATAAACAGTGATATCCTAGGCATTAGTGAGCTGAAATGGACTGGTATTGGCCATTTTGAATCAGACAATCACATGGTCTACTATGCCGGGAATGACAACTTGAAGAGGAATGGCGTTGCATTCATCGTCAAAAAGAACATTTCAAGATCTATCCTGAAGTACAATGCTGTTGGTGATAGGAAAATATCCATATGTCTACAAGGAAGACCAGTTAATACGACTATTATTCAAATTTACACACCAACCACGAAAGCCAAGGATGAAAAATCGATTTTTACCAACTTCCACAGTCTGAAATTGAGCAAACATGCAATCAGAATGCATTGATAATTACTGGTGATTGGAATGAGAAAGTTGGAGACAAAGAAGAAGGACTGGTAGTTGGAAAATATGGCCTTGGTGATAGAAATGGTGCTGGAGATTGCATGATAGAATTTTGCAAGACCAACAACTTCTTCATTGCAAATACCTTTTTCAACAACATAAATGGCGACTATACATGTGGACCTCACCAGGTGGAATACACAGGAATCAAATTGACTGCATCTCTGGAAAGAGACGATGAAAAGCTCAATATCATCAATCAGAACAAGGCCAGGGGCCAACTGTGGAATAGACCATTAATTGCTTGTATGCAAGTTCACGTTGAAACTAAAGAAAATTAGAACAAGTCCACAAGAGCCAAAGTATAACCTTGAGCATATCCCACCTGAATTTAGAGATCATATCAAGAATGAATTTGACTCATTGAAGGCTAATGACCAAAGAACACATGAGTTGTAGAATTACATTAAGGACATTTACATGAAGAAATCAAGAGGTCATTAAAAAGACAGGAAAGAAAAGATCAAAATGAATGTCAGAAGAGAACTCTTGAACATTGAGTAGCTAAAGCAAAAGGAAGAAATGACAAAATAAAAGAGCTGAACAGAAGATTTCAAAGGGTGGCTCGAGAAGACAAAGTAAAGTATTATAATGACATGTGCAAACATCTGGAGGTAAAAAACCAAAAGAGAACATGCTCGGCATTTCTCAAGCTGAAAGAACTGAAGAAAAAATTCAAGCCTTGAGTTGTAATACTGAAGGCTTCTACAGGGAAAATATTAAACGACACAGGAAGCATCAAAAGAAGATGGAAAGAATACACAGACTCACTATACCAAAAAGAATTTGTCGATGTTCAACCATTTCAGGATGTAGCGTATGATCAGAAACCAGTGTACTGAAGGAAGAAGTCCAAGCTGCACTGTAGGCAATGGCAAAAAATAAGGCTCCAGGAATTGAAGGAATACCAACTGAGATGTTTCAACAAACGGATGCAGCACTGGAAGTGCTCATTTGTCTATGCCAAGAAATTTGGAATATAGCTAACTGGTCAACCAGCTGGAAGAGATCCATATTTATGCCTACTCCCAAAAAAGGTGATCCAACTGAATGCAGAAATTATCCAACAATATCATCAATATCACATGCAAGTAAAATTTTACTGAAGATCATTCAAAAGTGGCTGCAGCAGTATATTGACGGGGAACTTCCAGAAACTCAAGCCAGATTCAGAAGAGGACATGGAATGAGGGATATCATCACTGATGTCAGAGGGATCCTAGCTGAAAACAGAGAATACCAGAAAGCTGTTTACCTGTGTTGTATTGATTATGCAAAGGCATTCAACTGTGTGGATCATAATAAATTATGGATAATGTTGTGAAGAAGGGGAATTCCACAATACTTAATTGTGCTCGTGAGGAACCTGTACATAGATCAGGAGGCAGCTGTTCGAACAGAACAAGGGGATACTGCATGTTTTAAAGTCAGGAAAGGTGTGCATCAGTGTTGTATCCTTTCACCATACCTATTAAATCTGTATTCTGACCAAATAATCTGAGAAGCTGGACCCTATGAAGAGGAACAGGGCATCAGGATTGGAGGGAGACTCATCAACAACCTGTCTGATGCAGATGACACAAGCTTGCTTGCTGAAAGTGAAGAGGACTTGAAGCACTTACTGATGAAGATCAAAGACTATAGCCTTCAGTATGGATTACACCTCAATGTAAAGAAAACAAAACTCCTCACTACTGGACCAATAAGCAACATCATGATAAATGGAGAGAAGACTGAAGTTGTCAAGGATTTCATTTTACTTGGATCCACAATCAACTCCCATGGAAGTAGCAGTCAAGAAATCAAACGATGCATTGCACTGGGCAAATCTGCTGCAAAACTACCTCTCCAAAGTGTTGAAAAGCAAAGATGTCACCTTAAAAACTGAGGTGAGCCCGACCCAAGCTATGGTGCTTTCAATTGCCTCATATGCATAGGCAAGCTGGACAATGAATAAGAAAGACTGAAGAAGAATTAATGCCTTTGAATTGTGGTGTTGGCCAAGAGTACTGAATATACCATGGACTGCCAGGAGAATGAACAGATCTGTCTTGGAAGAAGTACAACCAGAATGCTCCTTAGAAGTAAGGATGGTGAGACCACATCCACATACTTTGGACGTGTTATCAGGAAGGATCAGTCGCTGGAGAAGGACATCTTGTTTGGTAGAGGGCCAACAAAAATGAGGGAGACCCTCAAGATGGATTGGCACAGTGGCTGAAACAATGGGCTCAAGCATAACAATGATTGTGAGGATGAGGCAGGACCGAGCAGTGTTTCGTTCTGTTGTACGTACGGTTGCTATGAGTCAGAACTGACTGGACTGCACCTAACAACAACAACAACATACCCTGGAAACTATTTTTATATATAAAGCCAATAGTGGTTTTACCAGTCAGGACACCTTCATTTGTCAGTGGTAGAAAAACAACTAGAACTGGCTTATATTAAAAGATAATTTATTCTTATAACTGAAAAGCCCAGTGAAAGGGCTGACTTTAGATGTGACTTATGATGGGAGATCAACTGATTTCTCCAGGAGTTGGTTCCTCTCTGTTTCTTTTCTGTGTGAGCTCTTGAATGTTTACCTTCTCAGGTGAGTAACAAGATGGCTTCAGCATCTCTAAACTTTACATCTTCTTTTCTTCAAATATTTCCCAGTGTCTTAAGCAAAGCCGTACAGTTAACTCTGAATGGACTGATTGGAAGGGTGTTAGCCAATTTCTGTGGCCAGCGAGTTGGAATGAACGAGTTTTTTAGGTCTAAGTTGCATGTCTTACCCCTGTAGGTGGACGTAGAATAAGCTTTATTCAAAGCACAACTGCTAATGCTACAGTGAGGGGAAATGATTATTCCAACACTAACCAGGGTACTCTTACTAAAGGAAGAAAGAGTGGCTGCGAGTGGCCCAAACAGAAACTAAAAAATATTCTGTTCCAAATCTCATTTTGCCAAAAATATCTTTCCAAGTAAATAATTTTAGGAACTTCTAAATCTGAAACATTAATTTTTATTCTTCCGTCTCTGCTTCTAGGTATCCCCCCTTGTTAATGTTCCTACTGTGAGGATAAGGGCTGGATCACTAATGAAAATGAATCTGAAAAACAGGGAAGTGAGGACCTCCTCTGGAGCCCTGGTAGTGCAGTGTTTCAGCGCTTGGCTGCTAACCGAAAGTTCAGCTGGTTTGAACCCACCAGCCACTCCACGGGAGAAAGATGTGGCAGTCTGCTTCTGTAAAGATTACTGCCTTGGAAACCATATGGGGCAATTCTACTCTGTCCTATAGGGTTGCTATGAGTTGGAATTGACTCAACGGCAAAGGATTTTAAGGACCTCCCCTACAGGGCCACAACTATCTGATCTCAGGCACTGATTAAAAGCTGTTTGATTTAACAAAAAGCCTGGAAGCCTTGCCCTAAATTTCAGATTAGATGCTAATGGCTTCTGCATGGGCAAAGATTTAGCTTTTCCGTAATGGATAACAGTCTGTCCTAAAAGATTTACTGAATCTAAGATGCCATTGATTATAAAACATATCATTATTTCATGTACCACTGAGACAAGAAAAAAATCAACCAATTAAACTACGACAGCATTGATTGTAAGATGCCTCTTGGTACGAGACATGTTACAGTGGAAAAAAAATGTGGTTCTTAGAATTGATGCCATACGAAGCAGAATATAATTTACATTGGGTAATATAGTGTTATTATTTAGGACATGCTTTTGGAATTTGAACAGACCTGGATTTGAGATCCAATGCTTCACACATAAGCTGTTTGTATCAAGTTACTTGTCTCATCTTCAGTATAGGTAAAAAAATGGGATGTAGACAATGTTAATGATACAGAGTTATGAAGATCTTAACTAGTTAACCCTGGAAAGCCTGTCAGTCACAATAACTGTCACTTAGTAAACATTCAATAATAATTCTAACTTTTATTGTAATTAATTTGGGATATATACAGTCTAATAGATACTGTGTATATATATATATATAGAGAGAGAGAGAAACACATACGGACTCACAGCTTTGTCATGCTTGCCGTCCTCCCCAAAGAAGTCCCTGGGTGGCACAAAGAGTTAAGCACTCAACTTCCAGCTGAAAGATTGGCAGTTCGAATCCACCCAGAGGCTCCTTGGAAGACAGACCTGGTGATTTTCTTCTGAAAGGTCACAGCCTTGAAAGCCCTATGGAGTAGTTCTACTCTGCATACATTGGGTGGGCATGAGTTGAAATCCGCTCTAAGGCAACTTTCAATAATTTCCTACTCACAGGTTCTTGAGATAATTATTTAAGCATCTTTTTTACAGGATAGGGTTATCATAAACCATTACTCATAAACTGGTAATTCTTCGTCAATGACTGCTCATACAGTTTCTTTTTCCTAGAAATTACCCTTCCTCCCAAGTAGTTGTCTTTTCCAAACAAGCCTTATTCGTCCATGCTCTCTTCAGATTTCACTTCTTCCTCATCCTCTTTCCTAAAGTTCTTGTAGTGGTCATTTGGGTCATTCACAGGTGTTCCATTTTGCTGGCTTCCAGGCAGATGGCAGGATGGTACCTGCCTGCTCCTTTGACGTTAGGCATGCCCAAATATTTTGTTTGGATCAAAGAAATGCAAACAGAAGGTCATTTCTAGGCAGAGGTTTATGTAAGTGCCAGGGAGCAACCTCCATGTCCTTTTTCTTGCCTCAGTGATTGTGGAAACACATGATGAGACTGAGCTTACATCAGCACTGATCCCTGAGTTAATACCTGAGCTGAGCCTTCCTGAACTGAGGATAAATTGAGAATGAGAAATACAGGTTCCTTGTGTTAGGCCTCTGAAATTTGGGGGGTTATTTCTCACCATTGCAAAACCTAGGTCAGTAGTTCTCAACAAGGGGCAAATTTGCTGCCCAGGAGATGTTTGGCACTGTTTGAAGACATTTTTGGTTGTCACACTGAAGATAGGGTGCTATTGGCATCCAGGAGGCAGAGGCCAGGGATACTGCTCAACATCTTACAATGCACAGCACAGCCTCCACAACAAAGTGGCAACGTGCCAAGGCTGAGAAACTTTGTTCTAGACTATCTTAATTGACATACTACACTTAAAATTAACATTTCTTTCTAGAAACTTCTAGATTAATGCTTATGTATTGGTGGTCAATAAATGGTCATTGATTGAAAGTTAATTCAACAAACTTCTTTCAGATATTCTGGACAAAATACTTCAAATAATTTTAAAATTGTGTCTGTTTGTCCTTTTGAGAAGCACAAACAGAATATATATTTTATGAAGTTTGCGCTGGAAGAAATTTAGAGACCCACAATAAAGTCAAGTAAATATAGATGCTGAGCTGAAGACTGTTACACTTTAGGGAACTATACTGGGAACATAATTTACCAAACATTGGTCATGTGCAGTTTATAGCCTGTATAAAAACCAGAACTAAACTAAATTAAAGAAAATGCATTTAAGAGTGCTATATGGCAGCCTTCCTCCATTTAATTTCTGTGAAATACTTTTCAGTTATATAGTAGAGCTCTGTCTAGAAGAAAACTAATAAGATTAGTATAAATCTCTCCAGGCTTTGAGGTATTTCTTCTTTGAAATATCCAGTTTGTCTTCAGAGATTAATGAAACGGAATCATTTTGCCTGTTGCTATAATTTACCTATAATTTTAGGCATAGCAAAATAGGCTTTCAGTTCAAGACATTTCAACTGATATTTAATCTTCAAAAGGACTTTTCAGAGACAAGGATAAATTTTCTAAGTTTCTAGCTTTTAAGAAATTGTGACAGCAGGCTTTGGAGTCTCTCTTCTCTATCTGGAAGGAAAGCAGGAGGATGAGTAGCTGAAAAAATAGGATTCAGTTAGAACCACGTGGCCTTAGCTTAACGTGTGTTTCATATTAGTCCATGAACATGTACGTTTGTGACTGTATGAATCTGAGCTTGTGCCATGTGGGAAATTGTGCAAATATCTATCAAATAAATAGCATTTATTCAAAAAAAAATGCAGCCTGTTTATTTTTTTAAATCCACATAATCTATTCTTTTCTTCTTCTGGAAAACTTTTCCTTCAATCACTTCAATTCCACAATTGTTCTATCTAGAGCAGTGGTGTCCAATAGAAACATAAGCAACCCACATATGCAATTGTACATTTTCTAGCAGCCACATTTAAAAAAAACACAACGAAATAGGTGAAATTAATTTTAATATTGTATTTTATTTAACCCAATATATCTAACATATTACCAGTATAACATGTAATTAATATTTTAAAATTTTTTGAGAATTTCACATTTTTTTCTTCCCTACAAGTCTAAAACCTGGTGTATTTTTTATACTATAGCACGTCTCAAATGGAACTAGCCAATTTCAAGTACTCAGTAGCCACGTGTAGTTAACCAGTTGTCTTCAAATTGATTCTGACCCATGGTGACGCCATGTATGTCAGAGTAGAACTGCGTTCCATAGCATTTTCAATGTCTGATTTTTCAGAAGTAGATGGCCAGACCCTTCTTTCAAGGTACATCTGGGTGGACTTGAATCTGCGACCTTTCTGTTAGCAGCCAAGGGCATGAACCATTTACACCACCCAGATAGCTAAATAGTTAAATAAAGGCTTATCCCTGTCTGTGTTGACTATATCATAGGAAACATACCAGCATAATAATATTTCATAAACTTTTACTGGAAACCGTGCTAAGTGCTTTACATCCCATATCTCACTTAATTCTTCCTTCAACTTTTCTAAATAACAACACTCACATTCTTATTTTGACAGAAGAGGAAACTGAAGCTTCAAGAGGTTAAGGAGATAGTCCAGAATCACATGACTAGTAAGTGTTGGAGCTGCAAACTGAGACTAGGCAGCCTGAATCTTTAACTTTAGCCACTCTGCTCTTAGAAATCTGATTCACCTACAGTAGCCCTCCACATACGACCCTGCCTTCCAACCCCAACACAGACAGAAGGCCATTTCTAGGACTAAGGGCACTTTTATCTTGATCTTTTATCTTGTCCAAAGGTGATTTTCAAAACCATCTACGCAATTGTGTAAGCTATTTTACTTCTCTTTATTTTTCTTCTCGTTCTAGTCTCTAGTTGTTTTTTAAATGTTCCCCAAGAGAAATATAAGAAATCAGTAATTAAAAACACAGGAAACTATAGTTACAGTTAGTGTAACTATAAAGAATTTGTGTTTAGATTGGATTAATTTCAGTGTATTTTTTTATAGAAATTTCACATCAACTTTAAATATGTTATTTGGTTTGAAGCTGAAGACACATTCTCATAATAAACATAATTGTCTCATTTTCCCTCAGTGTCATTAGCGTAATTTTCTTAAACTTAACATCTGTTGTTTTTGATCCACCTATTCAGACATTAGACATCAGGTGAGCTGACGTTCATTCGAAAATTAGTAACCTTGCTCTTGCCTTCCTTACCAGCCCTGCAGACTATTAAAATGGTCTTTCTTTAATCTATTAGTTCAATCTGCGAGGTGCTGGCCTCACCTGTAGCAGTCTGAGGACACATCATTCTTCTTAAACCCTGCTAGAATCATCCATTCCTTCTTTTTTCCTTGAGAATTTTCACCTGGAGGTTGTCTCTAAACCCAGGCAGCATCCATGAGTTTCCCATCTGCTGCCTTCATCCTGTGGATAAAGTGGAACAAATGAAGTCTTGAGCTCTCAATGTGATTTTCTTTCCTCAGTGAGAACAAAGAGGAGTTATGTTGGATAACAGCAAACTTTTTGTTGTTGTTTGTTTGTTTCTGTTTTTTTACAATGGGTCATGGGTTCAAGTTTATTTTAGTGCAATCGTGCAAGCCGTAGAAGTCTCATCCCCTTTAGGTTATGATGTCTTTAGAACAGTGTTGTCTTCGTTCTTTGTTTTACTGAAGCTCTTTTTACTACTGAAGTCTTGAGTAGAATTACTTGAGGGAATTTTCTGTTTTACGTTTGTATTTGTTGACATTTCAAATGTTTTAGAAAGGAATGCCTCTCTGCAAACAGCTATAGATCCCTGTTACCTATGCTTCATTTGTTCATAACCTTGAAGAAGCAACAAAGGCGTCTGAAACATCTCTCCAATTACATCCCTCCAACACACTCCTATCTGATGATAACCTTTCAGCCTGTGCTTATTACATAGAAAGATGTTTTTAACGACGGCTATATTTTATTTCCCTTCAGAGTCCTAAAATGTAATGCGAAACCAAATGGTAATGTAGGCCTAACAGAAAATCAGCACTTCAGTCTTGCACTTCTGATAACCTTATCAGCCACATTCACAACAAAACATTAGAGTGCAGTAGACGAAGACACTTTCTGCAACTAAACGAATTGCTCTGTATTTCTCTTAAGCTCTTGTCATCTGTAATTTGTGTTAGTAGAATATTTTCTCCAACTGTAAGTCACACTCTACTTTGATAAATTGCCTAGCAGGTGATTTCTTCATCCTATGAATAATTATCTCTGCTCTGATTTCATTGTTACCTAAATAGGGCTGAGCTTGCCTTTATTTTTGTTTTGTTGTCTCAGAGGAATAAACTAGTATGATTCCAGCTACCCTGCTCTTCATTAGCAAAATATGACCTTACACTCTGTTTGGCAGATGAAAGGTAAGCTATCCTCTAGGTGGGATTGGGGTGGGAGGAAAGATTCAGTACTTCAATTGGAAGAGAATTAGCCTACAAACCCGAGATGAGAAATGTACTCAGAATACATTTGCATCCGTTTCTTAAAACAGCATTTCTCACTGTGATCTTTTCTCACTCTGATCTCTTTTAGAAAAAAAGGTGTTCTATTTAATTGCAGTGTAAGAATAAAAATGAAAAAAAGAGTATGTAAACTGTTGTTTGAGGTCAAATGAGACCCTCACATTTAGGACACAATGGAACAGGCTTCCTCCTCATTTGGATCTAAAAAGACTAAGTTATGACAAAAAGACGCCTCTGTTCTGAGCCTGCACTGGGCTGGATTTTAGAAGAAGAGCCTTAGTGGAAATGTGCCTTAAATCAGGAAAGGATGCATTTGTCTTATTCAGCACAAATTCTAGGAGTAAGCTATCCAAGAGGTGTATAAGATCTTGGTGTGATGCCATCAAGGATCTTGTTTTTTATCTTTATCTATCCATTGTCTTCTGTTCCACTATATGTAATGTGTAAATCTCTACCCATGCTCGTTGCTTCAGTTATTATTTGAATGCTTCACTTCTAGTTATCATATCCATGTTCCAAACGAGTTAAAGGCAAAAGGGGAGAAAGATTACAGGATGCATGCCAATGGAATCTGTTCCCTTAAAAAGCTTTTTTAAAAGCCCCAGCCCAACGACTTCCATATGAATCTTAATGGCTCTATTTAGGTCACTGAGAAAGTGGGCCCTTTACCCAGCTTCTATAATAGAAGAATGCAGGGTAAAATAGATGGACACATAACAAATAGGCTGAAAATACAGTGGCTTAAAATGACAACCTCTCATTATTTCCTTTGTTTTGGGTCAATAGTAGCAACTCTGTTGATCTGGGTCAGATTCAGTTGATCTCAACTGGATTTTCTCATATGTTTACGGCCTGAGCTCTGCTCCGTGTGGTCTCTCATCCTCCAGTAGCTAACCAGGATTCATTCTCATAACTGCTGGGGGGCAGAGGAAGTGAGAGAGAGGAAGCACAAAATACCTCTTAAAGCCTAGGCATGGACAAGTAAGCCGTTTCTCTTACTACATACTCTAAGTCACAGCAAATGACAAGGCCAGCCTACATTCAGGATGTGGGAAAATAGTCTCCCCTTCTTGATAGGAAGAACTGCAAAGTTGCATTGGAAAGTATGTGGATCAGGCAAGGATCATTTCTGCAACCAATCTACCACAAATATGAAAAGGTTGCGTGTCAGAATACCTAGGACCTAGTTCCAGCTGTGTCACAAACTCATCAAATGACCTCAACCAGTTCATATAAAATCTCTGTCTCAGTCTCATTGCTAGTCCAACAGAAATGATAACCCCTTCTTTTCCTTTCTCATGAGGGAGATGTGAGTAAATCGTACACAAGGGAGTACTTTTGAAAGCTAAAAAAGAAAAAAATACTACACAGGTATAAAGAGTTAATTGACATTCAATTTTGTTAGAGCGTGAGATAGCTAGCACAAATGACTGGCTGCCTATGGAACAGGTCAAAAAAACCCTACACCATCTGACATGGATTGAATTGTGTCCCCCAAAAATATCTGTCAACTTGGCTGGGTCATGATTCCCAGTACTGTATGATTGTGTACCATTTTGTAATCTGATGTGATTTTCTTATGTGTTGCAAACTCTATGATGTAATAAGATGGATTAGCAACAGTTATACTGATGAGGCCTACAAGATTAGATAGTGTCTTAAGCCAATCTTTTTTGAGATAAAAAAGAGAGAAGCGAGCAGAGAGACATGGGAACCTCACACCACCAAGAAAGCAGTGCCGGGAGGAGAGTGCGTCCTTTGAACCTGAGGTTCCCGCGCTGAGATGCTCCCAGACCAAGAGAAGAGTGATGTATCACAAGGACATTCCTCCAGAGCCAACAGAGAGAGAAAGCCTTCTCCTGGAGCTGATGCCCTGAATTTGGAATTGTAGCCTACTGGACTGTGAGAGAATAAACTTCTCTTTGTTAAAGCCATCCACTTGTGGTATTTCTGTTACAGCGGCACTAGATGACTAAGACACCATCAAATCTGTTTCCACTCTCAGTAACATACACTTCTGTGAAAGTATTCCTATTTCTCCAAGTAGATATATATTTAAACAAATAAATTACATAGTTCAGAGGTTCTCAAACTTTAGCACGGAAAAGAATCACTTGGACAGCTTGTTAATACACAGTTTGCTGGGCCCCACAGTTTCTGATTCGATAAATCTGGGTTGGGGCTTGAAAATTTGCATTTCTAAAGAGTTTCCAGGTATCCGTAATGCTGCTATTCTGGGGACCACACTTTGAGAACCATAACAAGTTTGTTTCGTCAGACTACACATCCATTGTGCTTTGGGGTGATTCTTATTCTGATTCAGGGACCCAGGTTGACAAAGACTTCATCACCACCACCTAGCAGAAAGGAGGGAAGATGGAGAATTTTACACCAGCTTTATAGGCTTATGATTGAGAGTAACATATGACATTTCTGCTCACATTATATCAACCAAAACAGGTTATGAAGCCGTGTCTGACTACAAAGAACTAGAGAAGCAGAATACTACCTTCCTTGAGAAGAGAAGAATTGTAGACATTAGTGAACAGCGTTAATACATGCTAGAAGAAGTCAAGATCACTATGTAACTAAATATGAGGGCAGTGGTACTTCAGTGGTAGAATTCTTACCTTCCATGCGGGAGACTGGGCTTTGATTCTCAGCCAATGCACCTTATGCACAGCCACCACCCTTCTGTCAGTGTTGCTTTTGTTGATGGCTTGCCTGTTGCTATGATACTGAACAGGTTTCATTGGCGCTTCCCGACTAAGAAGACTAGGAAGAAAGGCCTGACAATCTATGACCAAAAATCAACCAATGAAAACCCTGTGGATCACATCAGTCTAATCTACAGCTGATTGTGGAGATGGCACAGGACCCTGCAGAATGTCATTCCACTGTGCTTGGAGTCACCATGACTTGAGGGTCGACTAGATGGCAGCTAACAATAACAACAATGTAGCTAAATAGTAACAAAAGTGGAGGCAGAGGGCAAAGCAACACATTTCTCAAGATTTAGAGTTTGTCTTACTGAAGGAAAGATTGAGAAATAAAGAAGGCAGCAGTTACTTTTAGTAGGAAGAGGATAAATTCAATTTAAGATAGGGTGAATTTGAAGCAACAGCTAGATAGAGAGCTAAGTGGAAGCATTTGGCATTCTCTGGGAGTTACAGCCCTAGATAGGTTAGGGATAAAGATGTGGAATTGAGAGGCACGGGAATTAAAAATACAGTTGAAGCAATAATTGGAAGATAAATGCAGAGAGAGCAGAGGACTGAATTTTGGTGGCTCTTCACAATGAGGGAAGTTAGAAGGAGAAGAAAAACCAGCAAGGGAGGCCAAAAATGAAAAGCTAAAGAACTTACTAAGTTGCCAAGTATGAAAAAGTTTCAAGAAAGAAGAGTACAAGTATTAACTACTAACTTAAAAAAAAAAAAAGACCAATGAGACTGAAAACTGAGAGTCCTTAAATTTGTCAATTTGTAGACCGTTGACGGGAGTTTCAATAGATTACTAGAATGAAATAGACCAGTGCAGAGGAAGTTAAGCGGTTGGGGGGAAATGTATTCCTCAAGGAGAAACAACTTGTTTACGGCCAGCATAGTTCATGGACATAGTAAGCATTCCTCTACAAATGAATGAATTGTAAAACTGAATGAATGTTTGAAAGTGTCAAAGGTGTCATTGAAGGCTTCTTTATAAAAGATAACACTTATCCCAAGTTTCTAAATAACAGTGTAACAATACAAACAGTTGATATAATTAAAAATTATAAAGTATCTCATAATATCACTATTAAGAAGAAGAGATTATTTTCTTTACTTACAGAAGAAGAAACATAAAGCAAACCAATATTCCATACTATTAATCCATTTTTTAAAAATCACACAAGTCATAGCGGAACAAGAAGAGGAACCCTTGGTCTTTTGACTCTTAACCTAATGTTTTATCAGATTGTCTTCCTTCATCTTTACTCTCATGGCACTATGCATCAGTCAGTTTTTGTTGCATAACAACTAACCACAAAATTTTAGTGGGTTAACACAATTAAACACTGATTGTGCCTTTCATATTGTGGTCTGGTTAAGGTTCCGCTGACCCACGGTGGGCTTAGCTGGGCATGGTTTCAAAAGGTGTGTTGAGTGTAGGTTTGTACTATGGGTCTCTCATCCTCCTTAAATCAATGTTATGTTTTACTTATGTTAATGGAAGAAGCATAAAACAGCAAACCCAAATGGGCAATTACATTTCAAGCACCTGCTTGTGTCAGGTACACTATCATTCTATTTGCCAAAGCAAATCACATTATAAAATCCAACCACAATGAGATGGGGAAGTAATCTCTACCTTGAGTGGAGGAACCGTAAAGATACATTGCGGGGAACATGGGCAGTTTGTACCAGCTCATAAGAGCTGATTCTGCACGTCTCCTCTCAGCCCTGCATTCAGTGACATCACATTGCTGGCCTGAAATTGGCCACGATAGAATTATTTACATCATGCAAATCAGCAAATGCTACAAATCTGGCGTTTTATTTCTGTTTGTTTTGTGAAAGCCAGCTGTTAAACACTTACGAGCACATCACTGGGAATGAATGCAGGGAAGGTAACGAATTGGCAACATTAATGCAGTTTACCATACACTAAATTATATACTCCATATTTTTGTTCATTCATTCCTCCATTCTACTTCATTGAAAACTTGTTGTTGTTGTTAGGTGTCGTCAAGTTGGTTCCAACTCATAGCTACCTTATGCACCACAGAACGAAACACTCTCGGGTCCTGTGCCATGCTCACAATCGTTGTTATGCTTGAGCCCTTTGTTGAAGCCACTATGTCAATCCATCTCGTCGAGGGTCTTCCTCTTTTTCGCTGACCTTCTACTTTACCAAGCACGATGTCCTTCTCCAGGAACGGATCCCTCCTGACATCATGTCCAAAGTATGTAAGATGTAGTCTCTCCATCCTTCCTTCTAAGGATCATTCTGGTTGTACTTCTTCCAAGACAGATTTCTTCATTCTTTTGGCAGTCCATGGTATATTCAATATTCTTCACCAACACCACAATTCAAAGGCGTCAATTCTTCTTCGGTTTTCTTTATTCATTGTCCAGCTTTCGCATGCATATGAGGCAATTGAAAACAGTTTGGCTTGGGTCAGGCGCACCTTAGTCCTTAAAGTAATATCTTTGCTTTTTAACACTTTAAAGAGGCCTTTTGCTATCAGATTTGCAGAATGAAATGAGCAGTTTGATTTCTTGACTGCCGCTTATATGGGCATTGATTGTGGATCCAAATAAAATGAAATCCTTGACAACTTCAATCTTTTCTCCGTTTATCATGACGTTGCTTACTGGTCCAGTGGTGAGGATTTTTATCTCTTTATGTTGAGGTGTAATCCATACTGAAGGCTGTGGTCTTTGATCTTCATCAGTAAGTGCTTCAAGTCCTCTTCGCTTTCAGCAAGCCAGGTTGTGTCATCCGCGTATCGCAGGTTAATGAGTCATCCTCCAGTCCTGATGCCCCTTTCTTCTTCAGATAGCCCAGCTTCTTGGATTATTTGCTCAGCGTACAGATTGAATAGGTATGGTGAAAGGATGCAACCCCGATGCACACTATTCCTGACTTTAAACCACGCAGTATCCCCTTGTTCTGTCCGAGCAACTGCCTCTTGATCTGTGTACAGTTTCCTCATGAGCACAATTAAGTGCTGCTATTCATAAGGTTTTCACTGGCTAATTCTTTTCAGAAGTAAATTGCCAGGTCCTTCTTCCCAGTCTGTCTTAGTCTGGAAGCTCAGCTGAAACCTGTCCACCATGGGTGACCCTGCTGCTATCTGAATACTGGTGGCATAGCTTCCAGAATCACAGCAACATGCTAGACCCCACAGTATGACAAACTGACAGGGGGACTGAAAACTTACTGCAGACCAAATACTGTGTTAGCAGGGTCTGAGGATACAGTGCTGAGTAAGACATTAGCTCTGTTCTCATATTTTTCACTGACAAGATGAGGAGAACTATACATATCATGCCAAGTTATTCTAAGAAGTGCTATGGTAAGCAAAATGCACAAAATGTTACATGATCCCACAGGAAAGAGAAACATTATTTTGCTACTCTTTAAAATATTAAGAACAGAATAAGATCTGAAGTCACACAAAGGTCTGAAATATTTAAAGCTGGGAATGAAGTAGAAGAAACAATTAGGGTTTCTCTATGCAGACCCCCGTGTTACTATGACCCTTTCAAAAAATTTAATCGTCAATGACTCTATCCAGTCATCACAGTAGCACTAACACCACGTGACACAAAAATATAGCAAGGAATAAGATTTGAATTAGACTTTATTTAAATAAGCAACCGAATGCTTCCAATTGTATTGGTTTTATTGTATTACAGTTAGGATGTTTTTATCTTAAAATATGTCTGCTATCCTCTGTTGGAGTAAATAAACTTTAAAATGATTCTACCTTATATATGTTCTTCTTATGCTACACTTACCTACGTAACCACCAAGTAAATGAGTCTCAAACCTGTGTATGAAAATCAGCAAAGGCAAGGAGAGCATTATCTTCCTTGCTTTAAGAGACCCAGGTATGAGCTAGTTATTTAGGAACTTTAATTTGTCAGATTTGACAACATTGTAACTGATTGCAATAATAAAACCCTTACCTAAAGCTGAATTACTTTGGGGCAATTTGCCTTGTTTTCCTAAGTGTTCTGCAAGTATGTTAAGTAGGTTGTGGTGCTTTTCCTGACATAAGGGCACAAGAGATATATGATGTCTTTTAGTGCACAGAGTGACAAAAGATGAAGCTGTTGGGTTTCAGGCTACAACAAATGGAACATATTGAATTTCAATTGTGGTCTAATGCAGTCTTAGTTTTGTTTCAGTCCATTCAAGTGATACCTTTGCATGCTAGTGCCATAACTATTCACAACACTGATCAATGGAAGTGTATTTCATTATTGTAAGTGGGTATTTACTGTTTAAAAGCAACAAGCTTTAATTTGGGCTACAAATTACTAGGTGGGATTTAAATGATCAATCTCTTGTTGGAACCACTTTACAAGAGATATATACCAAACTTTCATATGCAGTTTTCTAAGCTAAACAAAATAATGTCTAATTTCAATTCTACCAGTCACCTTATTCAAGAAAATAAAGGAGTGAGAAAATTATCATGAATTTTTTTTAGATTTTTTAAAATGAAATATATCAGTATATTTTTTCTTTGAATTTTAATGATATATTTAAATTGATAAAATACTGCCAATTGGTCTTGAAGAGTAGCTTTATAAATCTGATGTAAATTAGCTTTTTTTATACTTGTAAACATTCATTTTTGAATGTCAGCAATAATTTATTGGACTAACTGATATACCTGAATCGAAAATAATAAAAGATTTCTCTACTAGTGGAATAATCTAGAGTCTCTCTTTATGATTAATAAAGCCTAAACAGACTGTAAAAAGCACAGTACATAATCTCTTAGGGAACACTTTCCGTAACTGTATGTTAAGAAAAGGACACAATCTTTTGCACCAATAATAGTATTAGCCTGCCAACAGCATGCTTACGAGAAGGCACTAGGTCATTTAGAGAGTATAAAGAATCTCCCTTTTAAGAAGACATTGTATTATTTCAGTTTAAATACCTATTTCTGAGTCATAAATAATCATACCTGTTTTTCTCCTATATGCACTTCATATATATGATACCTAATAGTGCTTCATATATATGATATGTAATACCAAAAACACTGTTGCCATTGAGTCAATTTCGACTCATAGTGACCCTATAGGACAGAGTAGAACTGCCCCACGGGGTTTTCAAAGAGTGGCTGGTGGATTCGAACTGCCAACCTTTCAATTTGCAGCCCAGCCCTTAACCACTGCACCACTAGAGCTCCAAGGATGTAATCCAGTATCCACTATCTGCTTCACTGAAAAAAAGCTTCTTTATAAGGAGCTCGAGTCTCATGTATGGAGAAGTCCAGGCAGGGACAAAGAAATCCCTTATCCTGAGGTTTGAAATTAATGTTTGTAAGCTTCTGCTAGAGCAAGGAGCTAGCTGATGTGCTAGTTTATTTCCAAGTCTGATATTATATGAATGTACAAAATTCATATGTTTAACATTGTCAACCACTTTAAATTTAAACAACATAAAAAATTACTTGAATCCAATCATTCAGATATACGCTAAAATGTTTCAACAGTATGTATGGTATCAGAGTTCTTAGGCAATTAACTATTCCACTAAGTAAATTAATCTCTTAAGAAATCTTTTGTGCTATTTACTTCGCCAATACAAAGAGTAGCAAAGTGGGAGAGCAATTTATGAATCAGTGTCAACCTACAGGGGACTTTCTAGTCTCGTATCACAGGACTCTCTGTTTTAACTTCTTAACTTTGACTATCCTGCCTCTTTAATCAATGACTTTGCTGGACACATAAAAAACATAAATGAATGGCATTAAGCTGGGTGATTGAGACAATATATAAACGACAAAATCAAGATTCAAAGTAATCTAGACAAGCTGCAATATTAGAATGCAATAAGCAAATTAAAACTTATCTAGGGCAAAATAAAATTTATAGGAAAGGAGGAATGAAGAAATTTTCTGGAGTAAGGATAATGTTGTAAATGCTGATAGGAGTTTAGGTTACATATTGAACTCTAGTTAATGGTACACATAGTAAAATGTTTATGGGTGACTATACCAATGTCTACTGTTTTCTTTGAAATATATCATAAAATAACATGGCTTAATGGATGGATAGAGGGATGAATAGAAAGATAAATATGTAGTAAAGTAAATATAGCCAAATATTAATTGTAGAAGCTCGGTTGTGGATTTATGGTTAGTCACTGTGTGATCATTTCGACCCTCCATTAAGTTCTGAAATTTTTATAATTAAAGTGTATAAATAAATTCATATGTTTGAGGTTAAACCGTCTATTGACTAGTTCCCAGTACACAGTAGTATTCTAATAAATATCTACGAAATAATTGAGTAAAAAATTACATGAATAAATAATGAATGATTTGATAAGTGAATTAGCAAATATGGGAAAGATTACTTAACAGCAGCTCATGTGAAAAATACCCTGGGGTCTTAGGTAACCTCCTGCTTATTTCCCCAGTACTCGCTATGAGTTAGAATCGACTCAATGGCAACGGGTTTGGTTTGGTTTTGTGCCATAGGTATTAAGGAAACAAACCTGATTACAGACACAATATCATTCTCTCTCTCTTTCTCTCTCAATTTATATACAGATACAAGATATTACAGTGTTCAACTCCGGAGGATAATAGAACCATCTTGTGTTGGCCAGCACATATTTAAATTATTGCACCCATTCTAGGCACCCACCTTTGCAAAATAATAACAGAAACAATACATAGAAGAAAATGATTAGGAAATGTTGTTGTGTGCTGTCGAGTCATATAAGAAACATTTAAACAAACTAGATATTTTCAAAATGGAGAAGAAAAACCCAGTGGAGTATTTTATAGTGGATCCATTCCCATTTCATCAACATTATTTATAAATATGACTCTTTCCACGTTTCCAATTTCAGCTCAGGTTTTACCTCCTGCAGAATGCTTCATGCTATAGTCCCTATTCAATAAATATCTTTCTTCTTGAAATCCCTATTAAAATAAATATTTCATTTATTTTATTAGTACAGCATTTGGCACCAAAGACCTGATATCTATTGCTCTTGTTTTTGATTTTACTCTTGTATGCGGGCACACACACACACAATCTCAATTCTCAGCAAGACCTAAGGTTCTTGAAGGAATGAGTTATGTTTTATACATCCTTGTACCCCTAGAAAGGATCCCTGGTAGTGCAGTTGTTGAAGTGCTCAGCTGCAAAACGAAAGTTCTGTGGTTTGAATCCACCAGTTGCTCCTCAGGAGAAAGATGTGGCAGTCTGCTTCTGTAAACATTTTCAGCCTTGGAAACCCTATGGGGCAATTCTCCTCTGTCCTTCAGGGTTGTTATGAGTCGGAATCCACTCAACTGCAACAGGTTTGATTTTTGGTTTTGGTATCCCTACAGCCTAGTACAATTTGCTCATTTATTTCATAAATATTTATTGAAAATCTCTTTGTACTAAGTATTGTGCTGGGATCGAGGCTAAAAAACTGAATTTAACACTACTCATTCTTGTAAACAGCTCACAGTCTAAAATTTAAAACAAACGTATTAGCTGTACTTGCAAAACCATGTAGTAAGAACAATGACAGCAACATACACAAGATACTATGGAAACCAATATGGAAAGTACACCTTACCCACCAGAGAGAGAAGGAAGGATAAGAGTGCAGACCTGAGCTGACTCTTAAAAGACGAAGAAAAATTACGATTGGCATGAGTATGATGAGGGAACAGGGATATTGTAGAGAGAAAAAAGGAAATATATGTTAGAAGACATTACAGGTAGATATCACTGCATGAGAAAAAGTATGGGAGTCACAAAATATGGGATGCATCTGTACTGGGCACAGTTTTTGGCTTAATAGCAGAGTGTTCATGGGAAATGACTATTCAGTCTTTATACAACCAACTGCTCTAGACTAATCTGTCTCACCAACTAGAACTTATTTAAAACACTAGCCTGTAAAAAATACCAATACCAGGTATCGCAGTTGGCTACTTGAAAAAAAAAAAAAAGCATTTCTGAACTACAATCTTTGATCTGACAAAGTAACCTATTAACTGCAGTTAATACAACACAAATACTGTAGTAGTCTCTAATATCATTTATCCAAAGGCAACTTGGTTATCTGTTTAGTAATGAGCAACTAGTGTAAAAGTTCTTAACCTGAGCTCCACAAACTCTAGATTTCAAGACATCCAAGTACTTGGAGGGAAAAATTCACATCTTACTAATTTCTAAGTGCAATTTAGCATTTCTTTTTATTAAAGATTGTGGGCAGGAAACCATAGTTGTATCAGCAGTACCTATAACTTGCCATCAGTAGAAATCCTTGATATTTTCATATCACATTGCAGTTGTTGTAGACACTTTAAATATCATTGACACTCATCATGACTTTGAAATTATAGTAAATACTAGAACCAGTGCCAGAATAATGTTAACATGATAATAAAGAAATATGTTCATTATTGTATCAAACTTTTAAAAACGTTTTGATAACTGTAGTGCTTGAGGACAGAGAGATTAAGGAGCTCATCCAAGGTCGCTTAGCTATTCATCTACTGGAAAAGCTAGGGCAAGATCTATTTCTTCTTTCTTTGAAATCCTATTGTGTCATTTTACGCTTTTAAAAACATTATTCTCATAGGTGTGCCATAGGCTGAATCAATACTATGAAAACCCTCATGCACCCAAAATAAATATAGAAAGAAAGAAAATTTAAATTTAAAAAATAATAGTAATAAAAGGAGATTTCAGAGAACTCTTGATTCCCACAGGGCCATTTGTTTTTTTTTTTTTTGGTTGTTGTTGTTCGGTTTTTTCCCCCAACAACTCTTTCTAAGAAACATTTTTATATTTTATTATATTATGTCAGTTACAGATTATATTATATATTATATTAAATATATATTAAATATTATAATATTTCCAGACTTTTTCATTGTTTATAAAATTATTCCTTTATCAGTGCTAAAAGTATTTATTTGCAAGTGGGGAGCGCATGACTGCCTATGAAAAGTTGCATTTTCCAAAACTTCACGTAGAGACAAGTCAACTGTGATCTAATGCACCTCTCTGCCACCACACCACATTTGTTCACCTCCACTGAGAAACCGACAACTCTCAGGCCATCCACAGGCCTCTTTGACATGATTGCCTGTAAATGTTTTTTCCAGAGTCATTACTTTTCTCACTGACCAAGAGCTAAGTACAAGAATATTTGAATGCCACTTTTCTGATGCTTCCTCTGGGCTCGCTCGGGCTTTGTGGTTCACCCAGTGCTGGTTCATTGAGGTGACAGGTCACTGGAGGCCTGAGTAACGGCAATGCCACTGCCATCCCCGTAGTGATGTCTTTCAGCTTTTCTAGGCTTTTTACAGCGCTCTCTGGCTGTATTTCACTCAGCCTCAGAGCCAGATTGCCTAAGGCTAAGCAACAAGATGATCCCACCTCAGTGCAGACTTTATAGGCCCTCCATTTTCCATGGAAAAAGAAGTGTGGATAATATCAGAAGCGCCTTTGGTGCCTCCATAGGCACATCCGTCTACATTTAAACACACGTTTTTATGTTTAGCCATTTATTCCTAGCTGTGAAATATTGCAAGGACTTAAACATTAGCATACTAATCCAGGCCTTAGGTCTAGAGGAGATTTATGTTGAGCATTTTTGATGCCATTATTCACACTATGTGTAAAGAGCTGAGTAAGACTTTCTTCTGAATCAGAGTAATACTAGATGCATATTGTACTGGCTGCTCTGCTAAAAATCTAACCATTTTAGCTTCAGTTATATTGCAATATTAAAACAACAAACAAACAACTTTAAGTCAGTGATGTCAATGTGGCACTTGCAAATATTGATGGCCATGGAGTCAAAGAACCAGATTGAAATCTTGGATCTGTCACCTAATCGCTGTGTGACCTTGAGTAAGGATGTAGCCTCCCTTAGCCTCAGTTTCCTTGTAAGGATTAGATGGAGAAAAATAAAAGAATGGAAATTAAATGAAGAAAACGAAGCCTGCTATATAATTGGTGTTAATTAAAGAAAGCCATCATGATAGTGATCGTCATTAATGCATAGTGATGCATGCATGATAAGGCTTGGCTTCTCTCAGCCCAGACACAACAGGAGAAACATGGAGATGTTGTTGTCAGAAGGAATATTCGAGCTCATCTATTCCACCTAGCTCATTATACAAAGTAAGAAAGTGAGGACAGAGAGGTTAAGGAGCTTATCAAGGTCACTTAGTTACTCATCTAATGGAAAAGCTAAGGCAAAATCTATTTCTTCTGGCTTAAATTCCAGTCTCTAAATGTGAAGCCCTCAGCTCTATGTCACAATGCCAAGGAGCCAAGGAGGCAGAACACTTAATAATAAAGTAACAAATCTCCATCTCCTGTGTACAGAGGAAAAGTTCATGCAGTTATAAGAGTAATGAGTTCATCAAAGAAAGGACCTGCCCTCTGAATCCCAAAGCTCCCTGTTTAAATGTTCTTCTCCCAAGAAACATGGGGTTTCTCCAAGACCACAGAGCAACTGCATGTGGCTTCAGATGTCTGCTTTCTCTTTACATAAGAAGCATGGATAAATTAAGATTGTACACAATTCTCAGCTTGGACTTTTAAATTCAGTCTTGTCCTATTTATAAACCTTATCTTTTTCCTTTCCCTCTCATATTCTCATCGGCCTTCAACTTCTGTCTTTCACCACCAAGCCCTCTTGCGTCTCTAGTCTGTATTCCTATATCCCTGTATCCAACATCAGACATTCAGCTCAAGCTAACAAGTGCCACTAGCTTTTTCTTTTCTTTTTTAGGTACAGGTCCTGGCACCCAGTCAGATTGTGAGATCTGTAAATTTAAAGATAACTAGCTTTCAGTTCTTCTTGTCTCCTTTGCCAACCCGATTCCCTAACGATAACATACATATGCTAAAAGTCATCTTAGATCTGCAGCCACAGAGCAGGTAAGCAAAACAGAACACTCTACTATTTAAAACCTATCAATTGCTTCACTCTGCCCTTAGGAGAAACATCAACGTCTTAATATTTACTACAAAGTCAGGCAGCAGTGTGACCTCTCACCTCTCCCTACCTCTTTAGCCTTGACTCTCAACACTTACAACCCTACAGTACAGCCACCATCTCATAGCCTTGAATGACCCATTCTTTCTCTTGCATTGGGCACCAGTGCTGCTGGTCTCTCTGCTAGGACACTGTCCCCTCACCCTGAATCCAGTTGTCTCAGTGATACCCCCTGCATCTCAGATTAAACGTCAGTTCCCCATCAAGGTTTGAATTTCTGCTCTTGTTACTTGTTAGCTGTGTTGCTCTGGCCAAGTCTTGTAATTTCTCTAAGACTCAGTTTCCTCATTTGTAAAATGGAGATAATATCCCTACTTACTTCACTGGATTGTTACACGATTTAAGTGGGTTAATATACGTTAAACCCTTAAAACAGTGTCTGGTATATAGTAAATATTATCAAATTGGCTATTGTCATTGCTTTGCAATTCTGTCCTTCCAAATTTCTTGAAGTTAAGCTTTTTCCTTTTCTGAAATTATGTTGATAGAATTATGGTAGTGATTTTTTTTTAAAGGCCTTGTTAATCTTACTATCTTAGACTTGGAAACATTAAGGAAATTAAGTATCCATAATCCTTGATCTAGTGTCCCAAGCCCTCTAAAATATGGCGTTTGCATAGGTCTTAAGCCTCATAATCCACTGTTCTGTTTTTCAATTGCTATGTAACAAACTACCCCAACACTTACTGGTTTGAAACAATATTCATTTTAGTATGTCTCATAATTGTATGGGGTCAGGAATTCTGGCAGGACTCAGTCCAAGATTGTGGTATAGACTGCGGTCAGTTCGTTCTATCCACCTAGTGGCTGGGCTGATCTGAAGGGCCCAGGATGGACTTACTCTGTTGTCTCAGGCCTTGTTGGAGATGGAAGAATGGGCCCCTCACCATCTCCAGAAAGGCTCATTGCCTCTCCACATAGTTTCTCCAGTCAGGTAATTAGGCTTCTTACATGGTAACTAGTGTCCTCCATCATGTGTATTCCAAGATTCAGGAAGTGGAGATGCCAGTCTTTTAATACCTGGTCCAGAAACTTCACTTCCACTATATTCTATCACTCAGCATAGTCACAGAGACAGAGACTGCCAGACTGAAGCGGAGGGGACATAGGCTTAACTCTCAATAGGAGGGGATAGGCTACTTTGTGGCCATCTTTAATTTACTACACCTACTATCCCCTGTCTGGAGTGGGTCATTCAAATAATACTGAACTTGTAATCCTTCACACCACCCTTATTGCTTGATGCCCCAGTGCCTTTGCACATCCTGATTCTCTGTCTGTGATGCCTCTTCTACCCTTCCTCTTCTGGCCAACTTTAACTCATTCTTCAAATCCTGTCTCAAATACCCCCTTATCTAGAATGAACTCTAATCTCTGATTGGATAGCACCCTGCCTGCATGCCTATCTGATCTCTTGCCATATTTTACTGAAGCAATCTATTAATCTGTTTCCCTTACCAGTATGTTGGCTCTGTTGGGGTGGAGGCAAGTACCATGTTTTAATCAATTTTGTATTTCTCACATCTAGTACAATACCTTGTGCCTCAATATATATGATCTGATTGCGTGACTGTCATTACTTCAGTTTCAATTGAAAATATACCAAGATTATTATATGAGATGAACTGAGTTTAATTTAAATGACCAAGGACTTCACCAGGAATAATTGGCTTCTAAGTATTTTTTACCAGATTAATTTGCAAGATTTCAGTGTTTATGAAAATATGAACAAATCATGTTAAAATATTCAATGATGAGACTGTTTTATATATATTTGCTCAGTATCAATATACATTTTATTTTCCTTTTTAGGGTTGAATTGGAGTAGATAGACCGAGAAATAATTTTTAAAAGGTAAGAATCATCTGAAAGTCAATAAAAATGATAAAGAAGCTGTCTCAATGCTGACAGAGAAACAGAATTATATACGATCTTTCAAGTGTAGAAAATTAATCTATACCTGGCGATAGATGCATTTGATCACTATCCAAGAATTAAAGCACAAGTAAACCCCAAGGAATTTTCCGTTATTTCTAGATGTAACAAAAAATAGCTTGCCATACTGCTCTACTCACAAAATTCTTCAGCCAACCTCCTCTTACACATTTGATGTCTCTGTTTATTTTCTGTTTTTTTCTCATTGATGGTAGAAAATATCTTTGTGAATATATATGGCAAAAAGTGTGTTTATGTTAATTGAGCATTACTCCAGGCCTTGCGCTAAGTGCTTTACATAAAATATCTCATTTATTTTTCCAACAGCCCTGCAAATTTCTTATTATTTATATGGAGGAAATTTAAGCTCAGAGAGCATAAATCACTTGTCCAAGGTCACAAAGTGAGTGGTTGAGACAAGATCTCTCTAATTCCAAAGACTCTACCTGACTCTCTAAGTGTAACTTCTTAAAGGGACTGAGTCATGACATTTAATCATATCCACATTTCTGCCCTGAGAGTACCAGTGTTTCCTCTCTCAGTGACAAGTGAAGGCATTAACTGGGATGAAATATTTTCCTCTCCTCCATTCTGCTTTTTGCATCTATTATTCGGCCATACCTCAGTATGTCTCTATTTGCAACCATTTATGACTCTTTCACTTGTTTATTTGTTTGGGCATAAATATCCACTGTTGTAAATTAAATTTCTAAACTCAGTGTTGGACCGAAATTAAATCAGATACTCCTAGCCCAAATACACAGTTGTGCAAGGATGTCAAAAATAAACAAACAAAACAAAACAAAAATCTTGGCCTTTAATACTGCTTAATAATGCTATGGCAGGATCACTAATCACTTACAACAATCTTCCCACGACGCCTGTGTTCACTGCTTCATTCATTGCTTCAATTGGCAAATATTTATGGAGCATTTATTATGTGCCAAAACTGTTCCAAGTTTGGATATTCTGCAGTGAGCAAAATAAAATACAAAGCCTTATGTAGCTTATATTTTAGTAAAGTGAGAGGGACAATAAACAAATATATAATATGTCAAATGATGATAAGCATAAAGAGAAAACTAAAGAAGTCTAAGGTTGTAAGGAGTGCTTGGGGTGTTTTTTTTTTTTTTTTAAATACCACTGAGAGATGACATTTGAGCAGAGATCTAAATGAAGGAAGTCACAGGATAGCTGAAAAAAAAAAAAGTCTGGGCAGAGGGAACAGAAGATGCAAAGGGCCTGAAGTGGGAGCGTGTTTGGTGTGTTTGAAGACTAGCAAATGGGCAGTGCAGCAGGAGTGGACTGAATGAGGCGAAGAAAAGAAGAGGTAACACCTGGAAGATGGGAGTATAAGGGTTGCTGTCTCATAAGGCCTTGATCTTGCTAAAGACCTTGGGTTTTACTCTGAGTGAGTCAGTAGGGCAATGTGAGAGTTCTAAAAAGGAATCACATGATCTGATTGCATTATTTAAAGATCGCTGTGGCTGCAGCTGGAGAATAGATTGTAGCAGGGGAAGAAGCAGCAAGATCAGTTAGGAGGTTATTGCAATAAGCCAAGATGAGAGATGGTATCTTCAACTAAGGTGATTACAGAGGAGATAGTGAAAGGGACTAGAATCTGGACATATTTAGCAATATGATTCTAGAGCCAATAAGACATGCTGATAGGATATGAGATTTGAAGCAAAGTGAGGAATCAAGGATGATTTTAAGGTTTTTACCTGAACAAATTAAAGGTTTGTGTTGCCATTTACTGACATGAAGAAGACCACAAAAGACAGGAGTTTGAGTCATAGGGTGGCGATCAGTGTTTGGTATTATTGGACATGTTGTGTTTTTAGATACTAGAAGCCTCAACAGATATCTTAACATAGACCTCCAGGGCATCTTTGACAATCAACTGGATTCAGCACTAGGGTAGAACACAATTTACTGTTACTACAAGAGGGCACCATTTTTAAGGTCAGGAATCTGTTTTGCACGTGGGTGAAATGACTCTGCATGTGTCTTCATTTTCATGTTTTACATGTTAGAGATAATGTTATGCTGGTGTCTTGTCCACAGCCACTAGGATCCCTTTTACTAGTTTGATGTGGCCAAACCTGTAAACTTCTCCAAGTGGTTCTCAAAAGAACCTTCTACCCCAGTGTTTGAGAATTACACACTTTACTCCATGGTGGCCTGTAGCCAATGACTGACTGGTATGGGAGATAGAACCCTGGCTCGCTTGCCTCAAAGTAGAATACATTTTTTTTTATTGTGTTTTAGGGGAAAGTTTACAGAGAAAAGTAGTTTCTCGTTAAACAATTAATACACAAATTGTTTTGTGGCATTGGTTGTCAACCCCATGATGTGTCAATACTCTCCCCTTCTCCACTCCGGGTTCCTTGTTTCCATTCATCCTGTTTTCCTGTCCCTTCCTGCTTTCTAGTCTTTGCTTTGAGGCTGGTGTGTCCATTTAGTCTTGTATACATGATTGAACTACAAAGCACGTTCCTCACATGTGTTATTGTTTGCCGTATAGACCTGTCTAATCTTTGGCTGAAGGGTGAACCTTGGGAGTAACTTCAGTTCTGAGTTAAAAGGGTGTCCATAGGCCATACTCTTGGGGTTTCTCCAGTTTCTGTCAGACTAGCAAGCCTGGTCTTTTGTTGGTGAATTTAAATTTTGTCTACATTTTCCTCCCGATCTGTCCAGAACCCTCTATTGTGATCTCTGTCTGAGCAGTCGGGCACAATCTAGTTGTTCTGGGCACTGTCTGGTGGAGGCTGTGGTAGTTGTGGCCATTAGTTCTTTGGACTAATCTTTCCCTTGTGTCTTTGGTTGTCTTAATTCTCCTTTGCTCCAGCCAGGACAGGACCAGTAAATGTATCTTAGATGGCTGCTCACAGGCTTTTAAGACCCCAGATACTACTCAACACCGTTGGATGTGGAATAATTTCTTTATAAACTGTGTTATGCCAGTTGAGCTAGATGTCCTCCAAGACCATGGTCCCCAGCCCTCAACCCAGAAACTTGGTCCCTCAGGGAGTTTGGATGTGTCTGTGAAGCTTCTATGACTTTGCCGTGGTCAAATTGTACTGACTTCCCCAGTATCGTGTACTGTTTTAGCCTTCACTAAAGTTACCACTTATGTATTATCTAGTTAGTGTTTTTCCCTCTCCATCCATCCCATCCCTCATAACCATCAAAGATTGTTTCTTTCTATGTGTAAAACATCTCTTGAGTTTTTAGAAATGTAGTCTCATACAGTATTTATCCTTTTGTAATTGACTTATTTTAGTCAGCATAATGCCCCCTAGATTCATCCATGTTGTGAGATGCTTAGCAGATTCACCATTGTTCTTCATTGTTGCATAGTATTCCATTGTGTGTACTTACCATAGTTTGTTTATCCATTCATCTGCTGATGAGCATTTAGGTTGTTTCCATCTTTTTTGCTATTGTGAATAATGCTGTAATGAACATGGGTGCGCATGTGTCTATTTGTGTGATGACTCTTACTTCTCTAGGATATATTCCTAGGAGTGGACTTGCTGGATCGCATGGAATTTCTATTTCCAGTTTTTTAGGAAGTACTATATTGTTTTCCAAAGTGGTTGTACCATTTTACATTTCCACCAGCACTGCATAAGAGTTCAATCTCCCTGCAGCCTCTCCAGCATTTGTTATTTTCTGGGTTTTTTTTTTTATTAGTACCAATAATGTCAGGGTGAGATGGTACCTCATTGCAGTTTTGATTTGCATTTCTCTAATGGCTAGTGATTGACAGCATTTCCTCATGAATTTGTTAGCCACCTGAATGTCTTCTTCGATAAAGTGTCTGTTCATTTCTTTTGACTGTTTTTTTTTTAATGGATTACTTATCTTTTTGTTGTAGAGGTGTTGGATTTTCTTATAGATTTTAGAAATTAGACCTTTTGTTGGATATGTCATTGCCAAAAATTTTTGCCAGTCTGTAGGTTCTCTTTTTGCTCTTTTGGTGAAATCTTTTGATGAGCATAAGTGTTTAATTTTTAGAAGATCCCAGTTATCTAGTTTATCTTCTGGTGTTTGTGTATTGTTAGTTATGGTTTATATCCTATTTATGCCATATATTAGGGCCCCTAGCATTCACCCTATTTTTTCTGTGATCTTCATAGTTTTGGGTTTTATATTTAGTTCTTTGATTCATTTTGAGTTAGTTTTTGTGTATGATGCGAGGTAGGGGTTCTGTTTCATTTTTTTACAGATGGACATCCAGTTTTTCCAGCACCATTTGTTAAGAAGACTGTCTTTTCCCCCATTTAATGGACTTTGGGCCTTTCTCAAAGATCAAGTGACCATAGGTGGACGGATTTACTTCTGAGTTCTCCATTCTGTTCCATTGGTCAATATTTCTGCCTATGTCCAGTACCAGGCTATTTTGACTACCATAGCTGTATATTAGGTTCTGAGGTCAGGTAGTGTGATGCCTCCTACTTGGTTCTTCTTCTTCAACAATGCTTGACTTATTTGGGGCCTCTTTCCTTCCCATATAAAGTTAATGATTAGTTTTTCTATCTCATTAAAGAATGTTGTTAGTATTTGGATAGAGATTGCATTATATTTGCAGATTTCTTTGGGTAATATTGACATTTTCACAATGTTTAGTCTACCTACCCATGAGTAGGGTACATTTTCCCAATTATGTAAGTCTCTTTTGGTTTCTTGTGGTAGTGTTTTGTAGTTTGTATACGTCTTTTGCATCCCTGTTTAGGTTTATTCTTAAGTATTTCTTTTGAGGGCTATTATAAATGGTATTGCTTCCCTGATTTCCTTTTCGTAGTTCTCTTTATTGAGGTATAGGAATACAACTGATTTTTGTGTGTTTATCTTGTAAACTGAAGCTCTGGTGGTGCAGTGGTTAAGAGCTTGGCTGCTAAACAAAAGAAGGATTGGCAGTTCGAATCCACCAGCTACTCCTTAGAAACCCTATAGAGCACTTCTACTCTGTTCTATAGGGTCACTATGAGTTGGAATTGACTCAACAGCAATGGGTTTTGTTTTGATTATCTTGTAACCTGCTACTCTGCTGAATCTTTCTATTAGTTTCAGTAGTTTTCTTGTGGAGTCTTTGGGGTTCTCTATGTATAGGATCATATCATCCATGAATAGGGATAGTTTTACTTTTCCTTACCAATTTGGATGCATTTTTTTTTTCTTGCCTTATTGATCTAGCTAGGACTCTCAGCACAATTTTATTTTATTTTATTTTATTTTATTTTTATTGTTGTAGTTCAAATGAAGTTTACATTTCAAGTTAGTCTCCCATACACAAATTTATACATACACTGTTATGTGACCCTAATTGCTCTCCCCATACTGTGACAGCACACTCCTCCTTTCCACTCCTGATTCCCCATATCCATTCAACCAGCTCTTAACCCTCTTTGCCTTCCCATCTCACCTCTGGACAGAAGCTGCTCATTAAGTCTCTTTTACCTACTTGAGCTAAGAGGCACATTCCTCACAAGTATCACTTTATGTCCCACAGTACAGTCCAATCCCTGTCTGAAGAGTTGGCCTCAGAAATTGTTTTAGTTCTGGGCTGATAGAAAATCTGGGGGCCATGCTTTCTGGGGTTCCTCCAGTTTCAGTCAGACTTCTTACTAGAAGTCTGGTCTTCTTACTAGAATTTGAGTTCTGTACCCCACCTTTCTCCTGCTCCATCCAGGACTCTCTGTTGTGTTCCCTGTCAGGA
>NW_004443961.1:12064439-12084678 GCF_000243295.1 Trichechus manatus latirostris
TTTCCTTGTGTCTTTAGTGTTCTTCATTCTCCTTTACTCCAGGTGGTTGGGACCAATTGATACATCTTAGATGGCCACTTGCAAGCTTTTAAGACCCCAGACACCACTGACCAAAGTAGGATCCAGCACAATTTTAAATAGGAGTGGTGATAAAGGTCATCCTTGCCTTGTTTCTGTTCAGGGGAAAGGATTTCATCCTCTCTCCATTGAGAATGATGGTGGTTGTTGGTTTTATACAGGTGTCATTTATTATGTTGAGGAATTTCCCTTCTATTCCTACTTTATTGAGTGTTTTTGTCAGGAATGGGTGTTGGACTTCACCGAATACCTTTTCTGCATCGAATGAGATGATCATGTGATTCTTTTCTTTTGTTTTATTTATGTGGTGGACTGCATTGATTGATTTTCTTATGTTGAACCATCCTTGCATACCTGGTATGAATCCCACTTGGTCGTGGTGTATTATTTTTTTGGTATGATTTGGTAAACTCTATTGGCTACAATTTTGTTGAGAATTTCTGCATCTATATCCATGAGAGATATTGGTTTGTAATTTTCCTTTTTTCTGGTGTCTTTTCCTGGTTTTGGTATTAGCGTTATGCTAGCTTCGTAGAATGAATTCGAAAGTATCCCTTCCTTTTCTATGTTCTGAAATAGTTTGAGTAGTACTGGAGTGAACTCTTCTCTGAATGTTTGATAGAACTGTCCAGTGAAGCCATCTGGGCCAGGACTTCTTTGTTGTTGTTGGTAGTTTTTTTTTTATTATCTTTTCTATCGTTTCTCTTGTTATAGGTCTGTTTAGATTTTATACCTCAGTCTGTGTTAGTTCAGGTAGGTAGTGGGTTTCTAGAAATTTGTCCATTTCCTCTAGGTTTTCAAATTGGTGGAATACATTTTGAGGTGCAATTTACATCAACAGCTCCCCTCAAGATCTGTCTATGGTTAATCTTCACCTGAAAATAAATCCTGGATTTACTTCTTCCCTTTTCTTTTCCTGCTCCCTCTACTCTACTATAGGTTGTCCCTGAGCACTCACTTAATAAATCACTTGATCACATATCCCCTCCTCGGGCTCCACTTCTAGGAACCCAATCCAAGAAAGCACAGATGTGGATCATACCTCCCCTTGAAGTAACTCCTTCCAGACTAGGAGGAAGTGAAGTAGATGCTCTGTTTTTATGGTGTTTCTGCTCTAATTCATGAATTTACTGCATTCAACAAATGCTTTTAATAAGCTAATAACTGCAAAGCTCTAGAGATTCAAGGAAGATAAAACTTGAGGTGCTTATAATGCTTTGGGGATGATAAATACCATTTACAATTTCAATGATATGATTTATGTAATTTCAGGAGTAACACAAGAAGATACATGATTTGATTGACAGACAAATGGCACAACGTCTACATTACATGATGTAGAACCTTAATCCATATTCCTGGAAACCTATAGTGGCTACAGTTCAGTCAAAGCAAAACCAGTGTCATATAAGCATGACAAATACTAAACTCGGAGTAGAATCAAGAAGAGAAGAGGGTTGGGGGCAAAAGGTCTGAGTCTGAATCTCATTCAGACTAGTTCATATAAGCATAAAAAAAAATTTAACTTGGAGTAGGATGAAGGAGGGTGGAGGATTGGAGGCAAAAAATCTGAGTCTCAATCTCATTCAGCCACAAATCTCATTACTTTAGGAATTTTTTTCCTCTCTTTCTGAGCTTGAATTTTTAATCTATAAAAAAGGTACAAACAGCAATTTTAGTAGAAAATTATGAGAGTTATATATAAAACATTTCTAGCAATGCTTGTATCAATAAATTCCTTAATAACGTCATTAGCTAAAAGTAGTATAAGTTTGACCCTTCTCCAAAATGAATCCATAAGAACAAGGAAGTAAATTTTAATATATCTTGGTCAGGAAACCAGACTGCTAACATTTCCCGGGCCTTATAAAGATGGTAATCATACTCCTAATCACCCATCTCAAGAATTTTCAGTACATTTTAACACCTAATAAACTATCAAGTCTTCTAGAAACTTCTCCAAGTTCTATCTTCTGCCCCTTTTAGTCTTAATTACTACTATCACTTAGCTCAGACACTTAACACCTCATGCCTGGACTATTATAATAATCAAATCAATTCTTCTAATAGTCACTTTATTCATATAATCCCTTTGATCTGAAAGGTTTCTATGGTTCTTTAATGCTCAAAGAATAAATTCCAATCTTCTTAGTCAGGCGTTCAAGGTTCTTGATGAAATCATGCCAATCTACTTTTTCAGCCTCATCTCCTAGCCCTTGACACTAACCCCACGTTTTAGGCCATCTGTCTTCTCATTGTCCCTGCACTTGCTCTGAGCTTTTCTGTGAATTAAGGTGTATTTGCCTTCATGGATACTTAAGGGTCAAATATTATGCCATTCCTTTCTCAAGTAGTAGCTAATTATATTTAGTTCAATTGTATTAAAGAAAGCATGTGAAAATAAAGCTTTGCAGTGGAAAAAAATTAATTGAAACAGGGAACATTATGATCTTAAAATCCATTGATTAATAAAAGGAAACACTTTGAATGCATGCTTCTGGGATATCTGACTTTCAAGTGTCATCATGGAAGTCAGAAAATATAGATGGATAATAAGTTAATATTGAGTTCAAAGCCTGCTCTTACTTTGAAACATTTTGTTCTCAATAATAAACCTTCAGCCAGTTTTATCCTTCGGTACCAACTTTTAAATGTGACTGAGAACAGACTGTAACATGGCGTTGTCTGCAGACCCCACTGTCTTCCGAGCTGGCCACTCTCATTAGCAGGAGTGCACATGTTGATAAGCACTAGGGGGCATTTATGTGACACCAAAGAACTCCACATGACATGTCTTCAGTTGAGATTTTACCCAGGCATTTTGGGCCTGTCTCTAAGTGTGATTTTCTCTTTTTCTGTAGCATTTATTCGCACTTGACCCTATGTTTTACAAAGTGCACAGAAGTCAGTATTCCAGACATCCCAGGGACTTGAAGAGCTGATCTAATGCCTGTGTTGCAAGATGAAAAACAGAAGAATTTTGTTGAACCTATAAAAAGGATGACATTTTACCTGGCCCTGAGATGTTCTGTTCAAAATTGAAGCTTTTGCAGCTTGGGGCTCTTTGATTTGTGAGCTAGAGAATCATATCTTGGCCATTACTGAATCATAAAAGTTCTCTGCCTCTTCCCAGGTCATTTTATTTAAAAGGAAAAATAGAATCCCTTTATCTTACAAAATGCATTTTCTTTCATTTTGTACATTGCTGGAATGGATTCTGCAAGGGTTCATTGAAAACATATGTAAATGGTAATTTGGAAAGATCATCCAGATGATTCCAAGCAGGGTTATTTTGGTGGTTAGATTGGAGTAGGTGTCATGAAAATAGAGCACTTTGCAGCACTTTCTTTGCCGTGTCACCTTGTGAAAGGACAGAGCCTTGTACTCGCTACTTATTTCCATCATCTATAAAATAGTCACATAGAGCCACATAGCACATCCGGGTCGGGGTCTGGCTTGCCCACAGATTGTTGATTGGCTCAGGAGGGAATGGGCAGACTGTGAAGAGGGGAGAGGAACTTTCTTAAGGATCCCTGTGCATTCCATACTCCTCGGACAAGAGGAAAGCATGTTTCTTAACGTCGGAAGTAGTAGTTACTTTTTCAGCTGAATCATATCTTTTAACTTAATCCTTTTCCACAATTTAATTATTCCTTTATTCAAAAAACATGTGTTCAGTGAATTTTCTACATCACTCACTGTGCCAGCTGCTGGAAATCATAAGCATAATCACCCCCCTTCTTCAAGGGACTCTCAGTCTATTTATAAACATATTATTGTGTCAAAGTGACAAACATTATTTAGAATCTTATACTAGAAATATACCCATTTTCCCATAGATGAAAGATAGTACAAAATCATTTCTATGAAGAGGATATCAAAGGGTCTTCCATCAAAAAAACAGGAAAAAAAATGTGTCAGGCTGTAAATTTTTTTTTAATGGTATTGTGGGTTTTGTGATGTTCATTGTATTCATAATGTTTTTAAATGCTAAATTTATTGTGATTTATTTTCTCCTTCTAAGTAAATATTTGGTGTCCCTCAAGCCAAAACCAAACCCACTCTCATGGAGTTGACTCTGATTCATAGTGACCCTATGGGACAGAGTAGAACTGCCTTGTAGGGTTTCCAAGGCTGTGATCGTCACGGAAGCTAACTGCCACATCTTTCTCCTGCAGAGTGGCTAGTAGATTTGAACCGCTTACCTTCTGGTTAGCAGCTGAGCACTTTAACCACTGTGCCACCAGGGCTCCTTTGGTGTCCTTAGGTGATGCAAATGGTTAACACTCTCGGTTACTAGCTAAACTATTGGAGTCTACCCAGAGGTGCCTCGGAAGAAAGACCTGGTCATCTATTTCCAAAAATCGGTCCTTGAAAACTCTATTGAGCACAGTTCTATCTACTCTGACACTTAAATGGCAATTGCTTTAAATTAATATGTACTTCTGTATGTAATTTTGCACACAACTCTCTGTCTTAAAGAAGATTCCCAAAGCCTGTAGAAGTTTGAGTTCCCCTCACAGCCTAGAGCTAGCCTTGCTACAAGGCTATAGCTGAGATGGTGTATGCAAAGCCACAGCACAGAACAGGGGCTAGCATGTGACCCCTATTATTACTATTGCAATTCTTTACTGGTTCTCTCACTGTCTTTCCTTCTAGCCCTGGAAAGGTATTTCCTGCAGAACCAGAAAAATCACAACATGCATGACTGCCCTTAGTTCTACAAATTGTTTCAGTCCGTAAAAAAAACCCCAAACTTTTCAGAAGTGCTATATTAAAATTAGTTTTCTGCTTAATTTTGCCCAAAATTAATTGACATATGAGTCCTTTATGAAAATAACTCTGAAAACTCTTGAGACCATTTATAAATTGAAGGCAGAGCCATAGGCAGATAGAGATGGAAACAAGTATTCTATATAAATTCAGACTGTTCCTTGCTCCATTTTGAAACATCTGTTGGAATAGTGGAGATAAATGAGTATGAAACAAACAATTCTTCAGAGGGGTGGAAAAAGCTCACAGGTGTTTAATGTCCTTCAGAGCAAGATGTCCTCGACAGCGATTTCTCTTTCTCTCCTGAGGAAGCTAGAGAAAGTATTCAGGGTCTCTTGGTGCTTGAAAAGAAAAATACAGCCATCCTTTTCATTGGCTTCAAATAGCTTAAATAAGGCAAACAGACCCTCTACCGCTGAGTCAGAGGGAAGATAGCCATCTGTTAGCGATAAGCAGCCCTGGGTAGCTTTGAAACTGAGCCAGCCCAGAGACTGAGGACAAGCTTCAAGGAAGGACTTTTGACTTCAAGTTAATCACTTGGTGCTGGTTGATAAGGAAAAATGAAGGATTAGTGAGCAAGGCACTGACCTGACTCAGAAGCATTTATTTCTTTAAAATGTGTTTTAGAATTGCTTGCCTGTCAAGATGGTTATTACTGAGGTGAATGTTAATATGGCTCTATGTGTTCTAATAGTTTTGTGTAAAATTCAGGGTTCAGTGTATTTGGGAAGGTGCTGTATACAAAAGCAGTAGAGTACAGGGTGTTGTAGTGAGAAATGCTAGCTCTAGAGCCAGGATGTATTCAAATCCTGCCTGCTGAGCTCTATGACCTTAGACAAGCTACTGAAGTTCTAGAAGACTGAGTTTTCTGAACTACGAAATTAAATTAACAACAGCATCTCCTCCATCAGATTGCTAGAAGGATTAAATGAGATGATTTCTGGAAAAATTCTAGCCCAATGCCTAGATACGGTAAGGACTTCATAAAAGTCAGTGCTCCATAAAACTTTGAAATCACCCATTCCCAAAATCCTGCTGGTATATTGATCTAAGCTTCAGGAGATTTTTGTGTTCATAGTCATGAAAGTAGCAGTTAATAGAAGCTAAAGATCTTTGACAGAGTTTCCTTATTGAACTAAGAGAGTAGTTTTACCTAAGAAAGACTCAAACAGTCGCTGTAGATGGTGACAACCAGTGAGCCCCACAGCACCCGCCCCCACCCCGAAAAGGTAGACTCTGCCTTTGTTACTGGGGAACTGGACGAGGTAAACTGACACAGATCTTCAAGACCAATCAGAGCCTATCCCCAAAACAGAGATATCCAGACCTATGGACCTACTTCACTTATTCCAATTTGGACTGGGAATTAAAAATTGTCAGATTCATATGAGCTTATTCACTGGGGCTGGAACTTTCAACTACCTTTACTATCTTTTCTCTTTGGTATAATAAAGAAGGATGCATGTGGTGGCAGTAACAACCAAAGAATGACAGGTTAGTATATTAAATAGAGCTGCATCATTTCAATGACAAGGCATCTAGGGAATCATGGAGTTAGATACCAAGGTTAATAGCTTGACTGTGGCAAGATATATAAGACTATATGATATTTTATCACAGAAAAAGAAGCAATTTGGGGATAGCTGGGGTTTCAACATATATGCTAGCAAGGGAAAGTAGCCAGAGATACTGGTTCAGTCATCCTATTGTGCTACTTATCCCTTACTTCCATATCGTTTTTTTTCCAAGTCCATTGTCTAGAAAATTCTGTTTTGTTTCTTTTGGGGAGTTTTATTTATTTATTTATTTTGCTACAGCTATTCCTATGTAGATGAAAATGTCTAACTTAGTTCCAGAAAGAAAAGTTGGAGTCACTCTTAACAGACTGTCCTAGATACATAATAAGAAGCATGCAGGCCTGGTACCAAGGCATCACCACTACCTGGGGACAAGACTACTAAATTTCAGCTTTTATTTTACTGATCAACAAACAGATACACTTAAAAAGTCATACTATAAGTCAAAACCTGCAAAGTGAGAGCAACATCTACCTGGTACAGCACGCAAGGAATGTTGTCTTCCTCTTCTGTGTAAGAGAACAAGTTGTTCAAAATGGATCCTCCTCCAAAATTTAATATTTTATTTACAAGAAAATGCATATTTGTGAATGGCTTACAACTTCTTTCAGCTTTATCAGGCTCAAAGCCAATTCTTTTCTTAAGAAAACCTAAGTAATTTGACCCACGTCTGGATCTTCTCAGACCCTGAAGTTTTCAGGCCACCTTCCTGCCAGGTATTACTCATTCCTTACTTCTTTGGGTCCCCTGGATGGCAAGTATATTCTCATTGGCTTTCCCAACTCTTTCCTATGCTATTCTCTCATAGATACCCTTCTCATGATCCATTGTAGTCTGTAACTGGATTGCTATTTCCTCTCTCCAGGAAATACCAAATTAAACCACTTTTCAGGTTGTTAGCACCTCCTTGTTTCACCAACATTTATCACCCATTAAAAACCCATTCCCATCAAGTCAATTCCAACTCACAGTGACCCTATAGGACAGAGTGGAACTGCCCTACAGGGTTGCCAAGACTATAATCTTTATGGAAGCAGACTGCCACATTATTCAGCACTGTGGAGCAGCTGATGTGTTCAAACCACTGACCTTTCAGTGAGCAGCCAAGTGCTTAACCACTGTATCACCAGGGCTCCTTCACATTTATCACAGTGTCTGACAAACAGTATTTGTTTAATAATTGTAACACTGGATGCTGTTTAAAAATGGCATTGTGAAAACAGACCTCACACTCTCACAATTACCCAATGGATAATCAGAAGAACGTAAAATAGAGGAAATATTAAGTATCACTGCAAATCACGGAAAAGTCCCATTATCCCCATCCCCTGCTGCTAAGACGGCGAACTATCATGAAGAAGTAAGAGGAAGTGACCCTGGTCAAATTCACTAATAGTAAAATATTTGGAGGAATAAAGGGAGTACAAAGGGGCAAATATGAAAGCCATCACATAAAGTATGACTTACTGTTTGGATAGAAAAACCACTAGAAAACCCCAAGCTTCAAAAGGCAGATACTCCAAACAGAAAATCAGCAGATCAGTAGGTTGGGGGTACCTGAGGAGAGAAGAAAAGTAGCTATAGGTAGATTGTATGAATACTGGGCCAGACTAATATATGAATACCAAAAAGAGTCCCGAGTATAACATCTCCAACAATCACAGAGAAGAAAGCTCTATTCCTGATACTTCCCAGGCCATTATTGGGGCTTACTTATTCTCCCCAGGCTGCTGAATGCTGAACTACTAATAGCCACTTACATGAACTAAACCTTCCCAAAGGGAAGATTCTATCAGCAACCAGGTGGGAAATTATAATAAGAATTGGCATTATTTATTGACCACTTGTGGAGCGCTGGTGGCACAGTGGTTAAGAGCTCAGGTTGCTAACCAAAAGGTTGACAGTTCCAATCTACTATCTGCTCCTTGAAAACCCTGTAGGCCAGTTCTACTCTGTCCTGTAGGGTTGCCATGAGTCAGAATCGACTCCACATCAGTAGGTTTGGTTTGGTTTTATGGAGCACTTACTATCATTCAATAAGTTCCCCAAAGATCAACTCTGTACCAAACACATTTACTATCTCCTTTAACTGGAAATTGTAATTATGGTAATTGAAAGATTGGAAAACATGATTATAAGAAAACTGCTTGGGAGAATTGAAGTAAGGATAAAACTTTATATATATATATATATATACACATAGTTTTACAGAGAAAGACAAAATCATCATTGAAAGGTAAAATAATAATTTATAAATTAATAAAATAAAAGAAAATTTCAAAGAAAAGCAATAGTTATAATTTGCTACATTTTTCAGTATGATGTTGACTTATGAAGAATTATAATCTACTTTAAAAAATGGAGGCTGAACTTTCAAGTACCCAAAAACATTACTGAAAATGAAAAAGTCAACACATTACCAGGGAACAAACTATGTAGGCTATATTTGCTGACCAAAACTTATTGATATGTAAAATGAATCAAAATATTTTAAATAAATAAATCGAAATGTAATTTCAAGAAAAAGGAAAACCAGAAAGCCTATTCTTCTAAAGTATTCTTTTGAAAAAGAAAAAATAAAAACTATAATTATGAACTATTGAAACATATAAAAATGTATACACTACATATCAAAATATGTGACATGTTGCCAAAATTATATTAAGGAAAATGTATGGTCATAGATACAGTCATTATTAAATGAGAAAAATTAAAATGAATTAGAGTAACAAATTAGAAAAATTGATGAAACAAACTTAGGGTGAATTCTCACAAGCAAAGTTGTCTTAAAAGGTACGGCATATGATATATACTTTTAAAAAGATCTTCCTTTTAACACAATGATTTCACTTGTAAGAATTCACTGTAAGTTTGTTTCATCAATTTTTTAAAGGTCATATGATGCATACTAGGAGCCTTGGTGGTGCAGTGGTTAAAGTGTTCAGCTGCTAACCGAAAGGTTAGTGGTTCAAATCCACCAGCCGTCCTGACAGGGAACACAACAGAGGGTACTAGACAGAGCAGGAGATAAGTGTGGAGCAGAACACAAATTCATATAAAAAGACCAGACTTTATCGTTTGACAGAGACTGGAGGAATCCCCAAAACTATAGCCCCCAGATGCTCTGTTAACCCAGAACTGAAAATATTCCTGAAGCCCACTCTTCAGACAAAGACTGGACAGGAAACCCTGGTGGCCAGTGGTTAAGAGCTACCGTCGCTAACCAAAAGATCGGCAGTTTGAATCCACCAGGAGCTCCTTGGAAACCGCATGGGGCAGTTCTACTCTCTCCTATGGGGTTGCTGTGTGTCGGAATCGACTCTACCGCAATGGCTTTGGTTTGATTTTGGTTTATAAAACAAAAAATAATACACGTGAGGAGTGGGCTTCTTAGTTCAATCAGATACATGAGACCAAATGAGCGGCTCCCGTCCGAAGGCAGAAAGGGACATGAACTGGTTCAATGGACACAGGGAACCCAGGGTGGAAAGAAGGAGTGTGCTGTCACATTGTGGGGGATTAAAAAAAAAAAAAAAAAAGAGAGAGAGAAAAAATCCACAAGCTGCTTGGCAGCAGAAAGTTGTGATAATCTGCTTCCGTGAAGATTACAGCCTTGGAAACCCTATGAGGCAGTTCTACTCTGTCCCGTAGGGTCGCTATGAGTCGGAATTGACTCCACCGCAACGGGTTTGGCTTTTCTATGATGCATGCTGTCCTCCTAGAAGTTTGTACTGATGTATAATTCCAATTTATCAGTTTGAGAATTATTTGTTTACAATACCCTCTCCAGAAAGATACTATTGAGTTAAAGATATAATTGCAATAATGTTCATTGAAAAGCTGCTTTTAATAATGAAAATTTTGAATGCTAGTCACCCTTCTCAGGTGCCAAACCAATGGATTATTTGATTCTCCCCCATAATCCCCCATCCTGTCTTGCTCCCCTTTCTCACAATTCTCACTATTACATATAGCTTCACTGTAATATATTTGTGTATTAGAAGGAGAAAAATACTAAGCATTCAAAGTTATATGCTTGGTATGAGTCCAACTTCATAATAAAAGGTAGATAGATAGACCTTTCTTTGAGGGGTATACAGACGCTTTATTTTACAAAATAGTCACTATTGAATACATGATTTCAGGAAAAACATAATTATCTGAGTTTTCTAGTTGTAAAATATCTCCTGTTAAGTACAGAGAATCCCAGTGTAATTGTCTATGACTCAATATTACCTAAAGTATTTAGAAGTCATTAGCATCGGAGGACAAACAAAAAGTGAAGTTAAATCCCCCTGAAATTATAAAGTGAGTCAGTGTGGCAATATTATAATTCAATTTGTAAAAGTTAATTAAGGCTCAAGCTAATATAGATGTGACCTGTGTTTGACATGGGTAAAACTTAAGTACAAAATTTTCCCAGGATTATCTGTCAAATAATCCATCAGGGTCCAATACATGGAGCTTTATTAAAAAAAAAAAGAAAAAAAATAGAATGACTAAATTTTAGAAGGAGCCCCTCTTCAGAACCATACCAAGGCTCTATATTCTATCTTCAGCCACCAAGACTATATAAAAGGAAGCAATAATTTAAGGGCCCATGTGTCTCTCCTTCGAAGAAAGCTTCACTTTTGGACAGTGTACTCAAAGGAAGCAAATTCTCTTCTTGCTTAAATCCCCCACCTTTCTGACATGCCACACAAACACCAGCAGCAGCCACAGATACAGTCACTACCCCTGCCTTCTCAACCCCACTTTATTAACAAGCACTGATTAAAACATGAAATATATTCCTAGCCTCACATTTGTAGGGCTCCGGAGTTGATTTCATAATTTTAAGTGCAGCAGCTGGGATGCCTGGGGTGAATTAATCAACCTACTTCCTTCGCCTCACCCCTGATGTCTGGTTTTCTCCCTCATTTCTGCCTAAAACTTACCACTTCTTTCTAGGCCTAGATTCTTGTTTTGGATTTCAGTTGTCTGATATCTGCATTGCCCATGCCAGCCACATCTTCCTGCAGGCTGTGCTATGTTTGCTGCCCTTCTAGTTAATGCTGCCACTCAGCTGACATCACTTATCACTGCTACTTGAAGATACCTAACATCTATTCATTGGCCAATCCAAAATTTCAAAGAAAAACAAAGTTGAACTGACAGAAGTCTTTGAACAATGATCTGGACTGCAGCTCACCCTTCTCAGGGGCCAGCCCAAAAGATAATTCAGTTCTCCACTCACATAATCAGTCACTGCCAGTTGATCCTGACTCATGGCGACCCCATGTGTGTCAGAGAAGAACTGTGCTCCACGGGGTTTTCAATTTTTCAGAAGTAGAGCACCAAGTCTTTCTTCCAAGGAGCCTCTGGGAGGACTTAAACCGCCAACCTTTCAGTTAGCTTCCAAGCCCTTAAGCATCTGTGCCACCAAGGGACACATCTAACTCTATCTTGCTCTCCTTTCTCACTATTCCAAAATTATTATCCAACTCTGCTTAACACTGCACAAATATTATAAGCAAGAGGTTATGGTAAGCCATTTTGGAGACTGAACGAAGACCAACCAAGAGGAACTAAGATGGGATCTGTGATGTACATTGTCTCCATGACCTGCAGAGATATTTTAATCACTGTGCCCCACATCTATGAAACAGGGGAAATTACATTTCTCCTCCCACCTGGGGCACTTAAAGGCTTTATTTAGTGCTTACAAAAGACAATGAATTCATCAAACAAAAGTATTAGTAAGTTCGAAGGATCAATTTTATTATAAAGGAAATGTCAGGTCAGTTTTTAAGTCCTTTTTAGCTAGAAGACGAAGAACTACTTTATAATGATTTCTTTATTGAAGCAAAAATCTTTTTAGACTTTCTAGGCTCTGAACCTTTCCTTTAATATTTATTTTATACTTCAGAAAAAAAAGACATAAAATATATTCCTCAAGTAACAAATAATGATATGTAGAAAAAAAGAAGCACTGTCTTCAAGTTTTACTATTATATGTGTGTTTCTGCAAGTTAAAAACATGAGCGTGTAAACAAAATCAAGTAAAAATATCCTTAATTTTATTCTATAAAATAATTTAATTTAACTCATGTCTTTGGAAGACCTCCATTTTGCTCTACTTTAAACTAAAAGGAATTATTGTTTCTAGTAAATATGAAGCTATTATATTAGCAGGAGAATTCCATATATTAAATTTACTTAGTTTTTGATATGTGAATGGGGTTTCTCAATGCTTACATTAAATTTAATATAATAAAATTCCCTACTTCCATTTTATAGCCATTTTTTTATGCTTCAGGTCTATAGATTTTCTTTAATCAGGCAAAGATCTAAGCTGTCATTTCAAATATAAGATTTCTACAAGCAAATAATATCTCTAGCATGGAGGTATTTCCTTCCCAAAGATTTGCTGTTTCTACGTATTATACAATATGCTATTTTATGTTACCAGCAGAGTTCTACAGAGTCTGATTTTTTTTTTTCTTTAAGAGACCGATACTAAAGTACAAAGAACACTAACCAGAGGAAAATGAGAACTTTTTAAATAGCAGAACTCAGCTGAAACACATAGGGTAGAACTGTTTGGGTAGAAAATAACATTTTACCAAGTGGCTGTGATATTTTTACTAATATTTCACACCTAAGGTGTTGTTTTCTTCATGCAGAGGCAGCATTCGGTTGGAAAACAGAGAACACAAACTAACACACTTCTTTTTATTTTTTTTTAATCTTAAGGCTTAAGCTAATTGGCTACATGGTGATTAAGTAGGCCTCCAGAATCTTAATCAAGATTCTGAGGCATGAAAATTAATCATCTCATCAACTGAATATGGAATATATGTGGATAGAAAAATGCTATGAATGAAAAAGAGAAAAGTTGGGACATTTAAACATACTAAAAATACTAATTTTTAAAAGAAACCTCTGTCTGTCTTTCCCCTGCAGCTTTTCCTACTGAAATTCCAATCCACTGTTATTTGTTACATTGCTTTGGGTAAATTGCTTAACCGCTCTGGCCTTTTTGTCTTCATCTCTTACAAAGTGATACTAGTATTTATGAGTAACTCCTTCTCATAATGCAAAGGGTAATGGACACAGGAAGGCATGATTTATTAGGAGTCATTAATATTACAATGGCCACATAGCCCCAAAGAACCAAAGAAGGTGGTGGGGAGGGAGTCCAGTGCTATCTTGAAATAAAGTCCCACCAGATGGCAGAAGAAGGGAATAGAAAAGGGAGGGAAGCATTAGATGTACGTATTCTGTTGTTGTTGTTTCTGTCAGGTCAATTCTAACTCTTAGCGACCCTATATGACAGAGTAGAACTGTCCCATAGGGTTTCCTAGGCTGAAATCTTTATGGGAGCAGATAGCCAGGTCTTTTCTCCTGCGGAGAGGCTGGTGAGTTCCAACTGCCAACCTTTCGTTTAGCAGTTGAGCACCTAACCATTGTGCCACTAGTGCTCCAATATATATTCTAATCTCCCTTATATGAACCATTTCCAGAGCAGAGAGGTAGTTTAAATAAACTGAGATGAAAGTCACGAGGAAAGACAGAGTTTGGGACCAATACACTATCAGAATTTCTGGAAAGAGACCATCTCGCAGAACACCCACATGCACACATACACTGAAACAGGGCAGCTGCAGCAAAGTAAAATCGGTAGTGTGGCACACATTTAGTTTGCCAGAACATCTTGGTTTCTATACCATGTTGAAGCTGTCCAGTGGTTTCATGCACCCTAGAGAAGGATACACTTACTTAATGTAGCTGATACTGCTATCTATAAAATTATCCATGGAGAGTAGCTGCTATGTGGGGGTAGGGGGCTGGGGAGGACCTTTAGCCAAGTATTTCAGGTCATGCAACTGCAGTCTGGGTTAAAATCAGAGTTACATGCAATACCAGCAAGACAAAGGTGGGCTCCCATTCACAGGGATGACTCTCCTGAGAAAAAACAGCTCTGGGTTGATAAGTGACAATAAGTAAGAACACATACTCTGTTAAATATAAAAGCAAAGAGATTTATTGAAGGTTCAAGACAGTTTGAACCAGGAACACGTATGATCTCAGAAAGTAAAATCAAATGCTCTAAAATGGTGGAGTCTCAGAGGTATATTTATGAAGTAAAATACAACATTCTGATTGCAAGTTGCAAGATTAGGTAAGCAGAAGGCCCAACAACTCGAAGTGGGGGCTTTACAGTGATGGATTAGAAACACAAATGTGGGCTATTAGGATTGGTTAGTTTAATACATGACTAAGGAGGGTTTTGCAGGGTAGTCACAAGGTAACTATCTTAAAACATTTCCTGAGGGCTGCTGAGGGGATTCCTGATAAGGGTCTTGTGTAAAGACCCTACCTTAGGAAATTTCTTTCTGTATCTTTAGTTTAACCACAGAGAAAAATGTTTCCTTTGTTAGGTGCTTAAGTCCCTCTAAGCGTTTGAGGATTGTATGGGGAAATCTATTTTTATGTACTTAAGTCTGACTAACGGTTTGTTGTTTGTTTGTTTGTAAGTTCTTGGTGATACAGTGGTTAAGTGTTCGGTTGCTAACCAAAATGTTCAGCAGTTTGAATTCACCAGCTGCTGCTTGGACACCGTATGGGGCATTTCTACTCTGTCCTAGTCAGAATCAACTTGACAGCCACAGGATTTTTTTAAGATGGAGTTGGGGCTCAGACCTGGGCCAATCATTCTGATATGAGTCAGGCACCTCAGTTTTGGAACTCTCACACATTAGCTATAAATTGAAGTGTTGGGTATCAGAAGGCAGCAGGAATCCAAATGAATGTACAAGAACCAATCAGTGCATGACATTTCTCAGACAACTGTTAATGATCTCAGACTGAGTGCAAGTTTTAAGTAGGCCTCCAGTTGCCATCCAGTTGATTCTAACTCATGGCGACTCCATGTGTGTCGGAGTAAAACTGTGCTCCATAGGAATTTCAGTAGTTAATTTTTCATAAGTACATCGCCAGGCATTTCTTCCAAAGCACCTCTGATTTGAATCAAATCACCAAACTTCTGACTAGCAACTGAGCTCATTAACCACTTGCACCACCCAGGGACTTCTTAAGCAGGCCTAGTGGAGCTGAATAAAAGGATTTATATTGTATGCTTGGAGAACAGAACTTGTCAAAAATGCAAATTTTCAGGCCCAACCTCGAGCTACTAAATTAGAAACTCTGGAGGCAGTCACTGAAATCTTGTTTTAACAAGCCCTCCAGGTAATTTGATGAACCCAAAGCTTCACTTTCAGCTTTCATTCTGTCGTATATGGCGTCACCATGAGTCAGAACCAACTTGAAGGCATCTAACAACAAAGCTTCACCTCTACTATGCTAGATTATCTTGATTGTACCTCTTTGACAATCCAGTGGAAAAACTTGGAAAATATATTGTGGTGGATTTGTATGATATCACTTTCGCTCATCTGAAATCATGTTTCCCAGAATTCCCTTCCCTGCATACCTCTAGCTTAATGTGGGCCACAGAGACCTTTGGAAGGTAGAAGTAGAGTAGGTGCTACCTTGCTTTGCATGCCCTGAAGGTCAGAAGAGGGCATGAGGCACCATTGTAGCTCACACATGCTGTGGCTTATCTGCTGGCTCATCTGCTTGGCATGGGTAGAAGCCACCCATTACCCATTGCCAGCAAGTCGATTCTGACTCATCTCTATCTATAGGACAAAGTAGAACTGCCCCATAGAGTTTCCAAGGCTATAGACTGCCACATCTTTCTCCCACCAAGCAGCTAATGGATTCAAACTGCTGACCTTTTGATTAGCAGGCAAGCAGTTAACCACTGCACCACTAGGGCTCCTTGGGTAGCAGCCAGGCCTGTAGGAATTGCACTACTTCTAGATATCCAACCTCCAGACCATGAAGAAGGGTGCTGGCTTTTCCAGCAGTTTCACTGAAGTTGGAGGCATGGAGATGGTGAGAGAATGAAGTGAGTTCCAGGCTGTACTCACGAGTTCCAGCTCAACCTCACAGGTTCTGGTTTGTCCTTGTTTCCCCCACTTTACATCTTCCTTCTGCATATGCACACACAACAGCTTCAGAAAGACTAGTTAAATCAGCACCCACACTTACGTAAAGTCAAATCCCTGTAATAAATCCCTTATTAGATCTCTCTCCCAGAGGTTCTGCCTCTCAGATTGAACTTGACTGATATATAAACAGAATCTGCTACCAATGTAGAAAATATTTCATTGACAATAAAGTAAGAAAGATGAGGAGGACATTGAATCTTTACCGATGGTCCTGAAGGAAGAATTCTAGGCTGCACTGAAGACACTTGCAAACAACGAGGCTCCAGGAGTTGATGGAATACCAATTGAGATGTTTCAACAAACGGATGCAGCACTGGAAGTGCTCACTCATCTATGCCAAGAAATTTGGAAGACAGCTACCTGGCCAACCAATTGGTAGAGATCCGTATTTATGCCTATTCCAAAGAAAGGTGATCCAACCAAATGCAGAAATTATCGAACAATATCATTAATATCACACGCAAGTAAAATTTTGCTAAAGATCATTCAAAAGCAGTTGCAGCAGTACATCAACAGAGAACTGCCAGAAATTCCAGCCAGATTCAGAAGAGGATATGGAACAAGGGATATCACTGCTGATATCAGATGGATCCTGACTGAAACAGGGAATACCAGAAAGATATTTACCTGTGTTTTATTGACTATGCAAAGGCATTGGACTGTGTGGATCATAATAAATTATGGATAACATTGTGAAGAATGAGAATTCCAGAACACTTAATTGTACTCAAAAGGAACCTGTACGTAGATCAAGAGGCAGTCTTTCCAATAGAACTAGTGGATACCACATGGTTTAAAGTCAGAAAAGGTATGCGTCAGGGTTGTATCCTTTCACCATATTTATTCAATGTATATGCTGAGCAAAAAATCCAAGAAGCTGGACTATGTGAAGAAGAACAGGGCATTAGGACTGAAGGAAGACTTATTAATAACCTGCAATATGCAGGTGACAAACTTTACTTGCTGAAAGCCAAGAGGACTTGAAGCACTTACTGATGAAGATCAAAGGCTACGGCCCTCAGTATGGATTACACTTCAACATAAAGAAAACAAAATCCTCACAAGTAGACCAATAAGCAACATCATGATAAATAGAGAAAAGATTGAAGTTATCAAGGATTTCAATTTACTTGGATCCACAATCAACATCCATGGAAGCAGCAATCAAGAAATCAAATGACATTGGGCAAATCTGCTGCAAAAGACCTCATTAAAGTGTTAAAAAAAAAAAAAAAAAAAAGCAAAGATGTCACTTTAAGGACTAAGGGGCGCCTGACCCAAGCCATGGCTTTTTCAATCACCTCGTATGCATGTAAAAGCTGGACAATGAATAAGGACATTGCCCAGCTTTCACATGCATATTAGGTAATTGAAAATCATCAGTGGCACCTTTAAGTCCTGGTGTTGGCAAAGAATATTGACTATACCATGGACTGTCAAAAAAAAAAAAAAAAAAACTGTCTTGGAGGAAGTACAGCCAGAATGCTCCTTAGAAGCAAGGATAGTAAGACTTCATCTCACATACTTTGGACATGTTATCAGGGAGGGACCAGTTCCTGGAGAAGAACATCATGTTTGGTAAAGTAGAGGGTCAGCGAAAAGAGGAAGACCCTCAAGGAGATGGATTGACACAGTGGCTGGAACAATGGGCTCAAACATAACAATGATCATGAGGATGGCGCAGGACCGGGCAGTGTTTTGTTCTATTGTACACGGGGGTCACCATGAGTCAGAACCAACTCGATGGCACCTAACAACAACAAATGTAGTATTGCTCTGCCATTGAATATTTATAGTACAGTATCTTTTGTCTTCCTTGAAGTCTCTCTTTTGCTCATTTCCTATATGTTCAGTTTTTTTTTTTTTTTTTTTTTTTATCTCACTGCTTTTCTTTTCCTATGCTTTAGGCTCTTGTCCTACTATCTTCAGATACTGTGAACAATTCCTTCCCTTCATTATGTTATCTGTCACCTTGAAGGTACAGGCATCACAATGACCAAGTCTTCTGAGCACTCTCTTTTCTAAACGACATCAATTTACTTTCCAAAGTTTCCAAAGTACACTTTTATCTTTGGATTCTCAGTTATTTTTGTCTTCCTTCTCATTTATGCTAGACTTCTATTTTTGTTTTAAAAAAAATTAGTTTTCAGTTACGTTAGTGACCCAATCATTGTACTTGTATGGAAATTAGTCATTAAGGTGGTCAAAATACCCTTGGTAAATAGTAGTTGCAATACTGATTCATAGACCTGAATTAAAGTTTTGAATTTCTTAATAAGGATGAGGTTGATTAAAACAAAAAAAAAAAAATCAATGTGAATTGCCTTACAAGTAATTTGTTTAAATCTAGAAACCCATAAAATCTTCATTCACCTTCATCATAATTTTCACTTTCATAGTAATGATCATCTCATATCCTATATGCGTGTGGTGTGCATATAGGAAGATAGATAGATAGACAGACAGGTAGACAGACAGATAGATAGATTTTTTTTAAGGAGCCCTGGTGGCACATTGGTTGAACACTCAGCTGCTAACCAAAAGGCCAGGTGGTTCAATACCACCAACTGCTCCATAGGAGAAATATGTGGCAGTCTGCTTCCATAAAGATTTACAGCCTTAGAAACTCTATGGGGCAGTTCTACCCTGTCCTTTAGGGTCACTATGAGTTGGAATCGACTCAACAGCAATGGGTTTGGTTTGGGTTAGTGGCACAAAAGTTTAAGCACTCAACTGCTAACCGAAAGGTTGATGGTTTGACCCACCCAGTGGCTCCACTGGAGAAAAACCTGTGATCTGCTTCCATAAAGATTACAGCCAAGAAAACCCTATAGCGCAGTTCTACTTTATCACATGGGGTTGCTATGTGTTGAAATCAACTCGACGGTATCTATCAATGACATATGTTTGTAATGCAGTAGCACTGCTAAGGAATGTATTCAACCATTATTATAATTCTTTTCTTTCTGCCACTTGATTTATTTAGGATCCAACTTAATATCTTGCAGAACCAAGATTTGTGGGTACACATGAATAAATTACACATTCTGATTAGTTTACTTTTATCTCCAAAAAGACTATCCATCTTACCTCACAAAAGACTATCTTTTTTTATTGTACATAGTCAGATAGAAATGAATACATGCAGAAAACAATCTTTAAATCCCCAGTCAAATAACAAGGCAAAGAAATGGTGCATCAAGGTCTTGGATTATCATTACGCATGCTTAATAACTCCAAGGACATATGGTTTTCAAATAATACAAATTAATATGGATAAGAAAAAGGCCTATGTAGACTAACTGGTTAAACAAATAAAAGTTCCATATTCTTACAGTGTTGTTGATAGATGCATCTAGTCAGTTCTGACTCATAGTGACCCTATGAACAACAGAACGAAACACTGCCCAGTCCTGCACCATCCTCACAATTGTTGCTATGTCTGAGCCCATTCCTACAATAAAAAGTTTAATTACAGAGACTTCCGGCAAAATGGCGCTCTAGGCAGAGGCACCACGCCGTCCCTCCACAGCAAAGATCCGAAAAACTAAGCCGAACAGAGAAAACAACAATCCTGAAACCCTAAAACATCAAATGAACAGATAAAGAACTCAGCCAAGCACCAAACGGAGTGAGAAAACTGACAGAGAACTGAGAGCGAGGAGAGATTCATGCAGAGGTCCCCTACCAGCTAACGCAGTGTGGATCCGCCATCTTGGACTCCTATCAGAGACCAGCAAACAGGGGGTATGA
>NW_004443961.1:12092181-12098391 GCF_000243295.1 Trichechus manatus latirostris
AATTTTTTTTTAAATTTTAATTACAGTGAGAGGAAATTTTCTGCCAATTATTTTCCTATTTACATTTTGACTGGAATTGTGTTACTTTATTTAAAAACAGATAGGCTCACCAAGCCCTCTAGCATTTCTACAATGTAATCTATGTGCCTGGAACTGCGCTATGGGTGATAGGAATTCAGAGAAATAGAGGAGAAATGATTTTATGTAAGATTTGAAACAGGACCTTTCCTACTGTCTTGGGATTTTACCTAAATCATCAAACCTGAGGACAATAGGTAGCAGACAGCATTAACTTCTAGAGAAGCACTAGACACATTCCTGAAGGAATCACTAAAAGCTAACAAATCTGCCCCATCAATCTGCTTCCTTTCTCCATCCTATGTAATACAAGGCTAGCCATTCACTGAGGGAATTTTGTCTGATGAAATTGCTAACATTTAAGATTGTCTAGCTTTCCCTCTTACCTCCCCAAGTGAGCCACAGATAGAACATGCAGTCCTCTAAAAGAAGCAAATTGGAATCTTATGCTCCAGTGGGATATTTGTAGAGAAATTTGTCACCCTGTCCTTTGCTGCCATAGGAGCACAGTGAAAGAATGATTCTCAAAAAGCCTTAAAATTTGTCCTCTGGAATTTGCAGAGCATTGAGAACAATGCTGATGTTTTCTTCTCTCCTGGAGAAGTCTGAATGCAAGAGTTAGGTGGAGCAGCTTTCAGAGGAAGAATAAGGAGAATGGGGAAGCGTGAGAGCAAGGATAACTGAGTTTTCTCTTTGATCAAGGTGGCCAGAAACTGGCAGTATTGAAAATATTCCATTACAAAGGCTACCTGTGGTAATGGCATAGTTGTGTCTTCAGTGCAGAGACCCGGGTTGGGGGGGGAGGGCGGGGGGGAGTGGAGAAGGGAGAATGAAAGAGATTAACCAGAAAAATGAACAATCTCAATAGGAAATGAGATGTTGCAGCAAAAGAAGGGAGTGGAAGAATATTTGCCTAAGAACCCAATAAAGGACTCCAAAGGAGTCGCATTTCAGTTCTGCCACAAGGAGGGAATCAACCAGTTGCTGTCCTGCTGACTCCGACTCATGGCCATCCCATGTGTAACAGAGCAGAACTGTGCTCCACAGGGTCTTCAGTGACTGATTTTTCAGAAGTAGATCACCAGGCCTTTCTTCTGAGGTACACCTGGGTGGACTTGAACCTCCAAACTTTTGGGTAGCGACCAAGCGTGTTCACAATTCGTACTACCCAGGGACTCTGCAAGGAGGGAAAAGAAGGTCTGATTACCATAACCCCAGTCCTATAAGTCTTCCTTTAATCACTTCTCCCCATGACCCTGACCATGGCCCTGGATAGCCCAGAATCCACAGAGGAATGGGGGATGCAGAAGATCACAGAGACTAAACAACAAGAACAAAAATGGATCAAGCTCTCCTTTCCCACTACTGTCCCCTATCTCAAACTAGAACTGATACAGGAGGGGAGAGGAAGGGTTGTAAATTAGAAATGCAATGGGAGTCTGATTAAGTTGGACTGGGTGCTCTGGAATTAGACTGAGAGATAGAGGTGATCAGAAAAGCTGCGGGATCTACCTAAGATGTGGCCAATTAAAATGGAAAAAGGATCACTGTGCCTGGTGATAGTAACAAACAAAAGATAAAACAAGGAGATTTTCTGATTTTGTCCGACTACGTTCGGTCTGAATAAAAAAATCAGTTACACTTAAATATAACCAAAGCTTCAACAATGATCAGGAAGATTGTATTTCAAAGAAGACAACTGACCCTTCATCTAGAAACATATAAAGGAGATTTTGAACATTTTCCTTTAATAAACAATTGAGTTCCTGGTTTGTGCTAGTATTATGTTATATACGATAGTTACAAAAAAAAAAATAAAATAAAAGACAACACTCCTTGTCTTAATAATTTTATATAATTTTGAGAAAAAGCAGAGTATAGATAAGCAAACAGCCGCCACCAACAAATAAATATATGTGGATAGAGAGATAGACAGACAGACAGACACACTTTGTACACTTTGAGGAGATCTTTTCTAAAGATGTCATGTGTTATAGTCTAATGATTCAGAGAAACTGGGGTGAAGAGCAATTGCTGTATCTTTGAATTAAATCTTGAAAGATGAGTAAAGTTGTCCAGGCAAAAAAGGAATGGAGGTAGAGTAGTGGAGATTTTTCAAGGTGAGTGAAGAGCATATGTAAAAACAGAGACTTCGGAAGGAATGGAAAATGCCAATAGTTCACTCATTTTAGCTGACATACTGGGTATCTTCAAGGCAGAAGCAGCAAATGTAAATGGAGAGAGAGATCTGGAAGGTGCTTTCTCAAACTCTCAGGGCTTGCTTTAGGAAGGTGAGTGAGAGGAAATGTGAGTAGAGTTCAGAGAGCCTTATACTTCAACCAGAAAACTCAATTTTTATGTTTTTACATATATGATACTTTCTATGTTAAGTTTTAGTTGAAGTGTTCTGCAACTTAAAAAAAAAAATTCAGGATTTTGAAAAATAGCAAAAGACATGTGGACAGATATGGCGCCTTAGATACACACATTGTAATGACCCTTGACAAAAAAAACTTGAGAAGCTAAGTAAAATAGACACAGAAAGTGACTTTGGATCCCGGAGCAACAAAGAGAGAGTTGAAGAAACAAACTGAGCACTGGCCTGAGCGAAAGGCAGAGTGAGGCCAGTAGGAAAACAGAAATATGCGGATTGACTACACCCTGCCTGCCAGTGCGGAGCAGTGTGGTCATTTTGGGAGGACATTAAACAGCAAGCCGGAGTGAGGAACCCAAGAAAGCAACTGCAAAGAGAGCACAGCTGGTGGCAGAGATTCTGTGCAGACAATCCCAGAAAGAAACAGCAAGGTGGGGATGACTTGGCCAGGGACAGAGCACATCTAGAGGGTAAGCGTGGGAGTGGTATAGCTTTGAAACTGGGGAAACATGGGGAAGTGCCTCCAGAACAAGTGAAACAGGTTGAGAGACAAGGAGTAGACAGCGAGTGCACAATTGTGGGGGAGCAAAGGGGAGAAACAGGAGCAGGTGAGAGCTCCAGCACCTTTGGTGAGTGCAAGAAGGGAGGGAGCTAGGTATTAGTGCAGGGATTACTTTTGGTGGAGTCACCCGGCCATTTATACAGGAGCCACCGAGTGAAAAGTCAACCCATAGAGTAACAACTAGAGCCCCCCCAGAACCGGCCAGGTGCAGTCACATGCCTGCCATCAGCTTTTGTGTGTGCTCTGAGGCACAGGCAGAGTCAAGGCACACAAGGCTGGCCCTGCCAACCATCCCCCCCGACATAAAGTATAGGAGGCTCACACTGAGACTTAAGTCCAGCCACCCCCTCCACACCCTTTCTGAGGCTAGGCACCTCACATTTGTGTGCCCAAGACCAGCCCCACCCACCACCCCGTCCCGGAGGCATAGGCTGCTCACACTTGTGCTTGCAAATATGGCCCCACCCACCCCCCCTGAGGCACAGGAGGCCCATGATGATGTACAAGCCCAGCCATACCTGCCACCATCTCCCTGAAGTGCAAGAGACTCACGCTTCCATGTGCAAGCCTGGCCTACCCACCTGGTGACCTGGTGACCCTCACCCCAAACACCCAGCAACTGGAGGTGTGCACACACAGCACACAAACCAGCAACTGGTAGAACGCTGCCTGTGCCGGTGCCCCGATGACTGACCAGACAGACACATCACCTCATCAGCAATGCCAGTCATATCCTGACAGGCACCATCTGCACCTCTGCCAAATGATGAGCTGGAGATCCTAGTGCCCACATCCAATGTCTGCCCTGCTGCAACATCACACATCCAACACCCAAAGAGTTCCTGCAAGCCATCTGCCCTTGCACTAAAACCCCTTGGTACCCAACCACTTGCTGAGATGCCAATTTGTGCACAAACAGCAGGCCTACCCCATCCAACTGGGAAGCACTCTCTCACAGAGGTTGCAGAGAAGTCCTACCCTGACCTCCAGAGAATGCACTGACAGCTAGCACCAACCTCAAAGAACTCTATGGTCCCACAAGGGCTGTGGAGGGACTCTGACAATGCAACACTTGTCACCCAATATCAGGGAAAGAACCTACCCTCCTACCTCTATTCAACCTAGTAAGGGAAGATATATGAGCTTAACCACAGAGGACTCACATGTGGGTGAGACCTACCATACCCCCTAGTGAGAGGAAATCATGCCCGGCCAACAGACACCACCAAAGCCACACATAGAGTAGAACCACAAAACAACACCAATTAAAATACTACAAAGGAAGAAAGACATTCTAAATAGAAAGAGAAGAAACAAAGCTCTGGATATATCAAAACAAATTAAAAATTCAGCACAAACATACATACAATCAATAAACAAATATATAAATTAATTAATTAACACATTAATGCCTTGAAGACAGCAGATGATAACAAATCATATGAACAAACAGGATAAGATGGTTCAAACAAGTGAGCAAAATAAATGGGCAGAAAACCTTCCTGAGGAAGAAAAGGTAGTAGAACTAGCTGATAAAGAATTCAGAAGACTTACATATAGGATCCTCAAAGAGATCAAGGAAAACATAGACAAAAACCTAGAAGAATTCAGGAAAACAATACAAGAACAAAATGACAAAACAAATAGACAATCAGAAACCATACAAAAACAACTAGAAATCCAGAAGATTAACAATAAAATACCAGAAATAGATAACACAATGGAAGGACATAGAAGTAGAATTGAAGTAATGGAAAAAAAATCAGCAAAATATGGGACAAATCCCTTGACACTAATCTATTTGAGGAACAAACAAAAAAAAGAATGAAGAAAGCCTTAGGATTATGTGAGATACTATCAAGAGGGAGAATTTACGTGCGATTGGAATTCCAGGAGAGGAGGCGAGAAAAAAAGCACAGAGAGAATTTTTGAAGACTTACTGGCAGAAAGCTTCCCTAATATCATGAAAAACAAGAAAGTTTCCACCAACAAGCTCAAAGAATTTCATACAGGATAGATTCAAAAACAAATTTACCAAGACATATCATAATCAAACTTTCCAAAACCAAAGACAAATAAAGAATTCTGACAGCACCTCATAAAAAACAAAATATCACCTACAAAGGGGCACCAGTAAAACTAAATGCTGATTTCTCAGCAGAAACTATGCAGGCAAGAAGGCAGTGGGATGATGTATATAAAAGCCTGAGAAAAAAGAATTGGCAACCCAGAATAATATATCCAGCAAAACTGTCTTTCAAAGATGATGGCAAAACTAGGACATTTCCAGATAAACAGAAATTAAGGGAATTTATAAAAACCTGACCAACCTTAGAAGAAATATTAAAGGCAGTCCTTCAGACAGAGAACCAATAACACCAGACAAAAACCTGAGATTAAGACACAGGACAACATCACCTAGATATCAACCCACACAAAAAAATCCTCAAATATAAAATAAACCTGCAAAACTGAAAACAAGGAACCAGAAAAGTGAATCTGTAAATGACAACAACTTCAAAACAAAAAGGGGGAATAAATAGTATACTTATAGAATTTCCATATGGAGACAACATGATGACAAGATATAACAGACCATTATAAATTTAGGAAGAGAAAGGGAAATGTCAGAGTAACCAGAAAGTAAATATATCAACTTACCAAAATAAAGAAGAAGAAAATAAAAAAGATTCAGCAAATATAAAATCAATGACAACAAAGGAAACGGAGAAAAAAAATAAACAAAAACTACATAGCATAGAAAATTAACAAGAACAAAGAAACCATTAACATCACAATAAAAAGTATAGCCAAATGGCAGCTGTAAATTCATATCTATCGATAATCACAAACAACTGGGTAACAGAAGAAATCAGAGATGGAATCAAAAAATTTCTAGAATCAAACGAAAATGAAAACACATCATACCAAAACCTTTGGTACACAGCAAAGGCAGTCCTCAGAGGACAATTTATAGCAATGGATACACACATCAAAAAAGAAGAAAGGGACAAAATCAAAACATTAACAACAGAACTCAAACAAATAGAAAGAGAACAGCAAAAAAAAAGCCCACAGCCACCTGAAGAAAGGAAATAATAAAGATTAGAGCAGAAATAAATGAAATAGAGAATAGAAAAACAATAGAAAGAATCAACAAAACCAACAGTTGGTTCTTTGAAAGAATCAACAGAAT
>NW_004443961.1:12105058-12152530 GCF_000243295.1 Trichechus manatus latirostris
GCCCCCAGACACCCTTTTAACTCAGTGCTGAAGTCACTCCCAAGTTCAGAATTCAGCAGGGGATTGGATAGCCCCATAAAACAAAATGGGACTAATGAGTCACAGCAGTCCAGGGACAAGGACTAGAAGGCAGAAGGGGACAGGAAAGCTGGTGATATGGAACCCAAGGTTAAGTAAGGACAGTGTTGACATGTAGTGGGGTTGTTAACCCTTGTCATAGGGCAATATGTGTACTAACTGTTTAATGATAAACTGTTTTGTTCTGTAAACCTCCATCTAAAGTGAGAATAGCAGCACAACTGGAAGAATGTAATCGACTTCACTGAATTGTACATGTGGAAATTTTAGAAATGGTGTATCTTTGGCTATGTATAGTTTCACCAAAAAAAACAAAAAGGTCCTCCAAGGCCGAGAAGAGAAAGTGTTGACATGTCGTGGGGTTGTTAACCAATGTCATAAAACAATATGCGTACTGTTTAATGAGAAACTATTTGTTCTGTAAACCTTCAGCTAAAGTACAATAAAAAAGGAAAAGAAAAAGATATACCAAAAGAGATGTTAAAGAATGCTGGTCACAACCATGGAAAACGTTTAATACTGTTGGTATTTCTTTAAACTCTTATCCCTTGGTGTCTTTGATTCCTGTGTCTTGCTCTCCTCTTATCCCAAATTGCGTCTTGATGTTCACTTTCCAAGGAATCATGGTGGCACAACAGTTAAGCCCTCGACTGCTAACCTGAAGGTCCCTAAAGGTCGACTGTTCTAATCCACCAGTCGCTCAACAGGAGAAAAGACATGGCACTCTGCTCCTGTAAAGATTACAGCCTAGGAAACGCTGTGGGGCAGCTCTTCTCTGTCACATGGCGTCTCCGTGAATCAGAATCGACTCGATAGCACACAAGAACAACATTTTCTTTCCCTCACAACTATTCTCCAACCCACACCTTAAATATTCACCCATGAATTCATTCTTTCATTAAACCTTTTTTGATTGCAGAAAATGCAAAAATGAATGAGAACATTCTTGCCTGTAAGGAAATCCTACTCTAACGAAGGGGATAAGCATGGAGACCAGATAACTTACAATACGATATGTCAAATGATGTGTCCAGTTCATGAATAAAGAGCTTTGAGACCCTGAAATGAAACGACTAACCTAACAGAAAGAGCATGTTCTCTGGAGCAGCTGAGACTTTTATTCAAATTCCATTCTATCATTTTCTAACTCTGTCTACACCTAAATTTTCTCTCATGTACAATGAGGAATAATAGAAGCACCTGCTTTATTGTGTCACAGTGAAGACTGAATAAGACCGCAAGTATGAAGTGCTCACCAGTGTGTCCGCTGCAATTAAACATTGAATGAGTAATAGTGATGCTGATCTTGATGGTAAAGTGAAGGAGGGGCTTGGCGGCAATGGATCATATTCAAATACTAAAGGATTTTTTAGTATTTAAAGAAAGACCTAACTGGATCCACACTGGGGAGATTTTTAGAACTACAGAGCAGTTTATCCTACTTCTTTTCCAACATATAAATTCTGAAAGAGAAAGAAACCCCATATATTGAATCAATTCAAATCGTAATTATAAGTTACAGGTAGAATCAGTATTAGATATACAGTCATTAAATAACCATTTGGCGGTCAGTGTGACTATTCAGCTCTGTTGCTAAAGATATGCTCCTAATTTCTTTAAATGAAGAAAATTTAACAACTGAAATTAAATTCCCCTTCTATGTAGCTTATACCAACACTGAATTCACCCGCTCATTCCATAAATATTCTTTGGATGGTTACTATGTGCTAAGTACATTGCAAGGCCCAGGGTATACAGAGTCAAATAAAAATTCTTTGCTCACAGTTACTCATTGTTGTTGTTTTTGTTGTTGTTGTGGGTCGTCGAGTTGATTCTGACTCATAGTGACCCTTACAGGGAAGAGTGGAACTTCCCCATAGGGTTTTCTAGGCTGTAATCTTTATGGGAACAGATTGCCAGGTCTTTTCTCCAGCAGAGCCACTGGGTGGGTTCTAATCAGTGACTGTTCAGTTAGCAGTGAAGCACTTAACCATTGTGCCACCAAGGTTATTTCAGTTACTTATCAAAAAGGAAAAAACAAAACCCAAACCTGTTGCTATCAAGTCAATTCTGACTCATAGCAACCCTATAGGACACAGTAGGACTGCCCCATAGGGTTTCCAAGGATCAGCTGGTAGATTCCAACTGCTGACTTTGGTTAGCGGCCAAGCTCTTAACTGCTGTGTTACCAGGGCTCCTAGTTACTCATAGTCTAGTGGAAAACTGAGAAAAGAAAATCAAGAAATAAAGCATAAAGCAGTAACTACGATACGAGAGGAGTGCATGGCAAGCTGTGATAGTCCCAAAGCTGAGCTTATAACAAGGAGTTAGACATGTGGATGGGAAGAAGCATGTTCCAGGTAGGAAACGGACAGATGTCTAGCCTGCGCAGTTACAGAAGAGAACACTAATTTTCAAAAAAAAAGCTGGAGTTTGTGTGTGTGAACTTAAGTGTAGGTGCCTACTGAATTGTAAATTCCTAAGCCTCAGGGATTGCATTTCATTAATCATTGTTTCTCCACAGTACATTGAGTAGCAGGTGCTCAACAGATATTTCTTGAATAGATAAGTATCTTGGAAGAACTAATGAGAAATGGTAGCTCTAAATTATTTAAAAATTCTGTGTGATTTTGATTAAGATCAAGGAATGGGAATAGCAGCGTTTATAAAAGCACACATTTTAAAATGTTATCCTTGAGGTTTGCTTGAACATCCTAGGTTATCAAATAAGTTTGACAATAGGTGTGGCAATGAGAATCTAAAAAATATTACATTAAAAGAAGTTTCAGAAAGATACAATAAATGCTGTCTAGACAGAACCGGCATGAGGCAGATGTATACCATGCAGGGAAAATAAATGTGTATGTGTCTTTTAAATGTAATAAAAATAGTGATATTTGTTATAAACCTGTATAGAGTGGTGATTTGGAAGAACTCATTTCTACCATTCAGTCTGAGATCATTCCCATAATTCCAGCCAAAGTTGGCCACAATCCATGTTTTCGTGGAATAATGTGGTACTGTTATTACCCTCCTTTCCCTTAAAACTGTGAAATTCAAAGGAAGCCTACAAGGCAATAGGCAAACACTTACAATCCCTAAGGTGGTTGGTAAGGACAACATGGTAGAACAGTGTGAAAAGGAGATGGATGTTGGAGAGAGTCAGACCCAGGTGAAAATTCTGTATCTGGACTGGGTGCTTTGGGCAGAGTTCAGTTCTGTTCTCTCATTTTTAAAAACCACCAGCTGCTGTTGAGTCGACTCTGACTCTTGGTGACCCCATGTGTGTTAGATTAGAACTGTGCTCCATAGGGTTTTCAATGGCTGATTATTTGGAAGTATATTGCCAGGGCTTTCTTCCAAGGTACTTCCAAAAAACTCAAACCTCCAACTTTTTGTTAGCAACCAAGTGCCTTAACTACTTGCACCACCCAAGGACTCCACTTGTAAAATATCTCTGGCTAACTCTTACTTACCCTAAAGATTCGGCCAAGGTCACTGTACAAATGGCATGGGAGTGATGTCTGACCTCCTCTAACTTCACAAGGGGGAAGGAGAATCAAGATCAACAGCCCAAGGCTGATTGCTGTGATATGGAGGTCAGACATGCCTCCTCTCTCGCCATCTTTACAACTGTGACATCGCCCGTCCCTCCCACAGCACTCTCTACCGGCTTCTATAATTCATTGCAACAGCCACACAGAACTCACAGACATTACTCAAGGTTATATGTTTTATTAGGGAAGTAACAGGTAACAATTCAGGCTCAGGAACACTCAGGATGCAGCTCTTCATCAGGTCAGCCTCTTTCCAGCTGTGCCCACAGGTACACATCTCTCTGGCCCTAGGTCTCTGCCCTGCTCAGGCTAGTGTTAGAAAGCTCTTTTAGCCCCTGCCAATAACACCCCAGACGCACCCCAGGCACTCAGCTTTCTAGACCCATGTGCCGGGAAGCTCACTGTGCAGTCTCCTGCCAGTCTCTCCTGCCACCTCTTCTTGCTGTCTTCGTGGTTACAGCTTGCTCTCTCTCTTAGTCTCCTGGTTCCAGGAGCTTCTCAGTACAGGGATCCCGGGTCCAAAGGACACGCTCTCCACTCCTGGCTGTTCTTTCTTGGTGGCGGTAGGATCCTCTCTCTGCTCTGGAATTGGCTCTCTTTTAAGGCAAAATTGACCAATCCCCTTGGTGGGCCACAACTGCCTTATTTGCACAGTCCCAGTCAAGTGATTGGGAGTTACAAGACCATGGCTAGAAAGGCCACACAAAAGTGATCCATTGCACCACAGTCACCTCCCTAAAAAGCCTTAGTGTTTCCAAAATGGAACTCTTGACATTTCTCACTCTCCATTCCCCATCCACTCAAAACTGTTCTTCAGTTAGTAAAAGGACCTATGTTTCACCCAGTTTCTCACAAAAACAATCCTGTAAGTCTTTGTTACTTTCTCTCTTTTGTTAAAATGTCACGTCCCATCAAGAATTCCTGTCAGTAATGTCTTTGCAATAAATCCTGAACTGACCACCTCCACCACTACCATGTTAGTCCAAATCGCCATCATTGGCTGGACCACTTTAATAACCTCCTGTCTATCCTCCCTGCTTCCACTCCTGCTGCCCTGCATTTTATTCTTTGTATAATAGTTAGAACCACCGTTTAAAATACACATCAGTTACATAAATTCTTTGCTCAAAATCCTCCGAAGGTTTTCCGTCCCAACTGGAAACAAAATCCCAAAACTTATCATTGTCTACAAGGCCCTACATGTCCTGGCCCCTGTCAAACTTTCAAGCAAGATTTCCCATTGCTCACCTCTTCACTCCAACCACACTGGACTTCTTGCTCTAACTTGAACAGTGTTAAGCACACCCCAACCTCACGGCCTCTGCACCAACTATTTCCTGAGACCTGAAATGATCTTTCCCAGATCTCCACTTGGCTTACATCCTCCCTTCATTCAGGTCTCTGCTCACAGTTACTTCCTCAGAAAGTTCTCCTCTGACCATTCCAATTAGAGGAGTCTCCCTTCCCCACTCTTGTTTCTATTACACTGTTTAACTCCTGATTCCCACTTGACATTATGCATTTCTGCATGTATTTGTTTATGGTTTCATCTAATGGATAATACTATCAATGAGAGCAGGAATTGTGTCTCTTTCATCTAATATCTTCAGTGCCAATCACAGAGACTTAGTATAATAGGTGTTTCATAATTTTTTGTTGAATGAATAAACTTTCCTCTGAATTGTTCTCTCACATCCCCTCCAGAGACCCAGCACCAGATTTGGTGCTATCATGTGTGTCTATTGCACTCAATGCACTGTTTTTTTCTATCACTTCTGATGTACATGTTTACTTTTCTACACATCTCAAATGATTATATGTTCTTTGAAGTCAGAGAACGTTATCTTGTTCACCATTACATCTAGAGTCTACCCCAAAGCCTATTGTATGATAAATGCTCAATAAATATTTTTAGATTAAAATAGTTGATCATAGTGTCTGGGACTTGTTCAGTATCAAATAAATGAGAGCTATGATAATAATAATAGATATTCTTATTTTATGCATCTGGAAACTTCTAAACTGGTGCCTGCCTAAGGAGAGAAAGAGCTGATGAAGAAGTAAATATAGGTGTGAAAACAAGCCATTTGTCATTTCTATTTTAATTTTCAAGAAGACACAATCAACTTAATCTAGATTTATCATCTATAGGGTAGTCACTCTGAGACACGGAAAATGTCTCTATTTTATTTCTAGCATGCTGGGAGTATTTTTCTAGCCAAGACAAAATAACAGGCATTATCAGTATTGTATTTATTTTTCTTCTCTTCTCTATACTACTGAGCACTAAAATAAAACATACTTTTAGTCTAGGGCTGTTTTAGCATGCTTACTTCCAATGCAGGCTTGAATTTAGGCATTTGCTTATAGCATGCTCTTGACTAAACAGAGAGAAAGAGTGAGAAATCATCTGGTGATTGAAAAACAGTTGCTAACCTTTCAGGAAAGCTGTCAAAAGATTAAGAGACTATTTTCAAGGGTAGGGATAAGAGATGATCTTAATCCCTAGAAAGAGCTGAGTCAAATGACCATCAAAGTAATAAAGTAAAATCTGAATTGTGAGTGCCTCCAACATTGTATCATTTTGAATTGCTAGTTTTGGTATTTATTGAAACAGCTATGCTCCTCTTGGAAATCTGAGTTTTACATTAGGGTATGCACAATTTAGGCTTTTAATTTTTGTTTTCTCTTGGGAACGTATAGTCATTTAAATTACTAGAATCCTAGATTCCTGTGTTAGTCTATGACCCACGAATATTGCAGGTCTTTATTATTTGAGGAGAATAATGTTATGGCAGTCTGTCATGTCATTAGAGTGTATGTCAACAAGCCCTTTAAAGGACAAAATAATTTCAGTCCAAACCAGGGTAACAGGTATTATTGTGTAGTTATGATAACACATTGAACAAGTTGATGATTTAAGATCCAATAATCTCCCTTTTGCAATTATTACCTTTCCTTTCCTGTTGTTGTTGTTAGATGCCGTCGAGTCGGTTCCAACTCATAGCGACCCTAGAGGACGGAGTAGAAATGCCCCATAGGGTTTCCAAGGAGCAGGTGGTAGATTTGAACTGCCAACCTTTTGTTAGCAGCCAAAGCTCTTAACCACTACGCCAGCAGGGATCCTTTCTTTCCTACGTGGACACAATCAGAAAACTTTGCTTTCTGGCCTCAGACTTTAGTGAATCCTTAATTACTATCTGTCTTTAGTCATTCAAGAAATCTTTAGGTAAGAGTGATTTTTATTCTAAGACTGTTGGTACACACTTGGAGACTACAAAAAATATTGTTTCTCTGCTGAGCTGACACCGGATAACAATTACTACAAGGTCAACTGAATGCAATGTGAGCCTTTGGTTTGATTGAGTTTCTCTAGATCTCTTGCCCTTCGACATTTAAACTCTGGATTTGATTTCAAATGTATTAAATATTCATATTACAAATCTTTTAGTGGAAACTTTAAAAGATTTAAGTGGTTGATAATCCATTATCTCATTTCAAGTAACTGCTTCCAAATACAGCAATACATACACTATGTTGTTATTGTGTGTCATGGAGTTAATTCCAACTCATAACAATCCTAGAGGACAGAGTAGAACTGTCCCATAGGATTTCCAAGGCTGAAATCTTTACTGGAGTAGATTGCCAGATCTTTTCTCCTGTGGAGCATCTGGTGGGTTTGAAACACTGACCTTTTGGTTTGCAGCCAAGTGCTAATTACTGTGCCACCAGGGCTCCTTAGATACATACACCGTAAGGTAGTAGAAATTCTCTAGAAACCACATGACATACATTAACTCCTTCTAAATTAACTAGTTTCCTGTTTTATTTTCTTTTTAACAAACCCTCTTTCCCTCTCCTTCCTTGCTTTCCAAAATTTCACCAGCTTACCACATACTTGTAAACTGTATTTAAAAAAAAAAAAAAACCGTTGCCGTCGAGTAGATTCTGACTCATCGAGACCCTATAGGACAGAGTAAAACTGCCCGCACAGGGCTTCCAAATAGTGGCTGGTGGATTCAAACTGCCAACCTTTGGGTTAGCAGCCAAGCTGTTAACCACTATGCCACCAGGGCTCCTGTAAATTATATACTTGTAGTTAATAGCTTCAGGTTGTAATCCATTTGGTAGTAGTGTGCCAAACGCTTTCAAAAAAGGGTTAGTTATGTCAACTTTTGTGTATGTTTCCATGACACAAGCCAAAATAAAGTAGGAAAATTTGATGTTTTCAATACCAAATACTTGATAATCAACAGTTCTTCTCTAAAGAATAGTCAATTCTTGTTTGCAGTACTTCTGTTCTATAGAGTCTCAGTGAACAGAGGGTTAGTGAATACTCAATGACCCTTGTGTCTCGAGCGACTCAAATTTTTGCTGCCCTGTGCATGCCCATATCCATAATTGACAGCGAAATCACTGGGAGTATCGATTTAGAGGCTACAAATTAGTTTTGGCAAGTAGATGAATTTACAAATATGGAATCGCAAGTAATAAGGATCAGTTGTATATATAAACCTTGGGAGGCAGCATATATGGACTATTTGGTGAAACAGGTGCAGTGATCTTGTCTATTCCAGCCACTCAGGGGCTCTTTTGTTGCCTAGTTCTAAGCTACCTGCACTGTTCTGGGAGACGACCTCCAGAACTTTTATGTGCCAATTTATAGTCTAGTGCACAGACATACTTGGATATGAAAACTAACCAGCAAACCTAGCAAACAAGACAAAAAAAGAAGCACCTTCAAGAGTACCAACGTGGAGTACCAAAATGACAGAGATCTGCATTTGTCAGTGTTGTCATATGTTATTGTGAATAATGTAAACCAATGTAAAAGATTTGTTTTCCTTGTTGTTTATGGTCATTTTCAAGTTCCTGATAATATTGTGAACATCTTACTGAAAAAAAAATTGAAAAACCTAAAGATGGTTAGAAAGAGGTAACTTCGACACATGAAAAAACCACTCATCCCAAGTTCAAGAAAGATCATTTTGGAAGCTCTGATTCCCACTTTAGTCTTTCTTTCTCTCCCTTTCATTAATAATGGCACTTAGAAATAAGTTACAATTCTCAAGAAATAAAAACAATTCCATTATTAAATAATTCTAGCACCTGACTTAACTGACATGGCCAAATCTGTCGTAAACTTAGACTTTCTAGGCTCAGATCCAAGTTCAGATCTAAGTTCAGAGCTCTAAACTAGCAGTTGTAGAAGCTTTATAGATTCCAAGGGCACAGCTATGAATTTTTTACTTTTAGATGTATTTTTTTTACTGTTCATAAAAGTCAGATCTCATAAATCTGCTAGTTTCCAAAAATCTGCAGCTTTTTGAATAGTGGCCCATGTATTTCGATTTAAACCAAATGGGACCAAACTTATTACTCCTATTCTGAAAGGTCATATTTCATCAAGATTGTATTAGAAAATAAACCATTTAAAGCCATCGTTTGGATGGTTCCTAGCATGAATGTCTTAAGAAGAACACGTAATAAGAGCTTCTCTGCAAGCAAAGCTGACTTGCTAATCCAAAACGGTCTGAAGCTGCCACCTTCTGGCAATTAGGTGATATTTCTCTAAATTCAGAATTCCACTCAAGTGACGTAATTAGAACAACCTGCACAGTACCTCCATCCATATCAAAGAGAGGTCTGTAGGTACCACAAAGGCAAAATGCTAACACTGTGTCTTCGTGTGTGCACGCATGTGTGTTTGTGTGTACAAACACTGTTAATAGATACAGCTGCAATGATAGACTTCTAGGAACAAAGCAAGTTTCTGTTACAATCAGGCAAGTTCTAGTATTTGAGACCAAGGCATCCACATACGCCTAGAAAACGGAAAGTTTATGTGGGATGGAATTTCCTATTATAGTGTTTTTCGTTTGTTTGTTTAATGTTCTCTGATTGTCATAGAATAAATCACAACTTGGTACTTTATCAGTGGTCTGTGTTGAGGCTGATCAAATTAATTTCTTACTGAAGAAGCAGATTTTAAACTTAGAAAGTACCTAGAAGCATAATCCAAAATATTAACAGTTATCTCTTCTTACTAAATATTCTCAGGGAAGTGGTGGTTCAGTGGCAGAATTCTCGCCTTTTAAGCAAAAGAGCCTGGTTCCATTTCTGGCCAATGCGCCTCATGCACAGCCACCCCCGTCCGTCAGTAGAGGCTTGAGTCTTGCTATAAGGCTGAACAGGTTTTAGCGGAGCTTCCAGGCTAAGACGGACTAGGAAGAAACATCTGGTGATCTACTTCCGGAAACCAGCCAATGAAAACCTTATGAATCCCAACAATTTGATCCCCGGACAATCATAGAGATGACACAGAATCAGGCAGCACTTTGTTCCAGGGTGCATGGGGTGCCCATGAGTCAGGAGCCAACTCAACAGCAGCTAACAAAAACCACCACCAAATATTCCGAAAGGAAAATTCGCACTGTTAAAATATTCTAAGTGCATTTATGCATTTTTTGATGATTAGAAGTAAAACAAAGTCTGTTTGATTGTATTGATAATTCCTGCCAGGTGATAGCTTTTCTATTTAGAAGAGATTCTGGGGATCATTCAGGAGCAAGGCCTTTGAAAACCCACTGAGCTCCATGAATGACCACTTTCTTGTTTTTCCAAGCAGTCCATTTTCTCTTTGTAATTGCCAAAACAATAGCTGAAAACCTTTAATACTTTTCCATTTTTCTATCTTTCATATAATGCTTTGTTCCAAGTGAAAGGCAGCAGGGTCAGATATTTAGAATGAATAAAATAGCTCCAAGAAAAGAAGCTGGCAACTTCTTCCGCGATGCTGAGTAATTAAACAGACCTACAAAGCCTGCTGGAATTACAGAATGTAAGTGAAGATTAATGAGGCCTGAATAGGTAGGGTCCCATGGTCTCCAAACAACGTGCAAGGTGTCTTTCCTCAGCTTTCTCCATGTTGAACAGCTGCCCATTTTCAAGGCAAGCAAAACCGTCTTTGTTCCAGCTTTGATTCAGAAACAGTTTGGTAAAATCTAGGAAACTAATTTAGTTTTAAAAACATATCCTAAACTATCTTTTGCTAGTTCCCAGACCATGGTACTTGGCCTTGCCTTCTGTACTAGGGTGCAGAGTAATCATGAGTGGATGCATCTGTTGCCTGGTTTCCTTCCTAGTCGGAGTGATCAAGGACAAGGACGTTATACAGATCCCCACTTCTTAGGGCACAGCAGTCAAAATAAGAAGCACGGTATTGCTTCATTTCTTTGTCCCTATCCTTTAGTCCTAGAGATACAGTACTTCTGGTGTTCAGGGAGCTTTGAAGGTTTGCAATATTTTTGATGAAGGAAACAGTGGCTGCAATAAAAAACATCATTTTCTCAAACTGATTCTAGATTCCTGGAGAAATTGGCAGTGCATCATAAGAAGCAGCCACTGAGAGGCACTTTAATGGCATGATGTGGGCAGAGTCTTGAGAGCCATTGAAACTAGAAGTTACTCTCGTCCCACCGAAAAGCAAATAAAGACATATAAGAATCTAACCTATAAGATACAATGGGCTGAATACGAAAGGGCAGATGAAGATTGTGGGAGCTCAAAGTATGAAGGAGAAAGACAGCGAGGGAGACATGGACTGATATTTCTGTGGAAAACCTACTGTGACTGGGAGCATGGCAAAAGTATTTGAGCCTGATGAAGGCAATCATTAAAAGGAACTAATAACCCGGTCACTGAGGGGGGAGCCCTGCTGTGTTGGTATTCCTGGTCTCTCCTTTGGGAAACCTCAGTTTTTGCTCTTAAGGTCTTCAACTGATTGGATGAGGCCCACCCACACTGTAGAAAGTAATCTGCTTTAAGGTCAACTGATTTAAATGTTAATCACATGTAAATACCTTCACTGCAACATTTCTATTGTTGTTATTAGGTTCTGTCAAGTTGATTTCAACTCATAGTGACCACATGTGATAGAGCAGAACGGCCCCATAGGGTTTTTCAGGCTCTAATCTTTATTTATTTTTTTAATGTAATCTTTTGGGCAGTTTGTCATACTGTGGTGGCTTGCATATTGCTGTGATGTTGGAAGCTATGCCACCTGTATTTCAAATAACAGCAGGATCATCCATGGTGGAGAGGTTTCAGCAGAGCTTCCAGACTAAGACAGACTAGGAAGAAGGACCTGGCGATCTACTTCTTAAAAAAAAAAAAAAATTGGTCGGTGAAAACCTTATGAATAGCAGTGAAACGTCAGACTGAAGAAGAATTGATGCTTTTTGAATTATGCTGTTGATGAACAATATTGAATACACCATGGATTAAGTCAGAATTGACTCAAAGGCAATGGGTTTGGTTTGAACGAACAAATCTAAGAATGCTCCTTAGCAGTGATGATGATGAGACTTTGTCTCACATACTTTGGACATGTGTTCAGGAGGGACCAGTCCCTGGAGAAGGACATCATGCTTGGTAAAGTAGAGGGTCAGCAAAAAAGAGGAAGACCCTCAACGAGACGGATTGACACAGTGGCTGCAACAATGGGTTCAAGCATAGCAACCATTGTGAGGATGGCGCAGGATGGCGCAGGACTGAGCAGTGTTTCATTCTGTTGTACACGGGGTCACTATGAGTCAGCACCAACTTCATGGCACCTAACAACAGCAACTACAATCTTTACGGGACAGATCACCAGGTTTTTCTCCCACGGAGCCACTGGGTAGGTTTGAACTGCTAACGTTTTGGTTAGCAGCACTTAACTGTTTTTTAATTGTACCCATTTGAAAGATTAATTATTTTTGACATCAAAATCTAATGTTTCCAAATATCTATCTTCAAAACTCTTTCTGTCCATTGCCAGCAAGTTTTTTGTTTTCCGGGAAGCAGTTACTTTTTCACTGACTGTTAGCATGTTGCAGATAACTTGTTTTTACTGTCTGCTAAGATAGCATTTCACCAATGTTCATCAAAGAAAGCATCAGAAAATTTGGACCACTTGTTTCACCAAGCTGTGCTTGGTACAAAAGATTTTTTATGAAAACCTGATTTTATTACCAAGTATTTTAAGAAGTCTACTGTTTAACAAAGGAGCCCTGGTGGCACAATGGTTCAGCGCTCAGCTGCTAACTGAAAGCTCAGGGGTTCAAACCCACTAGCAGCTCTGCAGAAGAAAGGACGTGGTGATCTGCTCCCATAAAGATTACAGCCTAGAAAACCCTATGGGGCAGTTCTACTTTGTCCTCTAGGGTCGCTATGAGTGGGAATTGGCTTGATGGCACAGAACAACAACGATTTAACAAAATATAGTGCCCTTACTGGGAAACGCTTCAACTGAAACACGTTCCAATGTGATGGAAGTGAAGGAGTGCATGAGGGTGCCTCAGTCAGCCCTTCTCATCCACTCTTCCCTCTGGGCGCTGTGCGTGCTATGCTACACAACCACGTGACCTACTGGCCAGTGGAAAGGAGCAATGTCAATCTCTCTAGTAAAAATTAGCCATGCTTAAGTACCTACATTTAACTGAAAATTTAACATTTCCGTAAGTACTGCAATAGAATTTTTTGCCCACTGAAGAGGAAATCAGACCCTCGTAATAAACAAAGCTTCATGTCCTGTATTCTGAAATTTAAAAACTCAAGAACAAAGTAATCATTAATGTGTGATACTCCTTGAAACACAGTATTATCTTTGGAGATCTTCAATGTTTTACTCCCCAGGACAAATACTATATCACCGTATAGATCCTAAATCTTTTATGACAATATAGCTACTTTTAAATATATGCTTCCCTTTCTAATAGCCTTTTTGGATTATGCTAATGCAGGAGTCCAAAGTACATTTTTCTCTTCTTTATTGAATGTCATAATCCTCACCCCCACACTCCACTGTTGCCTGCTAACCACAGGGCAAATCTTGGAGGGTGTTCTAGGTGCAGGTGGAAGGGCAGCCTGGAATTGCAATCTGTTAAGTCACTGGGGTGTAGAGGTTCCAGCTCTAGGCAAGTCTTGGATTTAAATGGTGAGTCTGTAGCAACATACTTGGGGGTGGGTATTGCTGACTGTATTCAAAAATCACTAGTCTAGAAAGTGGTTAGATTTTTAAAAACCTTTAAAAGTAATATAGCCACTTATGTTTAAAGATTACTTAAAATAGTCTCTCATTCTCATTAGCTCAGTTAAAGGAAAGTTCTCTTAAATAAATATAATAAAAATTAAAATGTCCTTGAGAGATCCTGAAATCCTGGCCTTATTTAGCAATTTAGCTATGTGCCTTTTTTCTGTCTTTTTTTTTTTTTTTAATCACAAATGGTAGAAAAGCCTCATCTGATTGAAAAACCTATCAGAGTGAATATCAGAGTCAACAATACAGTAACAAGAAGATAAAGATGTATGATTCAGCTGACAGCCACATTTGGTTATTTGATGCTTGTCAGCTCCCAGAAACCTTATCTTTATTTGGAAGTACCTACTAAAAGATTCCTCACTGACTTCCTATCACAATACAAGCATTATTGTGCATTTAATGTGATTTCCTGCTGTCTCTGTGAAAAAATGAAAATGAGTTCTAACCAAGATGTGAAATGATGTGGAAGGCATATCAAAAAGCCAACAGCCAAGCTTTAAAAACTGTTTTTTATGCTCAATAACACTACTAAAAAGACAACAAATTTTTAAGCACAATCTCTGAAATAGACACATAATAGACTTCTATAAAATGATTACACATTTCAGGCAAGGGGAAATGGAATTTCCTAGCTATTTTTAAGTTTTGGGACACAAAAATAAAATCCTGCTTGAATGAGTTTCACAGGCACGTCATACTTGTTCCCAATCACTCAGAATGTGAATTGAGATTGCATGATAAGTTGCTGTTTATTCAATCAACTTCATGCAAGCATAAACAAGAAAGCAACAAACAGCTAGGAAACTATTGCCAGACTATATCTTCAGGCCTGTCAAAAATTATTTCACACAGTACGCTGATCATCTTATCCTACCAAAAACCAAACCCATTACCATCAAGTCGATTCTGACTTATACAGAACCTATAGGACAGAGTAGAACTGTCCCATAGGTTTTCCAAGGAGCAGCTGGTAGATTCGAACTGCCAACACTTTGGTTAGCTGCCAAGCTCTTAATCACAGCACTATCAGGACTCAAAATTCAAAAAAGATTAACAAATTGACCTTGGTTTCTCAAAAGATCACTACCTGTACAGACATGGCCTGACCAAGTTTTATTCCATGATGCTATAGTTCTACCACTCTTGTGGAGTGATTGCCAGTCTAGAAATCCAGGTATAACCTAAAGTAAGCTCAGATGGCTTGCCTAGGCCATGTTGGCCCAAGTCTCAAGAACAACAGTGATGGGAGTGCTCCCATAGCTCCAGGCCTCAATAATACATTTAGGAAAGACAGCAAAATGCAAATTATTTATAAGTGACAAAGAGCAGATTGGTAAGTGTATTTTGTTGTTTGTTTATGTTGTTTTTGAGTATATATTTGTTTGTTTTATAGTAACTTAAATTAATATTCTGAAAAGACCTAAATTCAGTTAAAGAAAACCTATATCTATATATTGAATATGCCATAGACTGCCGGAGGAATGAACAAATCAGTCTTAGACGAAATACAACAAGAATGCTCCTTAGAAGCGAAGATGGTGAGACTTCATCTGGCTTACTTTGGATAGATCATCAGGAAATACCAATTGCTAGAAAAGGACATCTGTCTGGTAAAGTAGAGAATCAGTGAAAACAAGCAAAACCCTCAACAAGATGGATTGACACAACAGCCTCAATAACGAGCTCAAAGATATCAAAAATTACGGAGATGGCGCAGGAACAGATAATATTTCATTCTGTTGTACGTAAGGTTGCCATGACTCAGAGTCAACTCGACAGCAAATAACACATATTTAGTCGTATAATAATTTTTATTTTGCATCCATTATGGGACCAGGATTGCACTAGACACTGAAAGATATAGTGAAAAAAACCTACTGTCTGACCTGTTGTTTTTGTTGTGGTTGTTAATTGCCGTGGACTTGATTCCGATTCATAGCTACCCCACATGTGATAGAGTTTTCAAGGCTGTGACCTTTCAGAAGCAGATCACCAGGGCTGTCTTCCGAGGTGCCTCTTGGTGGGTTCAAACCACCAACATTTTGGCTAGTAGTCGAGTGCTAAACAGTTTGCACCACCCAGGGATCCTCTCTTTGACCTAGGGACTTTTTATTCCAGAAGGAAAAACTGACAAGTAAGCAGACAATTCAGTAAGTGCTGTAATGTGGGTAACACAGGACAACTACGGAAATTAAAAAAAAAAAAAATTATTCTGCCAGTGTAGGTTGGGAATGAAACTAGTCAGGACAGACTGTCTAGTCTAAGTAATTCTAGGAAAACTTAATGGGTATGGAGGAGAGTATGAGACGCAGAGAGGGGTCTAGACTAGATGAATGGTTCATAATGCCTTGAGCACAGTGCGTTGAATGTGTAGGGCACTGAAAGAATTTTAGTAGGGATGGAGCATGGACAATGAGAGGGGCACCTGGCTAGATACAAAACTGAAGAGGTCAGCAGGGGCCTTGAATTGATGTCAAGTGTGAACTTCATCCTTAGAGAGCTGTGAGGAGCCATTTCAGCATCTCTCAGTGATGGGCATTATTATGTGCATTACAGAAATAGGAATTCAATACCAAAAGATCATATGTGATTTATCAAGGTAATTTAGTATATCAGTCTGGATTCTGACAAAAAAAAAAAAAGCTAGCACACTCATACCAGATAACTGAGGAGAGTTGAATAAGGGACTATTTATTAAGGTGGGTTCAGGGTCTAGGGAAGTCAACAGGGGCTGGTCAAAGCAGGAAGTCATTACTATCCCTAGTCCTAAAGGACTAAGAGAAGAGAGTGGTTACTAGAATCCAGTGAGAAAATATTTGTGGACAGGGCCACCTGACATTCAGTAGAAGGAAGCACATTATCACTGTGACCACTTTTCTTTGGTTGAGCCCAATGGAAATTAGAGAGAAAGGGAGCCTTTTGATACAGTCCTACAATATAAAAACTGGTAGAGACAGGTGAAGGGAGGATTTGAAGAGGCAAACAAGACAAGCAGGAAATCAATAGCAGAGCTTGAACTTGAGCCTGGTCCTCTGTCTCTAATTCTCAAGTCATTAGACATGGTAAAAAAAAAAAAGAAAGAAAAGAAAAGTCATTAAATTATCAAGAGCAAAAGTTACCTTCATAGACAAGTATTCCCCTTCCATTTCTATATTAAAAAGAAACCCTATTAGCAGGATATTTTTTAAAAATTGAATTATTAAAAACAAGTGCACGCACACACACACACACAAAGTAGAAGTTTCTGGATAATTGAGAACTGTACCATAGCATTTTGGCAGTAGGATGTGCCTGTATGTTCCCTCAAAGATTGTGATGGCCTTGGTGCTAATAGCAATAATAGAAAAGAATGAATTTATATTCATTTTAAATAGAAAAGACTATTAAAATACTCAGAACTTCATGAAAGAACTTTTAAGATAATTAGAATTCATGCAGTTTCAAATTAATTTACTGGTAAACTAATTTGCCAGTGTAAAGTGGCTTCAGATGTGAAGAAAATTTGTTTTATTATTCCCATTTTCCTTTAAATAATGAAGCATACTTTTCTACTTTCATTAAATTAGAGCAGTTTAATTCCATCATATTGATCGTTAGATATATTTAAACGAAGTTTTAATTGCACACTTTATTTTCAAAAGGTGATACTTAGCCCAGTACAACATACTATAAAAAATTGAAGGGAAAAAAACAAACCATGGATGTTAATCAATTATTTTAATAATAAAAAAGAGGATTGTTCTTCATGAACCATGTTATATAATAGTTTCTAGTAGAAAAAAAAAAGTCAGGTACAAAACAGAGTACAGAAACACTTGACTGGGAGACCAGAGATAATTATTTTATATCTACTAAGGCATTTGCATGTAAAATAGGGACAAAAACATTAAATTCCTCATAGAATTGTTGGGAGAATTGAATGAGAAAATGCATGTGAAGTGAGTCTAAATGATAGCTAATATTTTTTTATAGGAGAATAAATACCACCGCTACGTCTATGACATTGAAAGACCGCAGTAAACATTTCCTACCTTATTTCTGCAGCTCCTTGATGATACGTTTTTATCTCACTCAATGTGTTTTAGGATTTCCCTGTTTGATCAGAACTATCAAGTTCACCAGAGCAAGAATGAAAAGTATAAACGCGGAAATGCTACTGAGGATAAAATGGCAAACTAATAGGAGCTGCTGGCTTCCTCCATCCCTCCACCCCAAACCTCATTCCAGGGATGTCTTCAAAATGTAAGAGAGGTTTGCAAGTTTGAAAAACTAGTAAAAACCTGTAGGAAACTCCCTGGGAGATGAAAGTCTTGTTATGGGAGGGAAATACCCACCCAGAAAGGAAGAGGGGCAAATAATGCTGAGAAGCTTCCACTGAGGACAATATTTTCAGCTGTACTTTCTTATTTTACCAAAATTTTTCCTGGGATGATCATCGCCTGCCCTTTGCTACAGAAAGGGGAACAGCCCAGCTCTGGCTGAGACGGTAATGTAACCTCAGGTTATAGTAATACCTGCTGGGCTAGTGTGTGAATAAAAGGTGCAGGTATTCCTGATGGTCTTCAAAGCCTCCCTCCACCCCCTCTCCTTATACACAAACTCAGGTCTCAGTAAACTCTTGAAAAAGAAGAGCATTATCTGAGGGACAGGGTCTCCTGTTGAAGAGGCAGCAATAGAGAATAGCCAAACTCATATTGTACCTCCAGAAAGTCTTTACTCTGAATCTCAGTTCTTTCCCACTCTTAACTCTCCAGGGGGAAGTAAACCTAGGACCTAGGATTTAGACTCTCTGGAGGACAAGACTATGTATATAACTGATACCCATTGGCAATATCATCTCTCAGGAAAAATGACAAGACGCCTGAGGTTTATAAATATTATAAAAGAAAGCAATCGCACTGAAAAACATACAAAAATAAAACTGAATCTGAGTTCCAGATAGAAAAAAAATTAAAATAAGGACACTGAATATTCTCAAAGAATAAGAAGGAATGGTAAGATGATTTATGAAGAAGCATTTAAAGAAGACAATTGGAATATAAGTTATACATTTTCATTAATTTTTATAAAACATTGAAAATAAGTGCTGAATAACAGAATACAGCAGCAGAAGAATGCATCAGTGATCTGGAAAATCGGATAGAAAAATATATCAGGAGGTATGAGAAAAGGATAAGAGATCCAAATCTCAAGTTAAGACATATGGGAGTAGAATATTGTCTACCCTTATATGTCTTAACCTGAGATTTTATAGTTGGTGTCTGCAGAGAGACAGGCACAAAGAAGAAAATAAAATAATGAAGAGGAAGAATAATCTGAAGTGTAAACTCAGGAGTTCTAGAATTAAAGAAAATAAAAGAGTAACATCAGGGAGGAGGGAAAAAGCTTAGATACTTGTAAATTGCCAAGCAGAATATATAAGAATGAAACCTGAACACAAAATAATGAAATTTTAAGAATTGCCAAATAAAGAGAATATTCTAAAAGCTTTCAGAGAGAAAAAGAAGGGAAAAGAATCAAATTTGCAACAGATTTCTCAACAGCAATATGGATTGCAAGAAGAAAATGAAGTAATATATACAAGGCGCTGAAGGAAAATACGACAAACTTAGAATTTTATGTCCAGCTAAAACAGCATTTCATACAAGAATTAAATAGAGATATTCTCAGCCATATAAGGCCCCAGAGTGCAAAATTCTCTCTGTGAAATGGGTTTGTGGTATGAATTCTCTTTTTGTAATATGGATTATCTTTAAAGTATGGTTCAAAGGATAATGCAGAACTGCTGTGTCAATGGTCAAATAGTAAAAGTTTCAACAATGTTGAGCATCATTAAAGGTGAGCCAGGGTGACCTGTTTTAATTATTGCAATGCAATCTCTGGAGTAGAACCCTTGATTTTTCTTCTTTTTAAAAATAAATATGGCTAAAGAAACAAAAATGAAAATATATAATAGAAAATATTTCCAAAGAGTTCAGGAGTGATGCAAGTCAATCATTCAATCATTTAAACTGAAACTTGTAAGAGACTGATGTTGTCCAGTCAGTGCTAAGACTCTAGCTATTTGTTTCAATTATGATTACTTCTAGGCTATGTGGCATGAACAATGCATTCTTCACATGGCGCTGGGGCATGGGAAGTTTAAACCTAGAAGAAATAGACAATTATTACTAAAAGCAGCTGCACTGAGGAATAAGGGAGGCCGTCGTATTTCCCAATTAGAAGTGGCATGGCATAATTCCAATATAAGCCTTAAATTGTAATTCATAAGGGCAGACACAAAATTACTAGTATTGATTTGTGATTAAGCTGCTTCTCACATGAGCAACTTTATGAAGCATATTTCTCGGGTGAGTAGCAGTAGGAATATACTCATTTTATGATGGTAAATTATTTTCCTCTGGAATGACTGGCAAGGTCAGCTAATCAGACATAAATCCATATGGCTGATAAAAGAGTTGAGGGGTTTATATTTGTGCTTTGGCATAAAGAACTATTCCTAAGAGTTCAGCCATCTACTAAAAACATACTGTGCTGTTGGGTCACTTTTAATACTGCACAGTAACCCAAAAAATAATTTAAAAGGAGATTTTAAAAGATATTTAGCAGAGGGATCTTGTGACAACCACAATAACTTGCCTAAATTATCCACATAATTTCACTAACTTTCCATTTTACACAGAGGAGTCCCTAGGTGGTGCAAATGGTTAAGCGCTCGACTACTAGCTGAAAAGTTGGCAGTTTGAACCCACCCAAAGATGCCTCAGAAGACAGGTCTAGCGATCTGCTTCTAAAAGGTCACAGCCTTGAAAACCCTTGGAGCAGTTCTACTCTGCACACATGCGGTCGCCATGAGTCACAATCGACTGGATGGCAACTAACAACAACAGGTTGTCCTGAGTGTAGGTGAATATGAGCGTCTATATACTTATCTTCAAGTCAAAGGCATTTTTTCTGTGTCATGTAAGAACGCAGAGATGATTCTTCTGTTTTGACACATCTCAAGACATTCTTCCTCCCATTGAAATCTTTCAAAAGTACATATTTTATTTATTTGACAAATGACCTTAGGATAAACTTAACCAAAAAGACTCTGAGAAAGTTACTGCTACTCTCCAAAGAAACGTAACGTGTCTCTACAAGACAACACTAATTATTAAACTTCTTAAAAAGAGTTTTCACATCGGCATAAATATATCTGTGCTGCTTCACTTGCAATGTTCCAAGTAACCTACCTGTAGTAGAATCCATGAAGACAACAAATACCTTAAGAGCTTCTCTGGCCAGTTACAATTCAAAGGTGGAGGGATTGGGAATCTTCTCAGCAGATGGGATGGCATAATGTGGCTGGGACTGGGGATTTGCATGAATATGAATTACAAATAGCACAGATAACATGGTGTTCAAAAGCTGTTACGAATCTTGAATGTCAAAGTCATTTAGCTGACATTTGGAGGGACATAATTACCTTAAGAAGATGGAAATGGGCTGGTCTAAATTGCATGGGCAGAGTATCACAGGACACACAATGGTATTGCTTTGGCAATAATTGTGACAAGTAGGCATGGCCAAGGAAGCCAAGAATAGTACACATTAATGCAGTGACATTTTTCAATGTGTGCTGCCCTTTCAGAAATATGCATATGAGGCCTAAATAACCTCTAACCCATTATAAAATAACAGGAGACAAAACAATAATCTCACATAAACCCTGGCACTGGTAGTCTGAAGAACAGTGTTCATTCACATTTCATACACAAGGTTTTACATATTTCAAACATTTAAACTACATTTTTAACATTACTAGTCTTCAAAAATTTCATCATTGACAGTAGGTTTACCTGGAATTCACTGAACGGTACCTAGATTATTTACATTGAAAAGTCAGATGTTCCTAATTTTAGAATATGATGCATTTACAAAAATAATTTTCTATATTAACATAAATTATCAACCAAATATTAAATATGCACGTTAAGTTAAAAAACAATGTTTTCTCTAAGTTTCTCGTGTATCAAGATGTATAAAAAAGATGTTTGAAAAGTGAGGCACTGTGAGATCCTCAGGAAGTATGCCAGACATAACACGCGTAATAATAGGTCAGACCATGGTTCCCTGGAGGAGATATTTACCGCCGGTGGTAGGGATTTACAAGAGAGCATATCTAACTTTTTTTTGTCACTGGTGTTAGGCCTTTGATATCAAGTATGACGTTAAAGGACACTGGAAGAAAGTGATGATCCATTAATATTTCATCAGATAATCACACATCATTTCTGAAATATTGATTAAAATTCAACACAAGTGATAAAATGAGCACTTTAATATCTACCCACGTAAAGGGAAAGTTGTGAACCCTAATTCATATTTCATTTTCAAAAATGGATGAGAGACTTGATTTATTTAATAGATCAATATCCCAGATTGTAATAAACATTCGGAGCCTCAGCCAGTAGACTTCAATTTACACTTCTACTTACCTCCACTCTGATGGAGCCCTGATGAACCCAGGCTTGTGGATCACCCTTTGCTTCTGTTTTCCATGACACCTGTGGTCTATTCCACACTGCTTTGCATTTAATTACGTTCATTTCTGTCTTATTTGCTGCTCTTTCATGTACGTCAATCTTTTCTCCTTACTGAAATTTTATTGATTATTTATGGCAGATTAATATTATATTAAGGAAGCAATAACTACTCATACAATTTTGTAGATAGATTAGAAAACACTGATTTCTGTGTCGCAATGAAAACAACAAACCACAGTGATTGTCTATTGTATGCTAGGAACTGCGCTAAAACCTGGAAACAAAAAAAATACGTAGTTCTTTCTAGAAAAGAGATCACAGGCTGTTGGAGAAGTCAGAAATGTGAAAAAAAAATGTAGAAGCAGAGTAATTGACAGACATGATGACAATCGCTACAATAAAGAAACACTATTTTAGCAAGTACCATGGAGTACTCAAGGAGCTTCTGCTAAGGAAAGAACACACACACACAATCACAGAGAAGTCTATCCGTGAATGGTAGAATATTTCAAGGTCAAGTTTCAAGAATCGTTCAAGATTACGCAAAATTAAATTGTCCTAACATTTGAAAGGCAAATGAGAATAAAATCAATGTTAGCTTATCTCTGATTTAATTTGACTTGAACAAAATACTGAATTCATTATGAAATCCCTGTGAAGTATTCTTGCCTAAAGAACTTGACTCTGAAATACAATCATCAGAATCAAAACTGGTTCACTCATTCAACGAATGAAGACTGAGCACGAACTCAGAGCCAGACCACGCGCTAAATGTTGGGAGGGAAAAGCGAGCAAGACAGACATGCACAGTCTTGTGCTCATAGCATTTAAGGCATTTACTTTGAACAGAGTTGTGTTTATTTTGTTTGGATCAGTGTAAATGCAAAATTCCAAATGATTATAGTTACATTTTCCTTGTAACAATAGTAATACATGCATATTGCAGGAAATTTAGAAAATAGAGAAAGGGGTAATAAAATCCTATAAAACCATCACTTTCATACTTAATACTTTTACTTTTTCCAGGATATCTTTTTATTGAAATGTAAATAATATACTTTAAAATCTGAAATCTCACTGCATATAGATAATTTTTATCATATTTTCATATAACTTGATGTTTTAATTATTTTTCCATAAATTCCTACACCAAACCCTTTGCTGTTGAGTCAATTCCAACCCATAGTGATCCTATAGAACAGAGTAGAACTGTCCCATGGGGTTTCCAAGGAACAACTGGTGGATTCGAACCGCCAACCTTTTGATTAGCAGCCAAACTCTTAACCACTGTGCCACCAGGGCTCCAAATCTTTACAAGTATGATTATTAATGTTTTCGTATTATTTCATTTATTCATTCAACAAATAGTTATTCAGGGTGTGCTGTGCTCACGACGCCATTCTAGATGCAGGGGATACAGCAAGGACGAAGGTAGAAGAAGTTCTTGCTCTCAAGGAGCTTGCTGTAGATCATATGGCTTTATAATAATTAATTTCATTAATCCACTATTTTTTTAATAATATTTTATTGTGCTTTTGGTGAAAGTTTACACAGCAAATTAGGTTCCCATTTGACAATTTCTACACAAATTGTTCAATTGTATTAATTACATTTTTCAAAATTCTCTTTGTGTGCTGGTTGTTCCATTTCCAGTACTCTAGCTTCCCTGCCCCCTTATCTTCCCATTTTTGCTTTAGAGTAATTGTTGACCTTCTGGTCTCATATAGATGGTTTTTTAACGGAGCACCGTACTCACAGATAATATCCTTTATTTTGTGTGCCAATCTGTTATTTTGCTAAAACGTAACCTCAAGGGTTAATCTACTATTTTTGAACACAGATTTGTTATTTATCACTAGCACAAAGAAGTGCCATGAGCAACCTTACATATATATGTCATAATATACTTGATTACTGTCTTATAATGGGGTCTTTAAAATAAGGCATATGGTATGTGCAGTTTAAAGTTTTTGATACATACTGCAAAATTGCTTTTGAGACAAATTTTACAAATACCCGCATGCCCACCTGCTATGTCTGAATGTGGACGGCATTATACTCCAAGGCTGTAAAAGATGTTTGTTTTTTTAAGTCTTTGCCACTTTTATAGTCAAAAAGTAACACCTGAAATTTTCTTTACTGACAAGATTGCTGAGGTTTTCTTAAAGTCATTGGTAATCTACACTTCTATTGTTGAAACTATAAACCATCTGGTTGCTACTCAATTGATGATATTTTTACACTTTAATCAAGATGTAAGTGCAATTTGTGTACTTCTGTCTATAATTTCTACATCTATTTTCTTTTTAATAAAATAGCTTTGTATGCAGAAATTTCTTCCCTACTTATGCAAAGTATCACCTCTCTTTAATAGAGAACTATGTTGTTATTGTTGTTGTTGGTTGTTATACTGTCAGCTCTGATTCGTGGTAACCTTATATACAACAGACCATGTTTCCACCTCCATGATCTTTGATATGTTTGAGTCCACTGTTGAGGCTATTGTGTCAATCCACCTCACTGAGGGTTTTTCTCGTTTTCGCTGACCCTCTACTTTACCAAACATGACATCCTTTTCTAGTAATTGGATAGAGATTTATATAATACACTACACATTTTAATCTATCTATTATTCTTATTGATAGAGCACATACTTATCTAATTTGATTTTCTTCCATATTGCTATCAACAGAATCAGTAGCAGCGGCATAATCTTGTCTCTTAATTTCCACTAGGTATAATTTACTTCTATTTTATGTTTCCCTGCTTGGTAGAACTTCTAAAACAATGTTCATAATAGTGGTTGTAGCAGCTATAGTCCCATTTTTATTATACTAAAAATTATTGAACTGTTTTGATTTTAACTACAATGTTAGCTGTTGACTTTTACATATCTTTTTAATGAACTTAAGGAAAAAAAATTCTTCTTAGTTTTTCCAGATTTTATTTTTACCAGAAACAGGTGTTAGTTTTTCTTAGGCATTAGTCCCTGGGTGGTGCAAAGGGTTAAAGCACTCCATTGTTAACCAAAAAGTTGGAGGTTTCAGTCCACACAGAGGCAGCTTAGAAAAAAGGCCTGGAGTTCTAAAATCAGCTATTGAAAATCCTATAGAGCACAGGTCTTCTCTGGGGTCATCATGAGTAGGAGTCACACATTCGGTCCCCAAGAGTAGGAGTCAACTTCACAGCAACTGGTTTTTGGTTTAAACATTAACTGAGATCTTCGTGGTATTTTTTCCTTTGAGTCATTGCTATGTTAATCAATATCCTAATTTAAATTCTCATTTGCATATCATAAATAAATTATGATTAAAATTTAATATATTTTAGTATGCTGTTGGATTGTATTTGTTGGTATTTTGTTTTGGATGTTTGTACCTAAATTTCTACATGAACTTGGTTTATAGTTTAATTTTTATTTATAGCCTTTACGAGATTTTGGGGATTAGGGTTTTCAGAGCTTTATGCAATACATTTGGAAGGATTCAACATTTTTTCTCTGTTCCAGTGCGAATTTAAAATTTTAATTATTTTAATTGGTCTTAAATCACTCTCTGATCTTAAGTACATCTGCCATTTATAAGTGGGAAATTGTAACAAAAATGGGAAAATATCTGCAAATATTTGGGGGAATAGTGAAACTCTATAGGGCTTGTTTCCATGACAGCTAAAAAAGAATCAGAACTAGGATTGTCCTAAGTTTTCTTACAAGTTTCCAAGAACAATAAAAGCTAAGTTTATCATGGTGCTCAAATCTCTTGTCAATGGTAGAGAAGCATATTTTGGGGCCAAGGAAATTCTCCACACCTAGAAAACCAAGAATTTCTGTTATTTTAAAATACATGAAATATTATTTTGTATGGCACTGAATTCAGTAGTAGCAAACTAACAACTGTAAGTGTACTCATGTATTTACACATTTTCTAAAATTTACATTGGGTCAGAAGATTTATCTTTAATATAAACCCAAACAGACATCAAATATAAAACATAGTTAACACACAGCACAGATTTACACCTGCCTTCCCACGTAAGCATAATATTGTGTGTGTGTGTCATTTATTGTCACTCTTATTCAACAGTATAACACTTCCAGTCTAGAGTCATATGAAATGAATTTATTTTGCAATATTAAAAATAGTACTTTTAGCATGTTCCTTTTAAATAAATAATGTGATTTGCACATCTTATAATTGCTCCTCAGCATTAATTATTCCCCAGAAGTTAATTACTGTGAACGCATGTTAACTAACATGAAGGTAAGGTGTCATTTAAGTAGATAACAGATTGTCTTTAATACTAATAATCTGCTTCTCCAACTATTTGCACTTATTGCAAGGTGGTACTTTCTTCTTAATGCCTTTAAATCTTGAAAAACTACTCAGGGAATAGGCTTTGAGTGAGTGCCTGACTATGGCATGACAAACTTAATTAGGAAAGAGATGTGGTGCTGTTGAACTTATGAGAACATAACATTTTCAAAGTTTCAACTGGTGACTCTCAAACTTGTGAGAAAACCACAGTATTGTATTCTTTGTCTTGCAAGTCATGGGTTACTTGTACATATGCGTGCGTGCATACATGACTGACGTCACTTGGCTCAATGAACAATGCCAAGTTATCAAGGCAACCATGAGAACTGCTTTTATGGAATTCATTCAGTTATTTCCTTTTGCAGATCCTTCCTTGGCATTTTCTTCCGTTTAAAAAAGTAGAATAATTTTAATGTTCTTAGTTTAGAATTTCTCCATTTTCTTGGTCAATTAATTCCTTTCATGTCTTTCGAGTCTCAGTTTTTCATTTATAAATGGAGTCTGTTGAATTAGATAATTTCCAAGATTTGATCTCCATATAACATCCTAAAGTTTGTAGTCGCTAGAAGATACTGGCATTGCAGATCACGCTAATGACCTCAGTTAGGCAGACCTGGATGTGAATTCAGTTTCATTACTCACCTGCATTTATTCATAGTCAATTAACTTAAATCCTCTGAGTTTCTTTATATGGAAAATAAGGCTAGTAATTGAACCTACTCCATAGGGTTGTGGGGAATTTAAATAAGATAGTTTGTAAGCATTTTCACAGTAACTAGCACATGGTGAATGCTCAATAAATGTTATTATTGTAATGATTATTATTCTTCCTTGAACATTAATGGGATGTTTCTAATCAAGTACTCGTATCAATGAGGGTAGTATCTCCAACAAAATATTTTTTAAAGCTACAATCACAATCTGAATCTGTGTCATTAAGTAATTTTTTTAAATTTTATTTATCTGTCATAACAGTTTTCATATGCACAGTCTTCAGAGACATTTAACAATTCCTTATTATAATCTCTAAATCTTTATAGTAAGTCTTTTTATAGTAATCTTTATAGTAAGCATCTAAATCTTTATAATAAGTCTTTTTTAAGTATTTACTAGAATGCTGTAAACATAGTATGCCTGATTTTGAATAAGTCTTTTAGATATTCTTGTGATTTCAACTCATAAAAAACTAAAATACTGAGTGCTGAATTAAAATTACGTGTTTCAGCAGGCTGAATGATTACTCAATGAGTTGTTACAAACCAAGCAAAGTCCACACAGAGGAACAACTCTATAAGATACTGGATTATAGCTTTAGCTATTAAAATTGTGTCAAAATTTTAATAAAGAGATAGTAGACATGCAAATAAAATTTACAAATGACACAGAACTGGATGTAAATATCCAGAGAATAATAGATTAGAATTTTAAGGATCTTGTCAGCCTATAAAACTGGCAAAACTGAACAAGTGAAATATAAAAGGGAAAATTAAATACCAAAAGCCTAGGCATGCAGTAAAATAAATTTGATGGAAGTGATTTCTCTATCAGCTGCACATGTAAAAAAGAATTCAAGCTTGAGTGGACTACAAGTTCAGTCGATGATGTGTCTGCTTCCCTCCTCAAACGAATTATGTATAATGCAATCTTAGGCTTTATTTTAATTAAAGAATAGGATACAGAAGAACGATGTTGAAGCTCCACACTGCTCTATGCTGGAGAAACCACACTGAGTCGGAATCGACTTGACGGCAATGGGTTTTTATATGGTTCTGGGTAGCACGCTTTCAGTGTAGCATTAAACACTGAGAGAATGTTGGATGGATATCAATAGAACAGGCATAGGTCTGGAAATCAAATAGTTGAAAAAAACTACATATATTTATCACGGAGAAGGAAAAATGGAGGAACTGGGGTAGGTTCCCAAAGCCTGATGAAGAAAAAACGAATAAAAACTATTATTTCAGTAACATAACCTACCTTTTACAAACTATTTCTTCCTGAAAGCATGGTCTTACACTAGAAAAATCCAGCAACAAGTTGCTGACAAATCACAAACATTGCTGTCTGACTTTTCTAAATATCAATTTCTTTTTTATGGTAAGTGTCATTAAGTGAAAAAGGAAATGTAAAGCATGTATATAAAAATGTATATTATGGCAAATTAATGGTGAGAGTCAAAAGGATATAGACTGTTTTTTTAGGACTGAGGAGCAGAAGCAATAAAACTTCTAACAGATAAGGCAGTGTATGTTTGTAAAATCCTAATTTTCAAGAGCTTCAAAAGAAATTAACTGCAATTTCTACCATGACACACTCTCTAGTTACATGACTACCCAGAATCTGTGGTTCTTGGAATGTTCGTCTTGAAACCTTCAAGGGCTTTCTGTAAATGAGCCAACCACAGTATCTCATTATAGATCAATTATTTTTTATAACTGTTAGATGAAACCAAGGGTAATGTTCAAAATATTAAACAGCAGTAAGATAGATGTAAGGAGCCCTGGTGGTGCAGAGATTAAGCGCTCCGCTGCTAACCAAGGGGTCGGCGGTTTGAACCCACCAGCTAATCCATGGGAGAAAGATTTGGCCATCTGCTTCCGTAAAGGTTATAGTCTTGGAAACCCTATGGGGCAGTTCTCGTATGATCTATAGGGTCTCTGTGAGTGAGAACCAACTCGATGGCAATGGGGAATGGGAAGATAGATGCAAGGAGCCCTAGTGGCACAGCAATTAAGCACTTAGCTGCTAACCAAAAGGTTGGTGGTTGAAACCCATCCAGTGGTTCTGGCTGTCGGAGAAAGACCTGGTGATCTGCTCCTGTAAATATTACTGCCAAGAAAACCCTATGGGGCAGTTCTAACTCCAGTTACATGGAATCACTATGAGTTGAAATCCACTCCTTGGCACCCAACAGCAACAATGAGATAGATAAACTGCCAACCGATGAACAGTTGGACAGAAATAAACAGCAGAGTCCTCAAAGCCCCTAATGGTACCTGGTTTTAACCCTTTAGTTGCTGTATCATGAGAAGATCCAGAGGGTCCTGAGGAAGAAGCCTTGATGGGGTTGGGTTCTGGGAAACTGTCATTTGCCAGCTGACATTAAAGTATTTCAATGTTTCAGCAATTGATAACAACTGTACTGATATATAGCAGCTGACTATTAGCCCTGTATGTATCCATGTAAATAACATCTTGTCAACTGGAGAAGTTGGACCAAGTAAAATCAAGTACTTCCTCCTATAGTGGAGAACAGGAAAATCTACATTACAGATGATATATGAAGATATGATTTTAAATTCTATATAAAGGTACATTCTATCTTAAAGAAACAGTATTTTAACATTTTTAATGAAATGCCACCTCTTTAGAAAAACCTTCCTGAACACCTTATTAAAAATAAAGTAGGTTTCCATAAGTAGTTAGTGGTTTCCAGGGGTGGGAGAGGGAGAAAAGGGTTTTTCTTTTTTTTTTTTGTAGGATGCATTGAATGTATGTTAATGGTGGTGGGGTAATTTGGAAAAAGAAAGAATGGTTGCAAACTTAAAGAATGTAATCAATCTCACTGAAGTGTACATGTAGAATTTGATGAAATGTTTTGTTTTGTTGTATGTATATTGCTATAATAAAAATAAATAAAGCAGGTTTCATAACCCTCTCCTCTTAACTTCCTTCTCATTCATGTATCTGTTTACTTTATATCACATATCACAAGTTGTAATATTTTTAATTTATGTATCTGTTTAGTTGTCAGGGTTTGGGGTTTATTTTTTACCTGTACTCTGTTTGATTGGAGTCCCTGGGTGGTACAAACGGTTAACATGCTTGGCTGCTAACCAGTAGGTTGTTGGTTCCAGTCCACCCAGAAGTGCCTCAGAAGAAAGTCCTGGTGATCTACATCTGAAAAATCAGTCATAGAAAACCCTATGGAGCACGTTTGTACTCACACACACAGGGTGTCACCATGAGTCAAAATGACTCAATAGTAACTGATTTGTTTGAGCGTGTGGGTGTTTGTGTACATTTTTACCCTGGCTTTCCACTAGAATGCAAGCTTCTTGAGACCAAGTCCATTTTTGCATTATTCATATTTGTATTTCCTCTGCATTCATGGTGCCTGGAACATAGATGATCAATACTTTGTTGAAAGAATTAATGACTCTATATCACTAAGCAAAATTATTCACTCCATGCTGTGTTTCCATTTCTTTGACTATTTACCTCTTCTAGCAATTAATATTGCTTCCCCTTTTTTAATGATTTGAGCTCCTTGGACATAGGGGACACATCGCATTTGTTCTCATTGCATTCCCAGTGCCAGGCCTACAGATGGGCCTCATTAAATGTTAGCTGAAAAGACTATGGAAGCCTGTGAAAATGACTTCTATTATTTCTCTGCAACAAAGACATGATTATTTGGCCAGACTCTGAGATGCTTAACCACTGGAAGACTGGATCTCAATTTCAAAACTTTGGGTTTCTTCCAGGATCATATGAGCTACAATGAAAAAAAGAAGAAAAGAATGCAGACAATTTCTGCCTGGAAGTATGTGCTTACTCTCAAAGTCATATGAAAAATCCAGAAGCAAATCATTGACAAATCATAAGCATCGTTGTCTGAGTGTTCCTAATTATACATTTCAAACACTATATATTAGGAGATTAAGAAATAATAAAATGGCCTAATTGTGATGCCTTTTCCAAAATCTTGGAAGTTGTGTAAACAATTATTAGGAGGAATTTAGAAAGACTTAAATCTTTGTACATCTCAGGTAACCAAGAAGGACACTTGACTTTCTTCCTTGAAGGCTTTAGATTTGTCACAGATGGAGGATTAAGTCAATTTTTTTTAACAGTGTGACACAATACAGCATCCGTAAGAACGAATGCGACCAGTTGGTGCAAGTCCTACATTGAGGTGAATGCTGCCTGGGAGATGGACCCTCTGCCTTGCCTACTGCTGTTGTCACATGCTGGCTTCGACCAAGTGGTGGCAGCTGGTTCTTTGCACTTGAGTTGAGGAGCAATGACTATATCAGCTTTATTCACATCAAATTATCCACATTCTTTCTTTGAGAATAATCTAGGAGGATAACAAGTAATGCTTTTTTTTTTTCACCTGTTAATTTGAAAAATCACATTGCTCTTCAGAAGACAGAATATACTGTGATTATGGAGTGATAAAGTATGTGCTTTGAAGACCCGTGCAAAGGTTGCTAGATGTAGCAAATTAAAAATACAGAATGCCCAGATAAATTTAAATATCAGATAAACAGTAATTTATTTTTAAGTATAGGTTTAGGAATTCTGGTGGCGTAGAGGTTAAGAGTTCAGCTGCTAAACTAAAGGTCAGCAGTTTGAATCCACCAGGTGCTCCTTGGAAACTCTATGGGGCAGTTCCACTCTGTTCTATATGGTCGCTATGAGTCAGAATCGACTCGACGGCAACGGGTTTCTTTTTTTTTTTTTTTTTTTTAAATGTTCCATGCAATGTACTTATACTGGAAAATTATTTGCTGTGTATCTGAAATTTTAAGTGGGCATCTATATTTTATCTGGCCACCCTACGCTAAGTTCCAATCCCAATATTTCTACTAAGTACCTTGTGCTAGTTACTTAACCTCCCTGAGTCTTATTTATATGGAATATGAGGGTGAACATACCTATCTTGCATGTTTTTTGAGACAATTAAAAGAGATAGTGTTGTGTTTCTTGGCATGCATGCCACATCAGTAGTGACCTAAACATACCTTTAATGTAGAGGCTTATTATTAATCAGGATAAGGTTACGCATATAGTATCATATGCTAACAATAGGAGTCCCTGGGTGGTGCAAAAGGCTAATGAACTTGGCTGCTAACTGAAAGGTTGGAGGTTTGAATCCACCTAGAGGTGCCTTAGAAGAAAAGCTTGGCAATCTACTTCCAAAAAAATCAGCCACTGAAAACCCTATTGAGGACAGTTCTACTCTGACACACATGGGGATCACCATGAGTCAGAACTGACTGGGGGGCAACTGGTTTTTGCTTTTTTTATGCTAACAATGCCCAAATCTCAATCACCGAACATTAAAAGAGTTGATTTCTCATATGCCCAGCATCACTTTGGAGCCTATGCAGTGTCTCAGCAATCCACATAGCCTTGACCTTGTAGCCCTGCCATTTCACCATGTGGTCTCCTCCATAATTGTTAGGCAGAAGAAAGCGAAAACATAAGCATTTTGCCAACAATTAAATGATGCAGCCTGGAAGTGATACACTTTATTTCTACATACAATCCATAGTCAAAATCCATCACATAGCCCCATCTAGCTACAAGGGGAATATAATCCTTCTAGAAGAAGAAAAGACCCGGATGTGGGTGAGCACCATAAGTCTTTACCACAACATTTATTGTGATAATTAGAGATAACAGAATCTGCAAGTCAGACAAGCACTCAATGGTCTGAATTTCTTCCTAATAAAAAATCTCCTCCAGGATGTCACCAGCCCTTCTTCTAGCCTTTGCTTAATGCCTCCAGTGAAATGGGGCCCACAGCCTCGTTATTACAGGCTTTCTTCTGTTAAGCTAAAATCTGTTTTCTTATTACCGGTAAAAATGTGTGACCACTGTGACCGTCCCTGCCAATGCTGTGGTTTTATTTAAAGAAAGGAAAACAACTACAAAAAATAAGGCAAATATTGAGAAGGCATAATTATTTTAAGAAGGAAGAATAAAAAATTGAAAAAATGAATAGATCACGTTGAAAAGCTGTCAATTCATGTCTTTTAATTTCTCAGACTACAAATTACTCTTCAGAAAGTAAGGCTGGATGTGCAGTAAGGGACCTTATTGCCTTTCTTTTTGTTTTTTGCCCCAGTTGATGGGTACAAATGGTTAAGCACTTGACTACTGGCCAAAAGGCTGGTGGTTCAAATCCACCCAGAGGTGCCTCAGAAGACAAGCCTGGCACAGGACACAGCCTTCAAAACCCTCGGGAGCAGTTCTATGATGCATACACGAGGTTGTCATTAGAATTGACTAGATGACAACTCACAGCAACAGCAACCATATGTGTATGTGCTAGTTTATTTTGGAAGATAATTTTTAAGCAGAAAAATTCTAACTATAAAAAAATGGAAACTTAATAGCTTTGGCCCCAAACTAAAACCCCAACCAAACTCACTGCCGTGGAAAAGATTCTGACTCATAGCGACCCCATTGGGTTTCCAAGGCTGTAAATGTCTACCGAAGCAGACTGCCACATCGTTCCCCCGCGGAGCCCCTGGTAGTTTCAAACCACTGACCCTTAGGTTAGCGGTCAATCGCTTTAATCACTGCACCACCAGGACTCCTAGCTTTGGCCCATTTGGACGAAATTTCTTCATCTACTAGCCAGGTGAAAATGTTTAGGGTACCATGTTAAATTTTAAAAAAACGAAATGAGATGATGGCAGTGCCTAATCATTTAAGGACCTGATCTTTTCAGTTCAAGGATTCAAATAATCATGGGAATACGTAATATATATTTTCTTTGAATACAAAAAAAAAAAAAAAAAAAAAAACATTGCCGTCAAGTTGATTCTAGCTCATACGACCCTATAGAATATAAATTATTCTGTAACTAGACTTCTATGCTTCGTCTATTCAAAAGAAAAGTTGTTTCCTTCCCATTTGATTTTTCGTACTGATTAGTATTTGGGTTTAATTTTCTCTCACATCAGGTTCCTATTTTATTCGTTTAAACCTCTCACACACGTTGGAGAAAAATCATTGAGCACTTCAGAAAGAATATACAGCCCTGTTTTTTTACTTACCTACTTATAATTCTGCCTAAGAAAATAACCTACTGACAGAGCTCATTTCAAAATACAGGAAAAGGTTTAGTAATGACCGCTGACTAAAACAACACTCAAATAGCACCTGGAACATTGCACCACAACTGGATAAGGGAGTTGGTATTAAAAGACCATAGTCTATTTGTCTGTATTTGTTAGTATAAGACATTAACACAGCTCATAACTGAAACACATCTATCAACCAATTTCACAGTTCCTTAGATATAAATCTGACTGCCTGAAACATTTCCTATTCATTCCCCAACCTTCCCTTCAATTGTCCTGTTAATTTCAAACTGTATAGCACAATCACAATCAGCTGTAATGTCATAGAAATAATACTGGGAATGGGACTAAAAAACATGCTCCATCCCAGCTTACTTATGTACTGGTGTGCAAACTTGAGCAAGCTTCTTTAGTACTCTGGGCCACCGTGGGCAAGGACATTTACCTTACAAAGTTGGCATGAGGATTAAATGTAAGGCGTGTTGCACATTTGCCCCCAAAATTTAAGTACTCCTTTAGTACAAGTTCCTTTTCCTTTTTAATGTCCACTGAGAAGAGCAGGTTCATAATAAATGGATGAGCTAGGCATGACAGTCTTGACAAAGAGTCAGATTTATGAAACAAACAAGTGCTAAATATAAAAACTGCAAAAGAAAAAAACAGGTCCTTAAAATATGTAAAAATTATATATGTTTTTCGTAGGCAAAAATCTATTACCACTACTTATTATATGTACAGTATAAAATAAGTAGCAGTAATAGATCTTCACCTAATAAAAACATAATTTTTAAAAGAAAAATTTTTTGAGTAAGAAAATACTTAAGAATTTTGATAAAATGTTTTACAAAGGGAATAAATCACATTGACATTACTGAAACTGTTTTGTAGATCTCAGGAACTCCCAGATGCTGACAGTAACGTTGTCGCTGAGTCAATTACAACTCATGGTGACCCCATGTGTGCAGAGCAGAACTGCTCCATAGGGTTTTTAAGAATATGAACGTTTGGAAGCAGATAGCCAGGCCAGTCTTCTGAGGTGCCTCTAGGTGGGTTCGAACTACTAACTTTTTGACTAGTAATGCTTAACCATTTGTGACACCCAAGGGCTCCCTGAAAGTAATAAAAAAGAACCCCAAACCCATTGCCATTGAGTCAATTCCGACTCATAGCGACCCTATAGGACAGAGTAGAACTGCCCCATAGGATTTCCAAGGAGCGACTGGTGGATTTGAACTGCCGACCTTTTGGTTAGCAGCTCAGCTCTTAACCACTATGCCACCAGGGCTCCAATAGCAATACAACCACAGAATATTATCTTGGTACCATAGTAGTCACTACACTCTCAAGCATTAGCGCTACATTTTCTTCATTGTTGTTGTTGCTGTTGTCGTTATTAGGTGCCGTCAACTTGGTTCCGACTCATAGCATCCCTATGTACAATAGAAAAAAACACTGCCCAGTCCTGCCCCATCCTCACAATTACTGTTATGCTTACACCCATTGTTGAAGCCACTGTGTCAATCTCTCTCTTTGAGGGTCTTCCTCTTTTTCACTGACCCTCTACTTTACCAAGCATGATGTCCTTCTCCAGGGACTGGGTCTTCCTAATAACATTTCCAAAGTATGTGAGATGTAGTCTTGCCATCCTTGCTTCTGAGGAGCATTCTGGTTGTACTTCTACCAAGACAGATTTGTTCATTCTTCTGGCAGTCCATGGTATATTCAATTTTCTTTGCACTCTAGTCTAAAAAAGAAACTTAAAAAATGGGCAAAGGACTTGACTAGACATTTCACCAAAGAAATATAAATGGCCAACAAGCACATGAAAAGGTGCTTAATGTCATTAGCCATTGGAGAAATGCAAATCAAAATCACAATAGATATGATTTTATCCCCACTGTGATGGCTATGATCAAAGAAACAGAAAACAACAGGTGTTGGTGATGATGTGGAGAAATTGGAACCCTTATCCATTGCTGGTGGAAATGTAAAATAGTGCAGCTGCTGTGGAAAACATTCTGAGGTTCCCCAAAAATTTAAATATAGAACCACCATATGATCCAGCAATTCCACTTCTGGGTGTATAGCAAAAGAATTGAAAGTAGGAACACAAATAGAAACGTGTACACCAATGTTCATTGCAGCCCTATTCACAATAGCCAAAAGGTAGAAACAAGCCAAATGTCCATCAACAGATAAAGGAATAAACAAAAGGTGGTACATACATACAATGGAATATTAGTCTGCCATAAAAAGAAATGAGTCCTGATACATGCTACAATATGGATGAACCTCAAAAACACCATGCTGAGTTAAATAAGTCAGTCACGAAAGGACAAATATTGTATGATCCCATTTATATGAAATATATAGAATAGGCAAAAGTTTAGAGGCCAAAGTGGTTACCAGAGGTGGGAAAGAGGGAGAAAGAGGGAGTCATTGTTTAGGGGGCACTGAGCTTCTGTTAAGAGTAATGGAAAATTTTGGAACTTGATAATGGTGGTGGTTGCACAACATGATGAACATAACTAATGTCACCGAATTGTATACGTGAAAAATGTTGAAATGGCATATAGTTTGTTATATATACTTACAACAGTAATTTTTTTTTTTTAGTTCTAAATTCTAAAATAACAAAAACAACAAAAGAACCCTGGTTATGCATCAACTTATAATTATCCTACACATCACCAAATTTTCCTTTCCTTTGAAGCCATTATCAGATATTTCATTGAACATATTTTGGAGATCATAATTCCACCTCTGTGAAGAAGGGGGTCAGTTTCTATTCTTCTTTTATGGCTAAGACACTGACTGGTTAATTAGGAATTTTCCCCATTGGAAATATCCATTTATTTTAGAATTCTGTTAGACCCATTCTGAGTAGTTCTAACATAGGTCAGAGGAAAAGTATTCAGGGGAGACAAAAAAATCACTAGTGAGATTCAGATCTCAGGAACATGATGAATCTTCCATCTGAAAAATTAATTGATATATATTTATAATTATTATGCTGACTATTTTGGAGCCTTAAAGATAGTCTACGGTCAGTCGTTGGAACAGAGACTACTAGCTGATCACCAAACATTCTTTCTCTTTTTTCTTGGTCTATAGCTCAGTTACTTTTCTCAACCTTTATTGTAGTACGCTGGGGCCAAATGATAATTTCCAGCCAACAGAATTTTATAGGATGTGATGTATGACATTCCAGGTCTGGCCTATGAAAACCTCCCACGAAATATAGTCCTTGCTCCTTCTCCCTTCCAAATCTTGATGCAAACATACCGTAAATTTAAAGCCATGTGTTGAGGATGCAAGATTCAAAAAATGGAGAGAATATGAGTCCTTTTACTTGGAGGAGAACTACTCTGACTAGGAACACTGATTTTGGGTTCCACATGAACAAGAAACAATTATGATAAGTTATTGACTGTTTGAGGTTTACCTATCGCAGCAACTAGAGCTACTAGTTGCTTTAACAAACAAATTTATTTTCTCACAGTTCAGGAGGCTAGAAGTCTGAATTCAGGGTACTGGCTCTAGGGGAAGGCTTTCTCTGTCATCTCTGGGAGAAGGTCTCTTTTCAACTTCTGTTCTTCCATTCCTTGGAGATCTTCATGTGGTATGGCATCTAACTTTCTCCATCTGTGGTAGCTTTCTTCTATGCCTAATCTGCTCCTTTTATATCTCAAAAGTGATTGGTTTAAGACATACCCTACACAGATATGGTCTCATTAACACAACAAAGAAAGCCCTATTCCCAAATGGATCACAACCACATGTAAAGGTGTTAGAACTCCAACATATTACTGGGGGACACAATTCAACCCATAACAATGACTATGATGAAATTATTCCTTCAAGATACGTTGAGAAATATCCAAACGACTGAAGCTTTGTCTTTACCAACATTATACTGCAGATCTAATCTTTGGAAATTAGCCCAATAATTTTAACTGCACAATAAATGCCTCCGTAATTCCACTGCAAACAAAACAACAAGTGTCTTTGATTATTTTGACTTTGATCACTAACACACAGGCATTTAGAAAGTTCTCTGTAGGGAAACCTCACAGGATCATTTGCTAAAAAACAGCAGAATATAAGTGATCAGTAAAAGAAATATTTTGAATTTTTTAATCATAAATCAGCAACAGAGAGTTCTACTGGACAGAAATCAAAATATCGTTGAATAACCCTCACCATTATCTGCAGTTTTGTGCTGAGTTTTGAAAGCTCAATTAAGAAATCACTGGCACATTTTATCAGAGACCACGTTATCAGAGACCTCAAGTGCAAAATGTTCTGCCCTAGGAGAAATGCTATGCTTGATTGAATTCTGCTCAATGACACAAAAACATGTTTCTTTTCTTTTACTGAATTTAAGCTTCACCATGCGTTAAAAACACATGACTGGCCTAACAGACGACTTTGAAATGCCATAATGCCTCTGGAATTCTAGCCATTAATCTAAGCTTAGTACAGCTAAGGACATAATTTAATAACATGTAATCCAATTGGAGGGAGCCCTGGTGGTGCAGTGGTTAAAGCTCTCTGTTGCTAGCCAAAACGTTGGCAGATGGAACCCACCAGCCACTCCTAGGGAGAAAAATGTGGCAGTCTGCTTCTGTAAAGATTTACAGCACTGGAAAGCCTATGGGGCAGTCCTACTCTGTCCTATAGGGTCGCTATGAGTCGGAATCGACTCAGTGGCAGTGGGTTTGGTTTGGAATTCAGTTGAATACTGAATACATTGAGTATCATTCACCACAAATGATCACTAAAGATATTAATATTCACTAATAATTTCACTGGAAAAATACAGGAGTTCAAGTGCCCCTGAAACTCTCTTTCCCTCAGTTTAATCTAAATCCCTGGTCTTTATTATTTAATTTTTAATTAATTTTTTATTAATTATTTTATATATGACAATTGTAAGACTAAAAGAAAAAGTAGGAGGGGAGATCAGTTCTTTCACCTGAGATATGATCTTAGCACCACTGTGAATGTATGACACACCCACCAATGGCAGTTACTAGTCTTTTGATGCTGCCAAGTTGTGTATTTCTAAACAGCCGTATTCTTAATTCTTTGTCAGGTACTCTTCCTTCTGTTTTTTTTTCCATTGCCTTCAAAGCTATTTCTTGGGTTTAAAAATGCATTAAGACTAAGAGATAATTTACACAATTAAGCTGTATCATTTATCTAAGGGTCTTTTAGTATTTGCTCTTATTAATTGATGATAATAAGTAATAAGTGGTTTATAGATGGCTGAATTGTTTGGTTTCTGTTGTAGGCAGATGAATGTAGGTCAATACTTCAGGCTTAGCTCATTGCCCTATCATAAGGCAAAATTATTATCAAGAAACTCTATTTCCACCAACAAAATCTTAGAAATAATTTTTGCAGTGGACCAAGGAGTGTTGCACATGTATTTTAAACAATCATTTCTGATCTATGCTGTGAATAATTGTGCTCGATAATAGCATTTTAACACTTCACAACGTATGGTCAAAAAGGAAAAATATAAGTACATTTTGCTTCCTATGCTTTGCACCAGTCTCCTGCATTAGAAAAATATCTGTAAGCTGAGAAATGATGTCAGTACATGTGGTAGAAGAAAAAAGCAATGAGATGGACTGATACAGTGACTGCAGCAATGGGCTCAAACATGGCAACTATTGTGAGGATGGTGCAGGACGGGACAACATTTTGTTCTGTTACACATAGGGTCACCATGAGTTGGAACTGACTCAATGGCACCTAACAACAACACTTGTGGTAGAAGACAGGTTTTTACAATTAATAGAAAGTGCTTTTTTTCTTTCTTCATTCCTTGAGACTCTTATTTTACAGGACTACTCATAATGTTGTTTGGATATTTAATAAAGGAGTAAAGAAAGCAATATGTAAAATGCTTTTCAGTCTGATAAGATGGTTATGAAGTAAGGTATTAGTGTCAGTATTTTTCATTTACTTTAATATTCTAGCTTTTATTTATTTATTTATTGTTAGTATCGATTGTCTGCATTCTGTAAGTATTTTTATTTAAGTTTATTTATCTCAATAAGTATTTACTAGCATACCTAGTTTTATTGAGCTTTGCTTTACTGTGCTTCGCAGATATTACATTTTTTACAAACTGAAGGTTTGTGGCAACCTTGTGTCAAGCAAGTCTATCAGTGCCATTTTTCCAAAAGCGTGTGCTCAATTCATGTCTCTGTGTCACATTTGGTAATTCTCACGATATTTCAAACTTTTTCATTATTATTATATCTGTTATGGTGATCTGTGATCAGTGATCTTTGATGTTACTATTGTAATTGTTTTGGGGTGCCACGAACTGCACCCATATAAGATCGCAAACTTAACTGATAAATGTGTGTGTTCTGACTGCTCCACCAACTGCCCATGTCCCTATCTCTCTCCCTGTCCTCGGGCCTCCCTACTCTCTGAGACATGACAATATTGAATAAGGCCAGTTAATAACCCTACAATGGCCTCTAAATGTTTAAGTAAAAGGAAGAGTAGCACGTCTCTCCCTTTAAATCAAAAGCTAGAAATGATTAAGCTTAGTGAGGAAGGCATGTCGAAAGCTGAGATATGCTGAAAGCTAGGCCTCTTGTGCCAAACAGTTAGCCAAGTTGTGAATGCAAAGGAAAAGTTCTCAATGGAAATTAAAAATGCTACTCCAGTGAACACACAAATGATAAGAAAGAGAAACACCCTTATTGCTGATATGGAGAAAGTTTTAATGGTCTGGATAGAAGATCAAACCAGTCATAACATTCCCTTAAGCCATAGCCTAATCCAGAGCAAGGCCTTAACTTTCTTCACTTCTATGAAGTCTGAGAGAGGTGAGGAAGCTGCAGAAGAAAAGTCTGAAGCTGTCAGAGGTTGGTTCATGCTGTTTGAAGAAAGAAGCCATCTCCATAACATAAAACTATAAGCTGAAGCAGCAAGTGCTGATGTAGAAGCTGCAACAAGTTATCCAGAAGATCTAGCTAAGATAATTGACTGAAGATGTGACTAAATTGTTGCAATTTCATGATAAAACTTTAATAGATGAGGAGTTGCTTCTTCTGGATGAGCAAAGAAAGTAGTTTCTTGAGATTGAATCTACTCCTGGTGCAGATGCTATGAACATTGTTGAAATGACAGCAAAGGATTTAAAATATTACATAAATTTAGTTGATAACGCACCAGCAGGGTTTCAGAGGATTGACTCCAATTATGAAAGAACTTCTCTTGCGGGTAAACTGCTATCAAATAGCATCACATGCTACAGAGAAATCTTTTGTGAAAGGAAGGGTCAATCAATCTAGCAAACTTCATTATTGCCTTACTTTAAAAAATTGCCACAGCCACCCCAGCCTTCAACAACCACCACCCTGATCAGTCAGCAGCCACCAACATCAAGCCAAGACCGTCCACTAGCAAAAAGATTACGACCCACTGAAGACTCACATGATGGTTAGCATTTTTTAGCAATAAAGTATTTCTTAATTAAGGTATATACACTTTTTTAGACATAATGTTATTTCACACCTATAGGCTACAGTATAGTGTAAACATAACTTTTACACACAGTGGAAAATCAAAAAATTCATGTGATTCCCTTTACTGCGATATTCGCTTTACTGCATTGGTCTGGAATGGAACCTGCAACATCTCTAAGATATGCCTGTATTTATTATGTCTATTTTATAGATGAGGAACTGATACTCAGAGAAATAAAAGTACTTGCTCACAGTGGCAAAGCAGGTACATTTTATGACTCCAAATATTGCACCCTTCACATTCCCCGGCCTTCTCTTATTTGAATGTAGTATGAGTGATTCAGAGCTATACTTGTAAAGGACAGACATTTTAGAGCCAAACTAAGTTGAGTTCAAAGCCTGACTCTGCCACTTGCAAATTATATAATTTTAGGAAACTTTAAGCCTTGATTTTCTCATTTGTAAAACAGGGATAAAAGTAGTATTTTCATAGATTTTGAAAAAATGAGAAATAGTCTATGTATAGTATTTGGGAAATAATAAATGCTTATTAGTAGTTGCTAATAAAAATATTGGAGGCAGGTTATATCTATTCATTATTGTAGGATGGTACGATATAGAAGAGAAATCATATTTATAAAACACTTCTGTTAGATACGATCAGTATCAGAGACTACTGGTAAGCTTAGTTAGTTTGTAAAATGTCAGCTCTGTCTATACCTCCAAATAAACCTGTTTTTTTTTTTAAATTAGAACCCTGACTGATACCTCTCAATTCACTGATCTTAGCCGGACCCCACAATACTAAAGACAATGGCATTTCTGTATTCCTTCCTAAGCTACCATCATTATAATTAAAGAGAACATTTGTTCTACATAGATAACCAATGTTTGTTTTACGCCCTCTCAAGCTCCAGAAATAATGCTTTCTCACCAGTACTTTTCTAAAAGTCTAAATCCCTCTTCTACAATAGTTTCCCAAAGTTAATTCTATGTAACATGGGAATACCCAAGATGAAGTGTCTTATAAAGACAGAAATCTCAGAAGGATGCCACTTACTTGATTCTATACATTGTGAAGCCTATTAGGAGGTAGCATCCATCTATCCCAGGTATGTAACTATAACCTCACAGGAGGTAGGTAATCTTCTCCAGTACTTTATGGGAAAAAAAAAAAAAAAACATTTGTTGATAATGACTGAGTTAAAACTCTGAAATAAAGGCTATGTGCATTTTTGCCATAGAATTAATGTAGGTGCAAATTTACACAGTAGACGATGGATATTATAGTTGATTAACATTAGCATCTATTTCTTCTTCATTAAAAAACTGGTGACAAAGCTCAAGCAGCCAGACCAAAAGGATAGTTTATATTGTGACCCAGATTCAGCTTCTGTATATGTTCACATTTTGGGTGTTCTCTCTAGTCTTACAACACGCCACATAGAGTTGGAACTGTGGGTCTCAGAACACTTATAATTATCTGGAGACAATTCTTACCCTACCTACAACATGTATGAACCTCCAGGAAGCAAAGAATTTTTGGAGGCTTTCCTCTCGTTCAGTGTATTTTGTTAACATGTTTTCTGCTAACGTGTTGTTCACTCTAGGAACTGCTTTTGTCTGTTGCCTTGACAACAGCTGTTTGCTCTAACCTTAGAGCTTGAATGCTAGTTTTCTCCCTCGCAGCTTGAATTTGTTCTGAGGCTCTAGGGAGAAGAGCCGTTTCCCCAATTTGATGGTAAGACTTGCTTTCTTGTCACAATAGAAATGGCAAGTCTAACTGTATATTTAGGCTTTTCTTATATTTGTGTCAATATAACTGGATTGTGCAAAGTTTCTAAAAACTTAAAAGATAAATATATATTGAAAGGAAAAAAATCATGCAAAGTTAACAGTACTATATAAATGAGTGTGTACACTTTTGCGGAGTCCTGGTGGCACAGTGGTCAAGAACTTGGCTGCTAACCAAAATGGTGGCAGTTCAAATCCACCAGCTGCTCCTTAGAAACCCTATGGGGCAGTTCTACTCTGTCCTATAGGGTCTCTAAGAGTCAGAATAGACTGGATGGCAATGGGTTACACACTTCTGAAGTGGAACTACATATATAGAAATATAAACATGAGTACAGTGTTATTTTTGCATAGATACCAGAGAAAATACACTGAACTTTATTTTCAAAGCAAAGTTTGTGGAAGTATATTTACAGCATCCAACTAAATGATATTATACAAATAAAAATATTTGAATAATGACTTGTTCCATAGGAGAAAATTCATTTTCCATGAAATTCTGTTCATAATAAATAAAATTATATAATAATCAATAATAAACTTAAGTGTACAATCACAATGAAATGTTTTAAAAGACTGATTTAAAAAATTATCTGAGTATTTTCCCATTGCCTATAAAATGTAACCTTAATAAAATATATACTTTTAATAGTTTCATTGGTAGAAAGTTGAATATATTTTTCCAAGATACAATGATTTATATCTTGAAGCAGCCTGATGTAGCTAACTGACAGGTAAGACAACACCAGCTCAGGTTACTCATCATTGTCTGTGCCCAGAGCTGTACCTTCTGGCCTTTTAAAGAGTGACAGAAAGTGTGTGCTTATCTCTGAAAAGAAATGTATTGGTTTAGTATTACTTTGGAGTTACCTCCATCAAGACTGCTCAGTTGCAACTTTCTAGATAGAACACGTTGTTTTCTTCATTCTTTCTCTTTTCTCAAAGGACCTCTCCTTTCTTTCATTTACCTATTACACAGTTTCTTATCTACTAAGATACATGATAATAGGCAAAAATTGGTACTAAACAACAAATCATTATTTTAAAGTAACACATTAGCATTTTAGCTGACATTTTCTCATTTTAATTCTGGCTCTGTGATAGGCTGGGGAACAGGAGTAAATTTTGGTGTTTTTTAAGCCATCTCATATATGTGGCTGCACACTGTATTACTGGCTAAATAGAAATGAGAATAATTTATGAAAATGTATACCTAATGGACAAGGATATAACTCAACAGAGAAATTTAAAAATAATTAAATCTATTTAGAATAAACAGAACTTTTCTAGCTATTAACCTGACTCAACTATCAAATGTAACTTTGGGATATATTTCTGGTAACTTGTGTGGTAGCTTTCATTCTTTTTCTCACGAATGTGCAGTAACAGAAAAAACAACCGTGGATTCTTAAGTCTAAATATTGAGCCTTGTGACCTGAGATCACATCTTATGGTTATAAAACCACCGGCTAAAGATACTGGTATTTCCCAAGTCTATAACCTCCTGGGAATAGAGCCAGATTGTAATATAATAAAACTGCCAACTGTTTCTTGTGATTCTAATAAAATCGAGACCAGGCTGCAGACTCAAAGGGTATGGGTACATCACCTCCTTTGGATCCTGGAAGTCACTGAGGTAGTTTTGATTTCTCACATTATACCTGTGTGCTCATCATCGCCTACAAGTAGATAATTAAACAATGTTTCAGAGTTCTGGAGGCAAAAAATTGGATGTAAGAACTCATGACCAAGTGATTATATTTTAGGGTATAAGACAATATTAAAAAAAAAAAAAATTCTACCAATATCAAATGGCGTAGCAATTCCAAATGTGTTAAAGACTTAAAGAACAAAAAAGGAAGGCAAATTTATTATGAGGAGGACCTTTCTAAGCGAAAGGTTATGAGAAGAAACAGTAAAGTAAATCCCTGTTAGTTCTGACTACTTCAAATGCACATTAAAAACACCACAAACAAATCTTAAACAGAAAATTATAAACTGGGAAATGTATTTAAAGCATAAAAGACAGCAACTCAAAAGATTAGATAGGAACCTTGGGGGGCAGTGAGTTTATGTTAATGGGGGAAGAACAACTCAGAAAAGGAGGGTGAGAATGTTTGCACAATCTGAAGAATGAAATCAATGTCACAGAATTGTACAGGTAGAAACTGTGTGTATTTTGCTGTTGTCTTAGTTATCTAGTGCTGCTATAACAGAAATACCATAGATGGATGGCTTTAACAAAGAGAAAGTTATTCTCTCACAGTCTAGGAGGCTAGAAGTCCGAATTCAGAGTGCCAGTTCCCAGGGAAGGCTTTATCTCTCTATCAGTTCTGGGGGAAGGTCCTTGTTATCAATCTTCCCCTGGTCTAGGAACTTCTCAGCACAAGAACCTCAGGTTCAAAGGACATGCTCCTCTCCTGGTGTTGGTGGTATGAGGTCCCTCTCTCTCTGCTTGCTTCTCTCTCCTTTTAGGTCTTGTAAGATAAAAGGTGATGCAGGCCACACCCCAGGGAAACTCCCCTTACATCAGATCAGGGCTGTGACCTGAGTAAGTGTTGCATCCCACCCGAATCCTCTTTCACATAACCTAATCTTGCCTCATTACACACAGGCAGAGATTAGGATTTACAACACATAGGAAAATTACATGAGATCACAATATGGAGGACAACCACACAATACTGGGAATCATAGCCTAGCCAAGTGGACAAATATTTTAGGGGGAAAGGGACACAATTCAACCCATGACAGTTGTGTATATTCTCAACAACAGCAACAAAATAATTAAAATTTAAAAAATAAAAATAAAATGTCAGTTACACCCTTGGGGGTGGAAAAGCATTAAAGACAGGTAGAGGGTTAATAAGCTTCCTATGGAAGAAGTGCTAATAAACTGATTACAAATGATAAGCACTCCATTAGAATATTGAGCCAAGATCATGAATTGGCAGGTCACAAATCGTAAAACACAAATGACCTCATGAAGAAGTCATATTATTTGACTTCACTAATAAAATTAAAACCACAAAGATATATCAATATACTCATATACAAATGGAATATGTTATTATGGAACTGATAATAGCTATTATCAAGAAGTGGTGAAGAAATAGATAATCTCTACAATTTCCATAGTGAGTTGCCCAATGTACATCAAAAATCTTACTTTTCTTTCTTTACTGTTCCCTGCACCAAGCATTATACTCATAGAAAAGTAAGTTAAAGAAGCAATCTGAGGTAAAAAGCTGATCAAATAATTATTGATAATAATGGAGAACTGGAAAGAAAGCAAAAATTATTAATAAGGTAGTCATTAATGCATAGCAGTATAAAAATGGAAGGTAAATATTATCCATAATCCCAATGTTACTACCAAGAAGTAGCCCATTTAAACTCTTGGCCTAATTTAGTCTAATATAGGGATTTTTACTTACTCGTTCTTGTCTCTCTTTCTCACATACACACATTTGTATCTGTGTGTATGTGTGTGTAAAATTTATTTGTTTTATAAAATAAGAGTTATGTATACAGCCTTGTGGTGCAGTGGTTTAGTGCTCAGCTGCTAACTGAAAGGTCGGGGTTCTAACTCACTAGATGCTCCATGGGAGAAAGATGTGGCAGTCTTCTTCTGTAAAGATTTACAGCATTTAAAACCCTATGGGGGCAGTTCAGCTCTGTCCTATAGGGTCGCTATGAGTTGGAATCGACTCAACAGCAACAGATATGCATTTTTAAAATGCATGAATGACTGTTACATTTACAATGAAAATTCTAACTCACAAAAAAAAAAAAA
>NW_004443961.1:12152767-12234525 GCF_000243295.1 Trichechus manatus latirostris
TACATGAGAAACTATCTGTTCTGTAAGCCTTCACCTGAAGTACAATAAAATATTAAAAAAAAAAACAAAAAACATTAGCCATTTGAAATAAAGTAACAAGTAATGATTCATTCAACCATGTATTGAAAAATGTTTATTCAGAAACTACTACATACAAGCCATATGCTAATTTGTGGAGATATGAATGTCGCATTTATATTTTATCCCTAGAACCAAAATATTTACATAATATCTTTTATATAGATCCTAATGTATTAAAGTTAATCAGTAAATATTTGTTAATTAAATGTAATGTAATTAATGAAAGAGGAATAATGCAAGCACATTTAAAGTAAAACAGGGACACAAAAGAAAGAATCTTAACTTTAATGGATAATTAGTTATAAGTTAAATAAATGAAAATCAGAAGCAATCCTCTCCTTTAATTTCCTTGGGATTAAATCCCATTAAACACTTAGATTGGGGAAAAGGAATACAAAGACTAAGGAAGTAAGCATCCAGCTTAAGTTAGAAAAAGAGTAACAGAATAAAACCAAAGAAAGTTACAAGATACATTCCACACATCAATGTTAAACTTCTGAAGACTAAAGAAAAGAAAAGAAAGTTGATATAAGAATAGAAATTAATAAATTAGATAAAATATTTATTTGAGATCAACAGAACCTGAAGCTGATTCCATGGAAACATGAAGAATCAATGCTCTGGCTACACTAATCAAAAGAAAAAGACAAAGAATATAAATAAATACCATTAGGAATAAAGAAGAAGACATAACTACAAATCCAACAGAGATTATAAAGAAAATATTATTTCAGGTTTAAGTGAATAAAACTGAAAAATTCAAAGGAATGGAAAGATTTCTAGAAAAAATGTACCAAACGTGTCTCAAAAAAAAAAAAAAAAAGGAAAGCAGAAATAGTCATATAGCCGTTGAAGATATTGAATCAGTAGTTTAAAATCTTTCCACAAAGAAAGCAACAATCCCAGGTGATTTTACAAGAGATTTCTATCAAATTTGCAAGGAAAAAAAACATTCCAATAGTATCCAAACACCAGGGGCGGATGACCCAGTAAGCACAGGTAAGCAAGGGCTTACTTGTGCTTACTCACTGTTCACTGCAGATTAGTAAGCAAGCACAAATAAGCCCTTGCTTACCTTGCTAACTGGGTCATCCACCCCTGTCAAAGAATGTAAATGTGAAAACGGGCTTCATTCTGTAGGAAGGTGCTGTGGCATTGGGAGAGAGACAGATGGCAGCCACACCTAGAAGCAGACTCTTTGATGTGGTGAAAAAAAATGTGAAATTGTTCACTACAGATGATCTGGTAAGCAAGGTAAGCACCGTGCTGACCTGGTTTATTGGATAATCTGCCCCTGTCAAACGCCTTCATAGATAAGAAAAAGGAGAAACACCCCACAACCTATTCAACGAGTTCAGAATAACTTTGATGTCAAACACAGAGACATACAGCACTGGTAAGAAACTTGAGGCAAATCTCACTAATGAAAATAGCTTCAAAAAATCATAAACAAAATTTGAGCAAATCAGAGATTAGAAGACATTTGGGAAGAATGTCAGAATTTCCCTACCACAGTAATACCTAATATATAGTAGGAGTAATCAAGATTATGTAGTATTGACAAAACCAAAAAACCAAACCTGCTGTCATTGAGTTCATAGTGACCCTGTAGGAGGGAATAGAACTGCCCCATAGAGTTTCCAAGGAGCACCTGGTGGATTCAAACTGCCAACCTTTTGGTTAGCAGCTGAGTTCTTAACCACTGTACCACCAGGGCTCCACAAAGTACAATTAACAAGAAAATGTAGTATTGACAAAGGGATAGTCAAATTCATCAACAAAACAGAACGGCAACCCCAGAAAAAAATCCATTCATACCTAAAACGCTTGGAAGTGTGGCATTGCAGCTAACTGGGAAAAGGTGCGGCATTCTGCAAACAGTGCTGAGACGATTGATTATTGACATGCAATAAAATATATAATTGAAAGCCTACCCCATATCAGTCACAAGACCCAATTTACATACATTTTGAGATTTATAAGTAAAAACTACTTAAAGTACTTTCAGACAATATAAGAAAATATCTTCATTCCTTCAGGAAAGGGAAGGGTTTGTTAACCAAGACATGAAAACTACTAACTATAAAATAAAAGGTCGATACATTAAATGAAGAACTACTGTTCATCAAAGGGCCATAAGAAAAATGTAAAAATTAAGTCATATAATTAGAATAAAACATTTTGAGTACATATTTCTGACATAAGATTAGAAGCCAAAATGAATAAAGAACTCCTATACATCAAGAAGAAGACAAACAACGTTTATAAAAATGGTCAAAAGACATGAAAAAAACATTTCATAATTAATGAAACAGAAAGGATAAGAGCACAGGAATAATATTAAACTTATTGTCAGGATGAAAGAAATACCATTTAACATACATATAATTGGCAAAAATTAAAACATCTGTTAATACCAAGTGTTACAAGTGTATGAATCAATAAGAAATCTTAAACACTGCTGGTGGGAAGATAAATTGATACAACCATTTTTAAAAACAATTTAGAATTATCTTGTAAATATTCATAAGCCCTATGGCTAGAATTCCCTTTCCAGATACTTACTATGAAAAAATTTTTATATCTTTCCACCAGAAGACATTTACAAAAAATAGCAGCATTATTTATAAGAAACTATACACACACGCACACACACACACACACACACCACACACATACACACACACACACACATATTTAATATATATCTTGGAAAATGACCCAAATATCCACTAAATGCAGCAAATATAAATGATGTATCATGGTATAGTCTTACAATGATATATCAAACTACCAAAAATGACATATTAATTACTGTTATGTGCAACAATATGGATAAATTTTAGAAACATAGCATTAATGGAAAAAAAAAAAATCAGGTCACTGAAGCCTAGTAAGAATGATACTATTTTTGTGATTCTAATAGCCTAGAGATCCAGGGGAAAAAAGAGAAAAGTAGAGCTTTGCCCCCTATGTATAGGACAGATTATAACCAGAATTGTTCTATTTTTTACAGCATTTTAGGAAATATTCAAACATGTATTCACATTAAGAGGTGGCTGTATATATAACAGACCAAACAATAAAAAGGAAAAGAACAGTACTTTAGGTTTACAGATACATATCTTAATAACCATGGTTTGATATGATTGTAATAAATCATGTTGATGGGATAGGCAAGCGCTGTGCAAGAAAATCTTTTTATTCTTTTTTATTGACTTAATTTATACATGTAGCCTTAGCTAGTTTTTTTCATTTTTAACCATACACTCAATTCCTTTCTATAATTTTCTGGACAGTTTATTCTATGGCTTAGAATCAAACAGGATAGTAAACCCTGATCATGAATCCTGATAACCTTTGTACAGTAATTATGGATTCCAAACTAAAGATGAGATTTGAAGATTGACTTCATATACATGAGTTCTCAACTTAAGAAGAAAATTTCTCTTGAAATACTTGGCTTAAGACTCCTTACAGAGAAAATAGCAGATAAGAAACCACTTAGTGAGCGGCTTCTAGACAATGGAAATAGCAGTGAGCCTGTGATGCTTTGTCATAGAGATGGAGACCAGCCTGGTTGGAGGTAAAGGAGTTGGGTACCAAATCAGTGAACACCAGTAGGCACCGTGATAGCCAATGTCATGTGATTCGGTGTAATTGTATCTGATGCTCTTCTACCACAATTATTGTCTCTAGAAATTATAAGAATGGCAGCATCTGCTTTAGAATCAGAGTACAACCAAAAATTACTAACAGGTAAAAAAGTACTAGCCTGGTCCTTGTATCACTAAGAAAAAGTAGTTAAGCTTGCATCACCTTCTAAAGATATACTGTCAAATAAAACAAAACAAAATAAAAGCTCTGCAATAAAAAATAAGGACTCTCTCATTTTCTCTGACTTGTGTTCCAAATTAGTGCCTCTGACCTTTTCTTAAAACTTTAAGCATCACAAGGAGATCAGCAGGAATCATGTGCTGACCAAGTAATTAAAGGGCAGAAAATCTCACTGTAGTGAAAGGGGATTAAAAATGGGTGGAGAAGAGGGCTAGCCCCTCCCAGCTTGTGTGAGCAGATTCAGGATTAGATATCAGACAGAAACTGGCAAGTAATTAACAGCTCTGACAATCAGGAAGCCAGCAAAGATAACACACTCAGCTGAGGGAGAGATTCAGCAGAGAAACCCCTCGGGAGTTGAAGGTACTAGAGACCAGCTCTATGGGGAGTGGGTGGACTCCTGCCCAAACTCCCTAAGGATGAAGAGCTTTAAATCACAGAAATCAACTTGCTGGAAATCTGTTCCCAATTCTTCAGCTCCATGGTTAGATGTGATTACTGGTAGTGACCTGCTAATGAATGCTTTTGATAAATGACATCCAGGCTAAATGTTTATATATAAATTAAAATGAGAACTAGGATAGGGGATTTAATTATGTAGGTATTATACATGTCAAATTTTTAAAGGTAAATTACTATTTTTATTAATTCTTTGTTGGACATGTCATTTCACAGGTATTGAAGGGAAGGACTTATGCCATTTACGAGAGAACAAAAAAAAAAAAAAGACTTTGCCTAATTGTGTTTTTGCTTTCTCCTTTTTCAGCTGGATCTATGTGCCTCGGTCTCCTCCACATAAAGGGCTGCTAACCAGAGCCTCGTCTTGCACTCTCGTTTCAAGCACAATGAAAGCTTGTAAACCCCTGTCTCTGGGTTACATCTTCTTCCCCCTGCTCCTTCTTCAGCAGGCCTGTGCTCAGTTCCCAAGAGAGTGTGTCACTGTTGAGGCTTTGAAAAGTGGCATGTGTTGCCCAGACCTGTCCCCCGTGTCTGGGCCTGGGACAGATCGCTGTGGCTGGTCATCCGCCAGGGGCAGGTGCCAGGTGGTGACTGCCGACTCCCGACCCCACAGCCCCCAGTACCCTCATGATGGCACAGATGACCGGGAGGGCTGGCCCACACGGTTCTTCAACAGGACATGCCGCTGCAATGGCAATTTCTCAGGACACAACTGTGGGGCGTGCCGTCCTGGGTGGAGAGGCGCTGCTTGTGACCAAAGGGTTCTTATAGGTAAGTGAGGAGGTGAACTGGGGACACAGTTCTGCATGAGCCTTAAGTCCCTTCATAGAATTCTAAATCATTTGGTCTGGAGGAACACTGGGAGATCATATAGCTCAAGCCTGTCTTGGCACAGTTGAGGAAACTGAGGCTTAGACTGGTTAAGAAATTTAACTGAAGTTTAAAGTTGGAGACGGTGCTCAGATGATCTGGCCAATAATATTTACTTCTACAAACATTTATTGAGTAACCACTATATCCTGGGAAGCATGGTAGGTTTTCTTTACCATTCTTGCAATAACTCCTCAAGGTAGCTATTTTAATTGTCATAACCAGCTGTTAATCCGTTGCTGTCAAATCAATTCCAACTCATGGCAACCTCATCATTCCAGTGTCAGAGTAGAACTGTGCTCCGTAGGGTTTGCAAAGACTGATTTTTCAGAAGTAGTTCACTAGGCCTTTCCTCCGAGGATCCTCTGGGTGGAATCAAATCTCCAAGCTTTTAGTTAGCAGCCGAGCGTGTTAACCATTTGTACTACCAAATTCACACAGCTAGTAATTGATAAACCTGGAATTTACACTGGAATTTGTCTAGCTCTTATACTTGAGCTTCATCTACTACCCTTGCTGACTCGCAGAGAAATTTCCCACTGAGATGGCCAAATTCAGGAATTTTAGATGATGAGTCTGGCCGGCAACCTAAATGTGACTATATAACAAAGCACTAAATAACAACAGTGAGCAATACTTGATTGTTTTCTATATGCTAGTCACTGGACCAAGGATTTAACAGAACATTTATTGAGTGTTTATTATGAGCCAAACCCTGATCTAACTGCTTTTTATGTATGTGCTCTTTATTCTTTACAACAACTCTATAAAGTAGCTATTATTATCCATGCTTTACAGATGAAACACCGAGGCTTTGAGAAATACTTCCAGAGTCATAGAATAAGTCTCTGGTCTTACCAACTAGGGTATATCACCAACCTTGTTTTCGCAAGATTTATTATATTAAAAAGGATAGAAAATTCCAAGATAAATGCCAAGAGTGAGCAGTACAGTGAATTATTAAACCCATAAATAAGATTAAAGAAAGCTAATAGCAATCCAAGAGTAAGTTGGAGGGAAGTAGGGAACCGGGTGCGGGGGTGGGGAGCCGAAGGAGAGAAAGAGAGAGAGGCAGACAGATGCTTGAAGTAGGGGTTTTAGTAGGGATGTTATAAAACATAGAAAAGAATTTTAAAACAGATTTGAATGTATATACGGATTTTCATTAATGGGTAAATGGGATATGTTGTGTTATAAGATGATTGTGCTCATTCTCTACCCCCCACAACCCCAAACCAAAAGGCAGACGTTTTCATGACTGGATTTTGTATTCCTAAAGTCAGGAGAAATCTTCTGGACTTAAGTGCAGAAGAAAAGCGTCGCTTTATTGGAGCCCTGGATATGGCAAAGCGCACAACTCATCCCCAGTTTGTCATTGCCACCAGGAGAAGAGAGGAAATACTGGGGCCAGATGGCAACACACCACAATTTGAGAACATTTCCATTTACAACTACTTTGTTTGGACACACTATTACTCAGTCAAAAAGACTTTCCTTGGGACAGGGCAGGAGAGCTTTGGTGAAGTGGATTTCTCTCATGAAGGACCAGCTTTTCTCACGTGGCACAGGTATCACCTACTGCAGCTGGAGAAGGACATGCAGGTAAGCATGTAACATTTTGATGTTCAGATCCCTAACAGACAAGGGCCCTTGTCTGTAAGCCGTATTAATTCACTCTTGTTCTGAATGTTAAGGACATGTGATGAGAAAGCAATTTCAAGTTTCTGCCTTTGACATTCACTTAAACTGTCCCCTGTACCAATTACTTATTTAATTAATCATTCCATTTTGTAGAAGTGAGAAGGAGTAATATTACTGATGAGGAGGCCAACTGAGGTATTTCTATGTGTGAATTAAAGCTTTAGAAATATTCTACAGCTCTGTAATTGAAGAATGATAGACACAAAGTTTGAATGAAAAGAATCTAAATTAACACGTCTTTCTTTACTGCCAAATGTAAATAGATGTCCCCTCCTGGTCTGGGTGAAGGAATGTGTATATACTTAGGTTTTCCAGTCCCAAGTGTATAGCTCATCATTCCAGTTGATGACTCTTTCCAATATGGTACAGGGTTTCAATGCTGAAACACATTTTTGTTTGTTTTTTCCCCCATTGGGTTTGTCATACTTTACTGAACTCCATTTTCTTTCTCATGCCCTCTACCACTGTGGGGCTTAAAGAAAGATATAATAATTAAAAATTTTACCCCAGCCAGACATTATTTCTAATTAAAAGGCATTGGCTTTATTTGACATAAAAGGAGCTTCAACTCAAGCACAATTATTTCCTGCTTAGTTTTTAAGCAGATAAGCTCAAAACACATCCAAGTACCTGTTAATGTAAACAGCTTATCATTGTCTCTTTTATCAATTGCTATGTTTCTGGAGAAAAGTATTGTAATTCTAAAATAAAATTTTAAATTATTAGATCTTACTAGAAAATCCACAAATTAAAGCTGTTTTCTATGTGAAAACAGCAATAAATCCTCCCCCCGCTCCCAAGTTAAAATTTAACACTAACCTAAAAATGTCTGAAGGCAGAAAAGGTGTTTCGATTCATACACTGATTTCCAGAGCGCTTCTTACTCAGCATTATTTAAAAAATGAATAGTTGGATGGTGAGAAATTAATGCACTAAAATATGGAATAAAATATTCTTATGAAAGTATCTATCCATATATAGTTTGAGAGTGATTAAATACTCCAAACTTTATATTTTATAGCTCTGATTACAATTCAGACATTTAGTAGATTATGAGTAGATAAATCTATCATTTATAATTGGCTCCAGCTCTTGATGTCTCTGACTTATTTTCCCATGGGCCCACCAAAATGAAAGGGTAGGTGGAAAGTATCTAAAAGCTTTGATTTTGCCTGTGTAAACTTCAGCCTCTATGACTTACATTTTTAAAAACCCAGCAGCACAAGGGATCCAACAAATTACTACTTAAATGTAATGCACAGTTGAAATGCCACATGAATATGCTTCAGCTCCTGAATGTCAGTTGCTGGACCACAAATGGACTCTTAATGATCCCTGGGAAGCTGTCACTGATTTTTGTGAACCAGAATGATGATTTCTAAATGAGGACTCTAAACCCCTGGAGATCAATAATAGGAATGCCTTTGAAAGCTTTTGGCCCTCAAAACACCCTGAGGATAAGAAAATGCTTCCTAGAAAGGAGTTTAAAATAAAAAAGCAGAAATGCACTAGAGCTTGAGAGGTGAGATAAAACAATGGCAATCCTCACATTGAAATGCAACCATCTAAATATAACTCCACCTCAAAGGCCCAAAGAAATCAGGAATAACTAGTAAATATATGCTTTAAAGAGTCCAATAAAATAAACATGTGATCTTGAACCCCAGCATTTTAAACTATGGGAGCTCAGTTCTGAATGGAAACTAGTCCAAAGAACAATCAGCACAAAGAAATATTCTGCTTTTGTTTAGCATCTCCTGCTTGTATGAGTTTCAGGAAGGCCACTGAGCCTTCTAAGTTTAGACTCTGAAACAGAGGCCTCAAAGTAAAACACCTTTAGTCCCCAGGCAGATCACCTAAGTGTAAAAGAGCCTGTGTGGTCAGTGGCCAAATCAGAATCTAAACGCCTAAAGTCATTCTAATTAAATTAAAAAAAAAAAAAAAAAATCACTGTCCACAAAACATATGTCAAGGCTGGATCTGGCCCCCAGGCTAAGAGTTAGTGACATTTGAATTAGAGACAATAAAATCAGAAGAAGGTGGAAATGTCAAAGCTTGAAGTTATTATTAATGATTTTTGGTAAAACCAATAGAAATGGAATTGCCTGTCTAAATAAAGAAAAGGAAGACTTTTCCCCCTCAAAATCATTTGCAGAAATTTCTGTATAATGAGCTGAGTTTCACTCCCTCTAGTGCCTAAATGATTCCTTATAGTAAATTAGAAGCTTTGTTAAATAAGTACTTAACTCCTCCAGGCCCCTCAGACACCACTGATACACTCACTGATTCCTAAGTGGTTGAAGAGAGCTAATAGAAAGAGACTGCCAGAGGGTAAACCAAGCAAAGAGGGAGAATTTTTAAACAGAGGCAGACGGTACGAAGAACACTACTAAACAGAGTTTCTGTGATCTAGGATATGTTGCAGGATGCTTCTTTCTCCCTTCCTTACTGGAATTTTGCGACTGGGAAAAACGTCTGTGATATCTGCATCGATGACTTGATGGGATCAAGAAGCAACTTTGATTCCACTCGTATAAGTCCAAACTCTGTCTTTTCTCAATGGAGAATAGTCTGCGAATCCCTGGAAGATTACGATACCCTGGGAACCCTTTGTAACAGTAAGTTCAAATGAAATATAGGAGTAAGAATTCCTTATTAGATAAAGAGATTAAATATGCCGCCTGGAAGATCCTTCATTCTAGTAGAGGTTTTAGACTAAAATCTACTTTTATTATGGAGAATCATTGAGCACTTAGGAGAGTCAAAGCAATCTGTAAGTTGCTCCTGGGAGACAGTGCCTATACATTGGTACATTTCTTTTCTTGAGTAATTTGGTCTGTGCATGGCTAACTTCCTTCTTTTGGAAACATCTAGTTATAAAAGTTAATCCTCTTAATACACTCAGCAGTGCTTAGTAGTCATGTGTCTCATGCTGGAATTTCACAGAAAAGTTTTCTGTAGACAACCTGAAATACGCAGAAAGAGTTGGGAGGGAAAAAAAAAGGCTTATTCAGTCAGAAGGGTAAAAATCAAAAGGTGATATGAAGGCCACCTTTAAGGGAATGAAGATGATGCACAGAAGATGTCTACCCCTAGCTGCCTTCCAGCTCCCCAAATGTCAGTGAAAATAAGAGCCAATGTCTAGTCGGTTGTCCTGGCATCCTTCCTCCAGTGATCTGCAATGCCACCTCTGCCATGTGGGTCTGTTCCTAGGCTCTCTATTCTTTTCCTTGGATCCTGTTATCTGTCCCTCTGCTAAGAACATGAGGTCTTAATTATTAAAGTCCTTCTACCTCATCTGATTTTTCTTCTTTGGGCATGTCTTGACTATTTGGAACTTTTGGTCTTCCATAGAATTGTGGGAAATTATTTTATTATGATATTCATAAGTTACATTTGTTCTACACATATTTTTATGCTTCAAATATTAAATAAAGTATTATTAACATAAAAAGAGAATATTGTAAACACAGCAGAAGAAATTCGGTGGATTTCCCCCATTAGAAGATTATTTACCCAAGTATAAAAATAAGAGTAGTGATAGGGTATGAAATTTCCCTCTGTAGAATTGTAAATACTAGACTATTAGAATAAGTTTTTGTTTGGCACGCTGAATGAGTGGTCCCACCTTGTAGCAGAGAAATAAAATTGAGGCCCAAGATATCTTTAGATAACATAAGTTTTATCTGTTTCTGACCATGCTATTATATTTTGTCCTCAGAGTTTTCTAGACATTTCCTAAGCATTTTAATCATTGGATAGCAAAATATAAACCAAAAACTAAACCCACTACTGTCAAGTCGATTCCAACTCCTAGCAACCCTATAGATCAAAGTAGAACTGCCCCATAAGGTTTCCAAGGAGCGGAATGTGCATTCAAACTGCCGACCTTTTGGTTAGTAGCTGAACATTTAACCACTGCACCACCAGGGCTCCAAGTACAATTTCAATGGATATATAAAATTATATCACAGGGGGAAAGAAGAAAGGAGATTTTTTTCTCATCACCATTTTTCTTGTCAATTAATATAACAAGTCACATTACTTAGACATTTCATTTCCTAACAAATTAAAGATGATACATTTTTGGTTAAACAAATCTCAAAATGATCTCTTTCCTCAGTTCAATAAATAAATACTCAGCAGTATTTATTAGGAAAGGGTAAAAAGAAAGGAACTATCATTTTATTGACCATCTATGATGTGACTGAAAAGGTGTAAAATGCTTTTAACATTCTTATTTAATCCTTATGGCAATCCTTTCCTCTTTCTACTTTTCTTCTTGGACGATCTCATCCATTCCTGTGGTTTCATTTAGCATCTTTTACAAAAGACCCGTACATGAACATACTCAATTTAAACCTTAATTACACTTTCCATACCTATGTCTTTATATGCTTTTTGCACCAAAAAACCCTGTTAACTGTCCAGTCAATTGCGCTCGATAGCGACCCTGCAGGACAGAGTAAAATTGCCCCATGGGGTTTCCGAGGAGCGGCTGGTGGATTCAAACTGCAGTCCTTCTCGTTAGCAGCCAAAAGCTTAACCAGTGTGCCCACCAGGGCTCTGTTTGTTGCACAGTACCTCCCAAATATGCATTCCATTAATGCACCAAACTTGCTATATTAAAAAAGGGAATTATTGACACCTAATGTTCCTCCAGCTAGTATAACATCATATTTGATCTCTCCTATGAAAATCATTGCTATGTTCTTTCTTTCTTCACAGTATTTCACAAATCCATTTTCTCCTTTAGATACTCAGAACTATTCATTCAGAGCAGCATTTCCTACTTGGCAATTCTGCAAGACTCAGATCCATAGGATGTTAATAGGTGTAGTGGCAGAAGTTCTCAAGATGCAAGTGTATTATTTGAAAATCACTGGGTTAAAATTAAACTAGCGTAACTAGTTTCTTTCCTACCAAATTCTTTACTATGAAACTCCCGGAGGGTAAGTCAGGATGTGGTGCTTTTGAAACCGTGTTAGCAATACTTTCTCTGGGTATTTTTGGTAACCCCCTGAACAATAATCCCAAAACCCATCACTTCAATTGGTATTTTCAGTAGTCTTTGAAAATTTTTGATGATCACGTATACCTAAAAAATGCATGTGCCCTTCCCAGTCTCAACACAGACACAAGTTATATTTATATATAATAAAAATAAAATTCATTGAGCTAGTTCATTATGTACTAATCATGATGTTATTCATAAAGCACATAAAATAGGAAATTTTATGAAAGCTAATTATCTTTTGTTATCATCTTTGCCTAAAATGTTTGACTTTTAAAAGTTAAAATTTTTCGTATTTCACTTATGGAAAGTCTCCTCAATCCTTTGGGGCTTTTTGCAAATCTCTCTTCTTCATGAAGCCTTTCTGTAGCTACCCAAATGGGAAGTACTCTCTCTCTCTCTGTCTCTCTCTGTGTGTGCGTGTGTGCGTGTGTGTGTGTGTGTGTGTGTGTGTGTGTGTGTGTGTGTGTTTGTCTTTCTCCTTAAGGCAACTGTCATATCATCGATAGTATCACAGTTCTTTGTCTGCTTGTTTGTCTTACTGCCTATTAATAATTATCTCTCACAATAATTTTTAAAAATGTGTTGATTGAAATATGCACCACTTGGCAAAAAGATTTTTAAAGTTTTTTTCCTCTCTTTCCTCTGAAGGCTTGACACAGAGAATTTGGGTGCAAATTTATTTACATGTATATTCTTGCCTCATTTCAAAAATAATTGGAGGCAACTTTTCCCTCCCTCAAAGTTTATGTTGTAGAATTCTAACGCTTGAGCTCTTTGGTGTTGAACCTCTGGGTGTTACTATAACACTTTGTTACTGAGGACATTACCAGATAAGCACATTTTTACAAAACACTTTTGAAACAATTGGGAAACAATATCCTAGTACTTAAATGCATTTTGGATGTGGGAGCCTCAGCGCAGAATTTAGATTTCTGAGGTTAGTCTGGTAAAATTAAATTTTCCATGGAATGGTCTTTTTAATATATTCTCATAAAAGAAGCATATGTTGATTTAACAGGCACCAGGAACTACATCTGGTAGTGTGATCATTTTTTTCTTCAGATGAGTTTATGTATCACATAACTATTCCACACAGAAACTTAGAACTTGATATTTTCGATTTTTTTTCACTTTAATGTCTCTAAATTTGCATTTCTTGATCATCTCTTTTACCAAGGAAAACTCTTTCAGTGTTCATGTTACGCATAAGTAGTTTTAAAGAGCAATGAAAAGATAATCATTGCATAAATGTTCACATACCTATCTTTTTCCCAGGCACTGAGGGTGGGCCCATTAGGAGAAATCCAGCTGGAAACGTGGCTAGACCAATGGTGCAACGTCTTCCTGAACCACAGGATGTCGCTCAGTGCTTGGAAGTTGGCTTATTTGACACACCTCCTTTTTACTCCAATTCTACAAACAGTTTCCGAAACACAGTGGAAGGCAAGTAAACAAAATTGGTGCTTTGAATTGATCCAGAGTAAACTGAAGTATTACAATTCAGTTTTCTTTGAAGGGCTTTTGAACGACATATCAATCCCATGAGTTTATGTCACAGGGGTTGCCTATTATGATTTAGTCACAATTCTCTCCTCAAAAAGAATTTTCTTAAAGAGAAGTATCAGACCATGAAACTCTTTTAAATTATCATAGAAGAGGCCTTAGAAATTATTTTTCATAAACCTAAACACTATTTAAACCTAACTTTCTAGCTAGCTAACTGCCCAACGTGAGTAACTGTACCAAATTCTAGTGTTGGCAAATAATGAGAGCTTACTAATTTTTTTTTTTTTCAAACAGTTGTCATCTACAGAAGCTTGATTTGGGCATGTGTTTTATTTAGGTCTGTATCATTCTGTAACTTTTTCAAATGTCTATAAAAATTCAAATTAGCATCGACTGAGATTTTATTTGATTTTCCTTGTCTAATACAAAGTATTTTAAAGCTGAGGAAACTGAGGTCCAAAGAGGTGAAATGAGTTTCCCAAGATATTCAATATGTGCTGCTCCATTGAAAGAAATACAATGGTAATTTTTATAACTGAACATGTAACACAAATCATCAAGTATTTTGCCAGTTTTCTGGCAAAATGTGTGTGTGTGCGCGCAATAATTACCAAAGTTCTATAGCTGTTTTGACATTGAGTTTTCCAGATGGTTAAAACTAATACAGAGATGATGGGAAAGCTCTGAGAAATTCTAACTTCCCCACACCATAAGGTAATTTGCCAAAAATAAACATGCTGACAGTCATTCCAGAAGAGTAAGGTAGGAGACTAAAGGAACACCTGGCAATTTAAGTTCCAGGACAATTGGTGTGGTGTTCTCCCAGCTGGGTCAGCAGTTTTAAGTAGAAGCCGGAGATTTCCACCGTCTTTATTCCCAGTAGATCAAAGTCTGCCTTGTCAAAATAGAGTGCTCTGTATATTTTGACTGGTTTCCTTTGCAGGTCATTATTTTTAACCTAGAGGCTACATTTAGAATGTCATGCCACTAGCTTAAAAAATAACCTACTTGCAGTATAGCAAGCAAATGTCACCAACCATAGGTACAGAGAAGCAATACTATTACCGTATATTAAGGCAAGAAGTGGCCTGACAAGCTTTGGAAAAAAAATTGTTTCCCAATATAATCACTGCTGTTGACTTTAAAAGTAAAATATTTGCAATGGTCTTTACAACTCTCATCCTTACTATTATATCTAGGTTATAGTGATCCCACAGGAAAGTATGATCCTGCCGTTCGAAGCCTTCACAATTTGGCTCATCTATTTCTGAATGGAACAGGGGGACAAACCCATTTATCTCCAAATGATCCTATCTTTGTCCTCCTGCATACTTTCACTGATGCGGTCTTCGATGAATGGCTGAGGAGATATAATGCTGGTGAGACACTTGCGTATGTTTTTTGCAGGCTCAGCAAAAGGGATTGTTCAGATGGCATAGTACTCATTGAAGGCTAAGCACTTGACTCAAAGTACATTTCCAATAAGATAAAATGCCATAATTTCTAGCCATTTTCAAAATATTCAAAAACACCTTGAAAACATAATTAGGTCATATTAATAGCAATTTACAAAAGTTCTCCCACTTTTAATCTAAAAGTCATCGATGAACCAGAAAAAATATCTTGGTTTCTCAGTTATTTTTCCCCTGCTCTCTTTGTTTGTCCTATAAGTAATTAGCATAAAGTCTCTCAGTCAGCTGGGTAGTAGTGAGGAGAAGAAAAGTACCACAGAAATAGAGAACTAACCTAACTAAGCCTATTTCTGATAAAATGTAGCCACAAAATAATAAGACAAGTCAATGTAAACACGCACAAATTGCATGGAAACTAAACTCAAATCATGAGCCACCTCCTTAAATATTCCATGAGGCAGCAAATGTCCCTTGGGAAACAATATCGTAGAATAACTATGTTAGGGAGTAAGAAACGTAAAAAGATTAGAAGAATTTCTAAAGCTATCCATAAAGCAGTCTTTTCGGGTGGAGGGTAGAATTATTTTTCAAAATATAGCAAAAGGTTTTATAGATATGAGACTCTTCAGAAATCATAGGCATTGGGAGTTGTTAGGGTCAGAATGGAGCAAATACCACATTTTACTGCTGAAGGAGATAACAGTCATTCACATTCTAATGTTCTGTACAGAATCCTCTCCTTAGACAGAAGGGATAATACAATATAGAACATCTAAACTCTAAATAATACGTTAATTTCAATTCACTAAAATTTTAGATCCATGTACACATTTAATTCAACTTCCACTGTTTTTCAACTGAGTCATGGAAGTTATGGAGGTTCAGTAAAGTTGTCAAAAGAAGCAGTTATACATTTTCCAGTCTGAGCAGTATTCTACTTATTATATCCTAGGAGAAATGAAGCAATCACACACACACGCGTGCACACACACACACACACACAGCCTTGCAATAAATGTTATTTGAGCACCTACTATTTCCTAGGTAGTATTCTAGGCACTAGAATACAGCAACATACAAAACCAACAAAAATGTCTTCCCTCCTGGAACTTTGCCCCTTGTTGTTAGGACTGACAACAAACATATATACATAATACACAGTATCTTGGATGGTGGAAAATCCTTTGTAGACAAATAAATTTAGGAAAAGGAATAGGAAGTCCTGTTTGGATATATGGAGGAAGACTGTCCCAGGACAAAGGAAGAGAAAATAGCCCATTGTGACTGGAGCAGAGTAGAGAGTAGGGAGATAAGGTCAGATGGATAACAGGGGGCAGATCCTGATGGACCCTGAATTTAACACTAAGCGAGATGGGGCACCAGAGGGTCTTATATAGGGAAGCGACTTGATAATACCAATTGTTGTTATTTTTACTATTATCTTTGCACTTATTTTTATGCACACAACTTTCACTATCACATAAGTGATACTGAACTGAGTGAAAACTTTTCAAGTTAGGATTCAGTAGGAAGGTGAAATGGGACGTTAAAAAGAATATCTAAATGATAAGCTTTAGCTAATGTTTAGTTTTAATAAATAATTCATAATAATATATCAGAATGTGAGTTCCTGGAGGGTAGAAATTGTGTCTGTTTTGTTTAACGTGATGACCTCGGTGCCGGGACCAGTGTCTGGCACGAGCAGGCTCTCGGTGGATTTTAATAAGTAAATACTGAATTTGTTTTAATACACAATAAACTTAACGTCATAAAAATATAAACACTACTGCCATCTCATTATCAGTTGTTCCTCAAACTGCTAAAATCTACGAAAGCTGGAATCTGTATAAGGCAGAAAGCTGTCAGAGAAGAGAAACCCAAATATTTTCCAGTAATAGTGAGTGAAAGAAAAGTAGTAAGATTACACTCTGTCAAAGGTATCGAAGTTGTAAGACCTGGAAAAACAAGGCCGTTCCATCAAGTTCCAGCTCTCACAGTTTCCACTGTACATGCTAAAGTACCTTTCTCTGCTTTAGAGAAGCACAGAGACTGTCCATGCAATGCACCTTTTGCAAATAAAACCTAATACCTCACTAGCCTTCCCACTTATTCTCATTACTGCCCTACCCAAGACCACGTCCAACTCTGATTTGTAACATCCCATTTGGTATTTAATTATGCAAACATAAATATAGAGCCAGAAACTCACTAATAATACAAATCCCTGTGGCTTGTATTAAAATAGAAAAAGGAGAAAGGTGCCAGAAAGCCAATGAGATTCCAGATTTTAAGCATTTTCAAAATTTTAAGCATTTTTTTGCTAGTATAGTAAAACCCTGAAAATAAAGTTAATATTGATTTAGTTCACTATAAAAGTTAACAAGAGAAATGAAAAAAAATATTAAACAGAAATATTCAGAGTCAAGGACAAACCTCCTTGGATACACTGTCTCTCTAATTTAAATTACAGATGAGGCTATAACAAACTGCAGATTCATCTTTTCTTTAGCTTTGAAAAATAAGTTTAATGAATTTTATTCATATGAGTATCTCTAATTTATAAATAAAACAATTGATGATCATCACAGATGATAAAACACTAAAACTTTTAAACTTTCTTCTTCTACTGGGTGATATGTTGATGTTGTACTCAAAGCATTTGAACTCTATTTCATGTAATTCCCTCTTCTAGTAAAACTTTTTTGTGTCTTTATTCAGTGTAAAATATGAAACAATATTTTTCATGTTCTCCTTGAATACTTTCAGACAACTTTAGAATATAATAGTGGCATTAATATTAACTTTGTTTTGTCTATTAACAAGATGTCGACGGTATATTTTAGATATATCCTCATTTCCATTGGAAAATGCCCCCATTGGACATAATAGACAATACAATATGGTGCCATTCTGGCCTCCAGTTACCAGTGCAGAGATGTTTGTTACTGCTCCAGACAACCTGGGATATGCTTATGAAGTACAATGGCCTAGTGAGTATTTAAAATTTATTTCCATTGTGGAAATTTCCAAAAGCAAATTTGTTGCTTTTAAAGTAAAGTTATCACAAAATCAGTGGTCCCTAGGTGGGGCAAACACTTCAGCCACTGAAAACCCTATGGAGTACAGTTCTACTCTGACACACACAGGGTCACCATGAGTCGGAGTCAACTTGACAGCGACTGGTTTTAATCACAATATTGCTGAGGCTTACATTTTCCATTTGGACTGAGAGGCTTTCACTTTGATTTTTATTTGGGGATAAAGAAAGGGCATTTAATATTTGTTAAGAGCCCACTCTGACCTAGTGTTGAGCTAATTATATAGCATACTATCTCATTTAATCCATACAGCCCTGTGATGTAAATATTATAATCCTCATTTTACTAATAAGGTAACCAAAGCTGAAAACCAAAAAAATCAAACTTCTTGCCATTGAGTCGATTCCAACTTATAGTGACCCTACAGGATAGAGTAGAAATACTCTGTAGGGTTTCCAAGGACCAGCTGGTGGATTCAACCTGCCAACTTTTTGGTTAACAGCAAAGCTCTTAACCACTGTGCCACGAGTGCTCCACCCAGAGCTTACCCATTGCCATTGAGTCGATTCCAACTCATAGTGACCCTATAGGACAAGTAGAACTGCTCCATAGGGTTTCCAAGGAGCAGCTGGTGAATCTGAATTTCTGATCTTTTGGTTAGCAGCTGAGCTCTTAACCACTATGCCACCAGGGCTCCACCTGAGGCTTAGAGAAGTTAATTGTCAAAGATCACATTTCTAGTAAGCGAAGAGAATGAGTTTTGAAGTTAGGCCCATGGAATATGACAACATTTTTTACTGTACAATGACATCTCCATTTATTTATCCTAAATAAGGGAGGTTGAGATACTCTGAGCCATCTTTCTTGAGATTCTGAAATTCAAAACTTTCTTGTTTAATTTTAAGTCTCTTTCTCAACAAAGGCAGTTAGGGCATAGTGGAAGAGCAAAGGTTTTGGATTCTGACAGACCTAGGCTCCAAAACCAGCTCTACTGCCTGCCAACCAAGTGACCTTGTGGACAGGTGATGTGCCTCACCTTTTGAATGGAAATGATAATATAGATTCCAATAGGTTCCTTTCGTTAAAAGAAATTAGGAAGTGCCTGTGAGAGGTGCTGTAACAGGCAATGTGTTCTGATAAAAAAATAAATATAAGGATTTCTCCAACTGTGCTTAAATTTGTGGTTTCCAATTCTTGGTGGCATGGCAACTGTTTTATTGTATCCTTTTACTCCCATTTTCTTTTTCAAATAGGTCAGGATTTTAGTATTTCCGAGATTGTCACCATAGGAGTAGTTGCTGCTTTAGTACTGGTTGCGGTCATTTTTGCCGGTGCTTCTTGTCTGATTCGTGCCAGAAGCCACATGGATGAAGCAAATCAGCCTCTCCTCTCTGATCAATATCAACACTATACTGATGATTATGAAAAAATCCAGAATCCTAATCAATCTGTAGTCTGAAGACAAGTGACCCACTCTCTTAAAACTTTCTACAGAAACTCATTCATATCACAAAACAGCCTGGTTGAAAATAATAGATCGAGTCACTAATTGTATTTTCCTTCACTCTGTTACTTTCTTTCTTAGATCTGCATATCTTGGGGTTAAAGCTCCAGAAGTTATTTTCTAGACTTAGGAAGAGTCATTAACAAGCTTTCCAGTGGGTTGTATTTTTCAGCTCTGTTTAAAATGGTGGTTTGCACCAACTGCATGGTGTTTAAGAGATAGTGTAAAGATCATTGGACTATTTTAAGGTTTGGCTATATGATGATTTAAATATACTGTTGTGCTTTGTTTAAGTTTATGTGCAAAGGAAAATAATGATTGATAGAAAAGCCCTGTTTAAAATACATGAGTAGGCATTTTACAATGTTAAAATGTGTATACATTCATTGACTTTGCCAACAGATATAAAATTAAAATAAATTATTTGGAGTTGTAAATGGAATCCAGATTAGTAACTTTTTCAAAATAGTCTTTTCAGTATCAACATATATTATTTATTCTAAGAGTCAAGGTCACAACAACACCAAAATCTTTGTCACACTTTGAACAGGTAAAAGTCTCACTTTGTTTAAGAGGCAGTTCATACTAACTATGTTTACCATTGTGTGTTCCCTTACTTCCCAAGTCACTGAAAAATGAGCTACTCATCCATTCATTTCACCCCTCCCCATTCGGTTCCACTTTTAATGTCTTGGGGGTCCACAAAGAAGCCTTGTAAGTGGAGACCACACCACATAGTATTCCACAAATAACATTCAATTAATTGTGTTTAATACACATAGCACTCTCTTATCATTTACCAGGCTTTTATGTATTTTCACAGTTAAAATTGCTTAAAACATTGTATCATTAGTCCCCTTTTTCTATCCTGTTCTGCAAAAATGCTATCCTTCCCCCCTGCCACTCTACTCAATCCCACCATCATCTAAAAGTAGTTTTTCTCATCTTGGTCTCTTGTTACTGAAACAATAGTTTTAATAAAGAACTCTATAGCCTGGCTGTAAGTGAACACACATTTGAAGTAAAATTGATTAAAAAGCAACAACAATAATAATCATATACTATAGAAAATGGCTAACCTGATATACACAATAAATAGAACTCAAGAAACTGAAATAAGATTAAAGTTATGTAGACGGATTGGTTACTGGAACTCCCACATTAGGCAACCTTAAGGTCATACAGACAAGATAAACAGACAAAATATGTTAGTGAGTAAGCATACACATAACGGCATTTTCTTTTAACTTTCAAATAGTATTGCTCACTTGGTTCTCTTGGAATGCGTTTTGATTTATTAAAATATTATATACTCAAAGTTTTTTAGAGAAATTATTGTGTAACATAAGATTTCTTTGTATAGAATGTCAATGAAACTAAGTCTCCCATTTCATATTTTTTTGAAGATTTACTAATTACTTCATAAATATTTATTAAGCACATACTAGATGTCAGACATAGTTCAAGGCACTGGGGTTGGGGGGAGGAGAGTCAAGGATAGTAAAATTGAAAAGGTCACATTTGACTTGGGCCTCAAGAATGCCAATGGATTTACAAAATAAAAGAGTAGAGAAGGGCAAGACATATAAAAAGGGACAGCTTGAGCAAAGGCACAGAAGTTAGAAAGAGCATGGAACATTCAAAAGTAAAAAATAGATCAACGTGGCTAGATCATAATTTTCATAAAGAGAGTAGTAAGAAAGATTGTGAATAAAATCATCAAGTGTCCTGTACACAGCCCTAAGACATTTTGATTTCAGACCATAGCAAGTGATGACAGGACAAGTAATAAATAAGCTTATACTTTATAAAGATAGTAGTGGTGGTAACATTTGTAGGTAACATTAGTGAGAAGTGGTTTGGAATGGTTAGAATAATTTATATGTAACAGTTTATGACAGAGAGGAAAAAAATTCTAAGTATGTTTTTTGTTTTTTCTTTTAAAAGGAAACTATACTCATCCTCTAAATACAGTTTTGATAATTTCCCCCTGGAGTTGTTGCTTTATTTTTCCTGCATTGAAGGTCTTTGGTCATTTTTGTACTTATTGTACAGCTCTGTAAGATCTTATGAGTTTATCTTGATCAGGTGACCATTACTGTTCCTATAATATGTTACATTATTTATTGCAAATAATATTCATGTGCAATCTTGGACATTTTTGCACTGTTATTAGCCCTCCAGGTCTCTTACAAAACATACTAAATGAGGTTATAATGCACTCACTGGAAAAGCAAATTCCATACCACTTTAAACCCATTCTTTCCTGCTGCATAAGTACCCATTGCATGCCAATGCCACAAATTGAGTTAAGCTTTATAGTCTAAAGGGAGTGGGTAAAAATGCTTCACTGAACCTTCCCATGTAATCAAGAATAAAAAGCTATTATTTTTGTGGCCCTCTAAAGTTATATCCTGTCTTCATTCCCAAAAGCAGATTTCAGAGCTCATGCCCCCCAACAACTCCATGCCATCTTTACAATTGGATGCAGAGGGAAAGAAATTTTGGGCTATTAAAATAAATGTTCCATGGGTTGATTATAAGACATTCATTCTGAGCTCAGTACATGGATATTCAATAACGTTATGCATTTTTTCCTTTGCCATAGCCTGGTCCAAATTTTTATCAACAACTAACTAACCAGTAGAAGATCAAATTGATCAAAGAGCTAATATAAAAAATAAAAAAAACAAGATTTAAAATAATACATTCATAAACCAAGAGCAGGGCCTGATATGAAAGAGAGAAAATTTAATAAGAAAAAAAAAAGGCAAAATGTGGTACTTCAAAAGCACAATTTCAAAATTACATGGTAGAGGAAGAAAGGAACAAGTAGGATTCTCTACAAAATTACTTGGAGATTTTAGTGGATTTCAAGTTCAATATGAGTCAACAGTGCAATGTGACTGATAAAGGGGACAATTCTATGAAAATAAAATGGCAGAGAAGGAAAATGCTAATCTATTGGGCCACATTAATTCAGAAACAAAAATCTGTGGTGGTCGAGTCACATCTGGAGCATTTATTCAGCTTTAAGACCAGAGTGTAAGGGGGATATTGACAAATTTGAATGTGTCTTCATCATTGTTTCCTCTCAGGGGTTTAAGTGATAAAATTACTAGTCCAAAAGAGAAACGTGTAGTCATCCTTGAATTCTACCATCTCTTTCAACTCTTACATTCAATTAAATAATAATTTTGTTAACATGGTCAATATTTATTGAACACCTACTATATTCTAAGCACTGAACTTTACATGTAAGGTAACAGTTCTCAACTAGGGGAGAATTTTGTCCCCCAAGGGACATTTGGAAATGTCTAGAGGCACTTATGGTTGTCAAAACTGAGGGTGGGATGCTAGTGGCATCTAGTGGGTAAAGGCCAAAGATGCTGCTAAATACACTTACACCTCACTTATCAACTGTCTCACTATCCAACATTTCATATTCACGACAGTAGTAAAAAATCTACTATTCAACTATTTTGTGCATTAACAACATACATCTGGCAGTAACAAATGCCAAGGTATGAGTTGAGAGTAAGGCTGGCTGTGATGGTTAAGGTTATGTGTCAACTTGGCTGAGTCATGATTATCAGTGGTTTGGCAGTTATGTAATGATGTAATTTGGCAGTTATGTAATGATGTAGTCATCCTTCATTTTGTGATGTGATGTGATCATCCTCCATTTTTGCATAAAGCCAATTTTCACATAACGACTTGTTCTTTGGAACCTAATCATCGGTAAGTGAGGAGTGGCTGAATGCTACTGTGCACAGGATAGTCCCCACAAAAAATAATTACCCAGGCCAAAATGTCAATACTGCCGAGGTTGAGAACCTGATATAAACCTATAAGGATAAGAGAGTTTAATAGTGTCACGGGCATCATGAAATCAACTCAACAGTAGTGGGTTTGGTAACGGGTATGGCATCATGGAGTTTAATATCAAATAGGCGAGATCAACAAAAACTAATATGAACAGACTTGTACAAGGCAACAACCTAACTAAGAATAGAATTCAAGCCTACCAATTTCCAGAGAAAGTGAAGTGGCTTCTCAAGCATTTATTTTTTAGTATCCTATGAGTTATCATTATTAAAGAAAAGGTGTTAAAGAGAAATATCTTAGTCAATTTCCTGCTAACAAACTGACTTATTTATTCCCTTAGAACATATTTGATTTGGCAAGAAGGCATGAAGGAGAATGGATAGATTATGAGACACAGAAAAGATGTAAATAGGACAGAAGCACAACCTTTATAGAAGAGGTAGTTGTCCCACGAACACAGGGATTATGACTCATCTACTCAAGATTATTGCATCAATTCTAGTGCAGTGACAGTCAATGTTTACCAACGGGACAAATGAATAGGCATACATTCTTTACTAGTCAGAAATGTATATGGAACCAAAGAAAAATGAAACCCAATATAGTTATTAAAAAGTAGAATAGGTAAGACAGATAAAGTCCTAGAGAAAGAAATATTTTTGACAGAGACTATAGAATTAATCATTTAGGAAGAATTAACTATCTATTAGAAAAGTTTTCCAGAAATAAGTTAAGCATAAAAAAAAAAAAATAAAAATTTGGAAACATGTAATTTTATAGATAAGGCACCACATCGAATGTTCACTAAGAGTAAATTTAGTCTGAATAAAATAAACATTAATTATATAATGTATTTTCTCAATAAATTTTTATTTTTTTTGGACTATAGGGCTAAATCATTATATCTTCCTCTCTGCTCATTTCTAGCAGAATATCTTGCACATAATAAGTTATGGAAAAATGTTTATTAAAAATAATAATAATGGTTTGAAAAGAGGAAGAACTATGCCGTAGCTAATGCAAAGGAAAGGATAATGATTATGATCTCAGGGTGGGAGGGAGTAAGCAATCAGAATTCGTCAAATCTGATTACCCAGAGGGCAGTACTTTGAGAATTCAAATGTTTCCATTGCTGGAAAAGTGTACTTTATAATCAAGAAAAACAGTTCAAAAATTCCAGAGGTCTAGTTGAATAACTACTAAAATGTTACCCTTTCCATTTTCCACTATCCCATGCTTAATCTAATATTTTGTGTAGTTTTTAAAATCAAAAAAGAGAAAAAGATCTTTGAATATTCTGCAAAATAAACACCCCATTGTAAATTAATAAACTGTTTTTCTCATATACCTGGGTACCAGAAAAGTATACCTTTATTTTAGGACCTACCTGCTATCCTGAGTGATCTGTATGTAAAAATTCTAAATATAACCTTTACAGAGAAGAGAGAGTCAATCCTGAACTAGTCTAAGTAATGTCTGCCACTCCACAGAAATGTCATTATCAATTCCTTGGAAAATCAAAGACAAAACTACATTTTATGTCAAATGAAGAGGACAGAAAGATACAAAAGGCAAATCTCCATAAGGGAAGAACGGTAAAATAGTTGTGTTGAGAGGATATTTTCAGGTCTATCAAAATTATTGTTGTTACATAGTGTTGAGTCGGTTCTGACTCATATCAACCCTATGTACAACAGAACGAAACACTGCCTGGTCCTGCGCCATCCTCACAATTGTTGCTGTGTTTGAGCCCATTGTTGCAGCCACTGTGTCAATCCATCTCATTGAGAGTCTTCCTCTTTTTTGCTGACCCTCTACTTTACCAAGCATGATGTCCTTTTCCAGGGGCTCGTCCCTCCTGATAACATGTCCAAAGTATGTGAGACGAAGTCTCACCATCTTCGCTTCTAAGGAGCATTCTGCCTGTACTTTTTCCAAGACAAATTTGTTCGTTCTTCAGGCAGTCCTTGGTATAGTCAATATTCTTTGTCAACACCATTAATTCAAATGCATCAATTCTTCTTTGGTCTTCCTTATTCATTGTCCAGCTTTTGCATGCATATGAGTCAACTGAAAATATCATGGCTTGGGTCAGGCGCACCTTAGTCCTCAAAGTGACATCTTTGATTTTTAACACTTTAAAGAGGTCTTTTGCAACAAATTTGCCCAATGCAATATGTCGTTTGATCTCTTGACTGCTGCTTCCTTGGGCGTTGATTGTGGATCCAAGTAAAATGAAATCCTTGACAACTTCAGTGTTTTCTCCGTTTATCATGAAGTTGCTTCTTGGTCCAGTTGTGAGGATATTTGTGTTCTCTATGTTGAGATGTAATCCATATCAAAGGCTGTAGTCTTGGATCTTCATCAGTAAATGCTTCAAGTCCTCTTCAGTTCCAACAAGTAAGGCAGTGTTATCTACATATTGCAGGTTGTCTTAGGCTGGATTCTCTAGAGAAGCAAAACCAGTAAAGAGCATAAATATATAGAGAGGGATATTTATATTAAGAAAATGGCTCACATGGTTGTAGAGGTTGGAATATCCCAAGTCCATGGGTCAGGCTGGAGGCTTCCCCTGATTCATGTTGCTGCGGGGGCTGGCGAACCCTAGGTCGGCAAGTCAGACAGCAGGGCTCTGGCTCACAGGCTGCAAAGTCCGATGAATCCCAAGACTGGCAGGCAAGACAGCAGGTAAACTGCTAGTTCAAGTCCCAAGAACTGCACGTCAGACAAACAGGAGCCAACTGCAGGGTCCAGTGCAAGCAAAAGCTCATGAGCCTTGCAGAATGTCCACCTATATTGGATGCAGGCCACACCCTCAAGGAAATTCCCTTTCAACTGTCTGGCTACCCACAGCAGATTCCATCATGGAGGTGATCACATTATGTTAAATGTCATCACGGAGATAATTACATCATTATATGACTGTCAAATTATATCATAACTGACACCACTGAGAATCATGGCCCAGCCACGTTGACATAAACCTTAACAATCACACAGGTTGTTAATGAGTCTTCGTCCAATCCTGATGCCACATTATTCTTCATATAGTCCAGCTGCTTGGATTATTTGTTCAGCATACAAATTGAATAAATATGGTGAAAAGATACAACCCTCACACACCCTTCCTGATTTTAAACAACGCAGAATACGCTTGTTCTGTTCAAACTACTGCCTACTGCCTTTTGGTCTATGTACAGGTTCCTCAAGATCACAATTAAGTGTTCGGGAATTCCCATTCTTTACAATGTTATCCATAATTTGTTATGATCCACAGAGTCAAATGCCTTTGCGTAGTCAATAAAACACAGGTAAACATCTTTCTGGTATTTTCTGCTTTCAGCCAAGATCTATTTGACATCAGCAATGATATCATTCATTACATGTCCTCTTCTGAATCCAGCCTGAATTTCCAGAAGTTCCCTGTCAATGTACTGATGCAACCATTTTTTAATTATCTTCAGCAAAATTTTACTTGCACGTGCTATTAATGATATTGTTCGATAATTCCCACATTCTGTCGGATCACCTTTCTTTGGAATGGGCACAAACATGGATCTCTTCCAGTCATGGAAATACATTAAATACTAAGCAAATTGAAAAATGAGAATTATTAACTATAAGGAAACAGCAATTTGTGTCAGAAGGAAAATGTAATTGTAGCATTCTATGTAGGAAGCTGTAAACAACAAAATTATTGTCTAAATGGTGAAAACAATATTGATTTAACAATAAAAAAATGTGATATAACTAAACCGGAAAACGGAGTCAGGAATGAAGTGTGCTATGTTGGTGAGGTGGGACTATGACAAAAGCTGATTCCTCATTATCCACAGCTGGCCATCAAAAGATGATAACTAAAAATTTTTTAATAGATAGAAAGTAGAACTTTAAATATTTAGAAACAAAGAGGTAAAATAGAAAGGAGCAGCCTGGAGAGTGAAAGTAATTGCATCTGGGAAGTGTGATATGATCGTGGGGAGGGCTGGAGCAGGGGACCTCAATACCATTGACCTTTTAAAAGGAAATTTTAAAGAAATTTCAGTAAAGAACGATTAATTGCAAAATTTATCTTTCTAAGCTGAAGATCACTCTTTTTTTTTTTTTTTTTTTTCTCTGTGATATCAGAAATGCAGCCCTTAATTTGGGGAAGAGAGAAAAAAAGAACAAGGAAGAAAATTTGCTATGGCTTTCAAATAGAAACTACTAGCAAATGAGTAAAATTAATTATCAATTCATTAAATAAACAAACGATGCATGGTGAAACATTCTAACATTCTTTTTTTTATTTAGGCTTCAAAATATATTTCCTCGATTTTGTTTCCTGAAATAGTCTTCAGATTTAGCCAGTCTTTGGTCAATAGATCTGTTAAAAATTTAATCAAATATTACCTTAAAATTGCATCTTTGAACATATTTCAAAATGTTGATTATGAACGTCAAATGCCTCCAACTGAAATGAACAGTGAAGACGTCTGCTATTTCTCTTCTGGTTTAAAAAAGTGCCCATAGAATCCTTGCAAGCAGAAGGAATGCAATTTTCATTTTGGTGGAAAATGACTTGTGGGATTAGTAATCTCCTCATGGCTGAAATTCCCAACCAAATAATAACAAAAATGTGTCTTTTTTATTGACTAAAACTCTCTTGTATACATTATCTCCCTTCATCGTGATCACTGATCATCAGACCCTTCCTAGCCACAAAATGAAGAGTGAGTACCATATCACCCAAATGGTTTCACGTACAATAGATGATTAGGCCAGTACAAAGACACTGATAACTTGTGACAAGGGTGAAAGGGCTAGTCAGCTAAGGGAATCGGCACCTCTGAACCACAGAGAACACAAATAATGAAGCTCATGGTTAACTTTGTAGGTGTATACTAAAGCTTTCAAAGAACAACTGGCTTAATAGAATGTTTTTTATTTTTAATATACTTTAAAAAAAATTTTCAATGTGAAGAAACTTTGCAAGAAGAATACATTGAACTACCATATGTACTGCACCTATATTTAGCAATTGCTAATATTTTGCTACAATTTATAGTTCTCTATTTTCCTATATGTATGTATATAACATTGTTTTTAATATTTTTCCTGAACAAGCTTGAAAATAATATCATGATCCTTGATAACTATTTCAGAGTGTGTCTCTTAAGACCATTTCTAAGGACATTCTCTTACATAACCCCAAAACAACTGTCAAATTCACAAAATTTAACACGCATGCAATATTGTTTTATAATATTCAAATTTATCCAATTGTTTCAATCATGTCCTTTAAAGTATTTTTTAAAATAACTTACTCAACACTTTGAAGCAAAAATAAAAATAAAAACCACAAAATATCAGAAACATAAGAAAAAATTGTTTAACTCAAGGTGAGCAAAGCCAAGTGAATCTAACAATTAGGAAAAAAAGAAGACGAGGAACTTCTACCAACTTCCTTAAAAAAATTAATATCTATGGTAGACTATATTATAGGATCAACTTTGTATCTGAACAACACTAGGTTGATTTCCTGTCTCTTCTATTTATTAACAATGTCTTCTTAAGTAAGTTGAATTACTTCTCCAAGCTTCAGTTTCCTTTTCTGTGAAATAAGAACAGTTATTACAAAATAGGGATTTGGGGGATATTAAAAAGGATAATGCATGGCAAATGCATCCCCCACTGCCTGGAATGTAGTAAGTGCTTAATAAATATTAACTTTCAATCCCAGAATCTTACAAATTTAACACTTTCCAACAATTCCATTAAAAAAATGTTTTGGGAAAAAAATCCATCCTCCAAAGTTAAATCTCGCGGTGCTCTGCCATGTTGCATCTGGTTTCCAAGTGAACGCTCTCATCCCACTGCCATCGAGGGGCATGTCACAGCTAATTATCTGCCATCACGCCCTGTTGCATAGGCGGTTCCTTGCCTGCTGCTGCTGGGACCTCAGTGCTGTCTGTTGATTCATTTGCATTGCCTCCCGAGCCTCTCTGCTGCGTGTGGATCACACAGAATGAAGCCCAGGGGCCAACTGGCAGGCCCAGCTGAATTGTGGAACATAGCTAAGGCCCCTCCTCATTACTGAGTGAGTAATGTGGGGGGTGTTCGCTGGTTTACACACACTGGCAGCGTAAACGGTCATCTGCTGCCTCATCTGTTTTTCTGCATCTGGGCTGCAGGGCCAGATGAGAGGAGGAACTTTGCTAGCATTTATGCAAATAGCTATGGGGGCTCCAGGCTCTGGCACCATTTCCTTCCAGAAGCATCGTTTGTGGCTGCACCGTCTGCCTCTTTGTGCTTTCCTGGCTTTGTTTATGCCCCTTTACTACGGAAAGACGAAAATTCTTCCCCATACGTTAAACGTACCCTGTTCAATGTCTAAGTGATGGTGATGAGGTTTTAATTTAAACTCTAAAAGAGCATATATTTGAGACAGAATCAGACTACGCACGTTTAATTAAATGTTCCAGATTAAGAGGAAATTGCATCTCCTCAATTGATTCCCCAGTTAAGATTTAAAATACATGAATTTTTAAAGCACACGTATAATTGAACAATGAGCCCTAAATTATTAGGCATTCATGTCTAATGTTATAATTTTGTTCCAATACAAACTTTATTCTCCCAACTATACTACATAACACATATTTTTAAAAAAAAAAGTAAAATGAATTAGATTTCCAAATTTTTGCTAAAAATCTGTCATTTCTTCAAATTACTGACTTCACTAAGCAGCTATGGAATCTGCAACAACACATTACTGAGTGACAAGGATACACTTTCATCTTGGTATGAATTCTTATTCCATTAATGAATGAAGTTTCTTAATTCTTTCCTTCTCTTCTACTAGGGCATTGTTCTATCCTTTTTACTATGAGATACTCCTATAGAAACAAAATTAAAAATCTTCTTAGAAAAGAAGGAAAGAAAAAAAGCATTGTAAAGAAGCCCCAGCCACCGGGAATTTAGCTACAAGAGCTGGGAAACGCACGAGAAATAAGTGATGTTTTAATATGGTTTCCTCTAGATGTCAGTATAGTTCTAGAACTTGTAAAACTTAGGGCTAATGAAAAAGTAAGAACACAGTAAAATAAATATGTATGTTGCCACTGGTATATCGTCCGTTAGAAAACTGGGCTAAATTCATAACCATGAATGTTCATTTTAGATGACAGAATGAATTTTGTACTAGAACGAGCAAAATGTGGCTATGATACATGTATGCAAATGTACATTGTTTCCCACATCTTTTTTGGCATTGTAAGTCTCTGTCATTCATTGCTGGCTAATTTACTCTATCCATTATAGAGACATTAATATTTTAAAAACACAAATTTTTGACACTCATTAAAATAATTGGATTAAAATAATTGGATTCAACTCGACATGCTTGTTGGCATGGAGTCTTGAATTATACCTTTAGCACCAACAGAGTAGATTTGTTTAATTAGACTAACAAAATTTAAAAAAGCAGTACAACATAAAAAGGTCTACCAAGTGAATAGTTTATTGTGTATCTCAGCGTATACCATGCCATACCCATTGCCATCGAGTTGATTCTGACTCATACTAACCCTATAGGACAGAGAAGAACTGCCCCATAGGGTTTCCAAGGAGTACCTGGTGGATTTGAACCGCTGACCTTTTGGTTAGCAACTGAACTCGCAACCACTACGCCACCAGGGTTTCCATCTCAACATATACTCTATTAAAAACACTGGAATCTCTATTTTTTTCAGCCACAGAAGATTCTTGAAATTTTACCTTTCCCTTTTTTCTATCTAAATTAAGTTCCCTTAACTAAGTAGCCCTGGTGGCACAGTGGTTAAGAGCTATTGCTGCTAACCAAAAGATCAGCAATTCAGAGCCACCAGCTGCTCCTTGGAAACCCTATGGGGCAGTTATACTCTCCTATACTGTCACTATGAGTCAGAACCGACTCGATGGCAACAAGGACGTATCAACTTGATACCTCTCGATGATCAGACTAGGGAAGTAACAGTGACAGTTCTACACCTACAGATTTAGTGCATTTCAGAAATTCATAACACCCTGTCTCTGAATTTTTTCCTCCAAACTTTATTCTGAATACATGTCAAACTCCAAGGAAATTGGAAGAGCAACACAATGAATACTCACATATGCTTCAACTAAATTAATCAGTTATCAACATTATGTGACATTTTTTATCTTTCTAAATAAATACCTTGACACTTCATTTATAGTAGAAGATATTTCTGAGGATAGAATAGAAAATTGTTGTTAGTCATAAATTTGGATAATGTAAATGGTCTGATCAAAGTAACCCCTGCAAGTTTTCTGTGAAGTCCTTAGTTTAATTCTGATAAATATGACATACACTGGGGGTATGTACATATGTGTGTGTGTGTATATATAGACGTATACATATATATGTTTAACTGCCTATTGGTATGACTTGCAGTCCCCCCAAAAATAAACATGAAAAAAAAAGACTGGAGATCTACTGCAGGCAGGTAGTCACACACAGATCAATCAGGAAGCAATACTAAGATGATAGGATCTCTGAGATACCTTCAAAAACTGACACTCCAAAGCCAGCACAACGCCTACCTCCTCTGAACACCCAGTGCATTTCATCTCTTATTTCATTAATACTACTCTGTCATCTGAAAGTGAAGAAGACTTGAAGCACTTACTGATGAAGATCAAAGATTACAGCCTTTAGTATGGATTACATCTCAACATAAAGAAACAAAAATCCTCAAAACTGGACCAATAAGCAACATCATAATTAACAGAAAATATTGAATTTATCAAGGATTTCATTTTAGTTGGATCCACAATCAATGCCCATGGAAGCAGTGGTCAAGAAATCAAACGATGTATTGCATTGGAAAGATCTGTTGCAAAAAACCTCTTTAAAGTGTGAAAAAGCAAAGATGTTACTTTGAGGACTAAAGGGCAACTGACCTAAGCCGTGGTATTTTCAATGACCTCATATGTATGTGAAAGCTGGATAATGAATAAGGAAGACTGAAGAAGAATTGATGCCTTTGAATTATGGTGTTAACAAAGAATATTGAATACAACCATGGACTGCCAGAAGAACAAATCTGTCTTAGAAGGAGTACAATCAGAGTACTCCTTAGAAACAAGGATGGCAAGACTTTGTCTCATGTGCTTTGGACATGTTATCAGGAGGGACCAGTCCCTGGAGGAAGACATCATGCTTGGTAGAGGGTCAGCAAAAAAGAGGAAAACCCTCAATGAGATGGATTGACACAGTGGCTGCAACAATGGGCTCAAACACAGCAACAATTGTGAGGATGGTGTAGGACTAGGCAGTGTTTCATTCTGTTGTTTGTAGGGTCCCTATGAGTCAGAACCTAACAACAACAACACTCTGTCATCTTAACACCTCGTGAACATTAGATGAATGAATTAAGTAGATAAATGAATAAGTACCTCCCCCTCCCAGATTAAGGAGGGAGCATACTACAGAGAAGGTTAGATGGCTTGGGTAAGCAATCTATAAAGTTCTGGAAGACATCACTGGAAAATTTAAAAATTTGGTTCTAATGACCTCACAGACAGCTCCTTCCTTGTCTGTCAAAATATAAAGTGGTCCCTGTCTGGTCAAAGGAGACAGAGTCTTCAGATGAAACAAACAAAATCTAAACTATTAACTCCATGACTGAAATTACCCTCTCTAGTAAATAAATTAATGTGTACTTATTTATTTATTACTTTGAATGGGTGATAATATTAGCCTATGCTGGGCACTAAATCTTAGTCTACCCAACTTACTTCCATGGCCCTATGGTCAACTCTACTGATCATATTACTGCATTTTTACACAAATAATGCATGCCTTCCGCATCTGCTTGCCAACTGCTCCCTTCCTCCTCAAGGTATTTTCATAAGTGCCAATATGACAATTTTTTTTACGTGTTGCTGTAAAAAAAATTGGCATTGTGCGCTTACAAGAATACCTCGTGGGAGGATGGTGCGGTTGGCAAACAAAGGTAGGTGTGTGTTATTTGTGTAAAAATACAGTATTCTCATAGTTGAAGGTTAAAGTCCATCTATAAACATTCTCGAGAGACCACGATTGGAACTGAAGAAAAGAGAGTGAGGAAATGTAAAAGAAAAATCATAGTAAAAAAGAACTAGACATTGGGAAATACGAAAACAGGAAGTTAAGGTTAATAAAATTTTACAGTTTACTTTAGAGTCACTTTCCTACTTAAATATCAAAAGCCTGAATAACTTGAGTACTACACATCTAGTTTGGTAGATAGAGCTGCTTCTAGAACAACTGCAAATTGAAAACTTCACCCACTCACACCCTTATGCTACTACATAATCAATGCTTAGTGGGTATATTTGTCAGTCCGCCTGCCCTGTCTTGTTTTGTCCACAAACCCTAAAAGTCCACTCCCACAAACCCTACTGAGTGCAAGCTTCTTCATCTAAGTGATTGAAGTGGTGGCAGAAGGGGTTGGAAATGGCACATCTGACAAAAGCTTAGTCTAGATTCTTTCTTAGAAGAGCTGAGGGTCAGGGACTTTAGTCAGTGTCTGCTGAGTGGTTGGAATGGGAAGTAAGGTCAAGTCATCAGAGCACTGATGGCAAGCACTGTTGGATTGTTTTACAAGTGAAGGAAAGAAAACTTAAGAGTAAGGGAGAATGAATGAGGCAGGTAGAGAAAGCAGAGATCAGAGATTCTGTGGCCCTGAGACAGGTATTAGCTGTTGACGTCTGACATCTTTCAGTCAAGGATTCCATTTCCTGCACATGGGTTCTGAAAGGCCCTTATGGGATCTTCCAATACGGTATCCCATTTAATCAAGCTAGCTTGAGTGTTTTCTTCTCCTTGTAGCAAAAAATTCTAATTATGGCAAGTCTTTTCCACATCAAGAGAGTCAATAAAGGGAACACTTATTTGATGGACTGAGTAGAAATACAGAGTGTATACTTTAAAAATAATTGGAAGGGCTTTAACTAAGTTATTTTCAAACACCAGTGCCAGCTCTTTTTGAGGTCTTCTTTTGGACTTTGTCAAAACATATAGAATACTTCATTCTTCATTTAAGTAAAGGTTTGGGGGATTTTTTTTTTTTAATATAATATCTTTGAAGATCTCTAGAGCAATTGTTAAGTTAAAAATACTATATTAGTTTCCTATTGCCACTGTAATAAATCACCAAAAACTTTGAGTTTAAAATAATGCAAATTTCTCCTATTACAGTTCTGGAGTCCAGAGTCCAAAATCAGTGTCATTGCGCCTTTCCATTTCACTTGCCTTTTGCATTTTCTAGAGCTGCATTATTTGTATTCCTTGGCTCATGGCTCCTTCCTCCATCTTTAAAGCCTGCAGCATTGCATCTTCTCTCTTCTACTCTGCTTCTCACTGCTTTTGTCTACATCTCTCAAATTTCCCGCTGCCTCCCTCTGATGAAGACACTTGTGATTGTATTTAGCACCCCCACCCAGGATGATCTCCTCATTTCAAAGTCATTATTTTAATCACATTTGCAAAATCCATTTTGCCATATAAGGTAACATTCATAGGTTCTAGGAATTGGGACCAGATATCTTTGGGGGCCATTATTCAACTGACCACAAATATTTTCTTTGTGTACCCATTTTGAAAGATCAGCTCAGTTATTATCAATAGAGAAAAAGGAAGCCAGTTCAAAATTCCACATTTTTCTTCATTAAGCTGCCACGAAAAGCTTATCCTTAGCCTTTATTCTGGCACTGATAGAAGACACTGAATTATAACTGTAAAACTGACTAAGGAATTCTGCTATATTGTCATAAATCTTGCATGAAATTTCGGGCTCTCCAATTATGTTCCCTCCTCTCCACCTGAAAGTGTTATTTTCTGCTATATTTCTACTCACATTTTTTTGTGGTTGTGTGCCGATGAGTCATTTCCAACTCACAGAGGCCCTACAGGACCAAGTAGAACTGCCCCATAGGGTTTCCTAGGCAGTAATCTTCGTGTGTGTGTGTGTGTGTGTGTGTGTGTGTGTGTGTGCTTTAGGTGAAAGTTTACAGCTCAAGTTAATTTCTCATACAAAAATTTACACATATATTGTTTTGTGATGTTAGTTGCAATCCCTACAATGTGAAGCACACTCTTGCTTTCCAGTCCAGTTTCCCCATGTCCATTCAGCCAGTTCCTGTCCCTTCCCATCTCTTCTCATCCTGCATCCGGACAGGAGCTGCCCATTTGGTCTTATGTATCTGATTGAACTAAGAAGCACACTCCTCACAAGTATTATGTTTTGTTTTCTAGTCCTGTCTAATCTTTGTCTGAAGAGTGGGCTTTGGGAATGGTTTGAGTTCTGGGTTAACAGAACATCCAGGGGCCATAATTTCAGGGGTTCCTCCGGTCTCTGTCAGACCATCAATTCTGGTCTTTTTTCGAGAATTTGAGTTCTGCTCCGCGCTTTTCTCCCTCTTGGTCGGGGACGCTTGGTTGTGTTCCCTGTCAGGGCAGTCATTGGTGGTAGCCAGCCTTCCTCAAGTTCTTCTTGTGTCAGGCTGGTGGAGTTTCTGGTTTATGTGGTCCTTTAGTTTCTTAGGCTAATATTTTCCTTGTGTCTTTCATTTTCTTCATTCTTCTTTGCTCTAAGTGGGATGGGACCAATTAATGTATCTTAGATGGCTGCTCACAAGCTTAGGCAATAATCTTTACAGGAGCAGATAGCTAGGTCTTTTCTCCCTCAGAGCCGCTGGTGGGTTCAAACCAATGAATTTTCGGTTAGCAGCTGATTGGAGTGGGATCTAAATAGATATTTATCGAATTGAATAAAACCGAAATGAGGGAACTTGAAGGAGCTGCTTGCAAATCTTTTCACTTCCACCAGGTGGCACTACTTTTATTCTCAATAGAAACCATCTTCCAAAAATGGAAAAATGTTCCACGACAGTGCTGTATTTGTATACACCCATATACGTCCATGTGTTTGTGTAGATGGAACTCTTCTCACAGTTATCTATTTATGGTAATGCAAAATAGTTGCTGTTTCCTTTTTGATCTTTACAAAGGCAAAGTTGAATAAAAAAATTAAATTACTGGGCAGTTACAGAGTCAATTTTCCTAAACAAAAGGAACCTAGTGTCCTTTTTAGTCATAATGTTATCACCCAGAGGCTTTCAAGAGAAATGATAGTGAATTTCCATTCTTGGGATGATTTAGATACATTCCCACCTAGAGAGAAGATGTGGGGGAAGATGTGGGGGTTTAGGACAAGGAGCCTCTGCTGAGTGAATTTTTAACCCTCTGAGACTCAGTACCTCAGCTTAAAAACTGAGGGTGAAGAATTAAACATTATGCAATGTATAATACATATAAAGTACCCAGCAGAGTGAGGAAACCCAGGATCTGACGGTCATTACCATTAAAGGTGGTTGGATGGACCAGGATATTTTTAGAAATTTCATCTGGCCTGAAAGTTTAAAGAATTCAAACTACTGTTCTGTTTTAACAAACTACTTGAGCTGGAACCTGTTTCAAACACTTGTTTTATGTGTAGTTCTAGGCAAGTGACCTAACCCCCTTAGCCTCATTTTTCTGACCTGTAAAATGGACCTAATAACAGTTCTTACCTAATCTGGTTGTTAGAAGAATTGACTGAAGTATTAGCTATCAGTCTAATAGTAATGGTGAAGCAAGAGCGGTAGAAGCGTAGGATGTGGTGAGTTGTCACCCAAAACTCTACCTGTCAGTCCCAAACCATAGCCTAGGCCTGACATTTGATTTCAGAATGCTGATCCCACTGATGGCACAGGGTTCAGAGAAATTATGTCTAGATCTTTCAGTAAGGTTTAAAAAGCAAATGTCATCTATTTTCTGTGACCTCTTCCTCCTCAAGAAGGTGCTCTTTCCCTTTAAGGATGTAAAACTCCTTCACCTAATCTGTCTGTTCACCTGGCAAATGCAAATGTGCAGGTGCTGCCTTAATTTCTATGTTCTGTGCCTCCCTTAGTTGGGTGGTAAATATCTTTTATAACAATGTCATTGCAGCAATAATATCCTATTTGGGAGTTCTGCCCTTCCTAAATAGAGATTGGCTACTTCTTTCTTAAATATTGGATCACCATAGGAAAAAAAAATTGAAGAAACCTGATGTCTTTTTTTGGTAATAAAAACATGACCATCTAGAAAATTATCCCTTTTGAATATTCCTTATTAGTGGCCAGTGCCCACTGGGGTGTTTGCTGATCTGGGTATCCAGATGACTACCAGGGTTGGGACACAAGAGTACGGGGAAGGGAGCAAATGAATATCTCCCTCAATAACTAGCTAATTCCTAAAATTCCACAGTTAAAGATTCCTTCTCTTGACATAAAACCTTTGCCCCTGGTAAACACATGCAAGAACAGGTGGCTCTTGAAGTCTTATCAGTTATTTGCATCTAAATAGAAGTGATCTTATCAGATGTTATCCGAGGGGCCCCTCCCCCTTAGACAGATTTTGAGAAGGGAAGGACGGAGAAAGAAAAAGTCACCAAAACCTGGGGTGCGAGGGTAAGGAGGAGGCTGTTTGGGGTACACTCATTCCATCATTTTACATACTCGTCCCAGTCATGCTATGAAATTCATATTTTTAATATATTCATTCTCATTTTATAGATAAAGAAAATGAAGCACAGAGAAGCCAAATAACATCAAGTGGCAGAGTTTGTATTCAAATGGAAATCTCTGTCCCCAAATAAGTTCAGACTGTGAGGCCAAGAAGCTCGGCTGACTTTATCAGTGCCACAGTTCTATAGGCGCCCTGGTGGTGCAGTGGTTAAGAGCTTGGCAGTTTGAATACACCAGCTGCTCCTTGGAAACCCTCTGGGGCCGTTTTACTCTGTCCTATAGGGTCACTATGAGTCAGAATCAACTCGAGGGCAATGGGTTTTTTTGTTTTTTGGTATAGTTCTATACGTGCTGCTCTGCCTCTCCCGTTTCCTATTGACACAAGGCTGCCGCTTTATGGACAGGTAAAGGAAAAGGAACTCCCTAAGTAGGGAGCCAGAGTCTCTGGGTGCTGCAAATGGTTAAGCCCTTGACTACTAACCTAAAGGTTGGTGGTTCGGACTCACCCAGAGGTGGCTCAGAAGACAGGCCTGGCATTCTGCTTCCAAAAGGTCACAGCCTTGAAAACCTTATGGAGCAGTTCTACTCTGCAATACTTGGAGACGCCATGAGTCAGAATTGACTCAGCTGCAACTGGTAAGTAGGGAATCCTTGTTACAGTACAACCTAGCTTTACAACTTCCATCCATACATCTAGAGCTTTCCCCCTTGTCATTTCGCACATGTTGATAAGTTGAATTTAATATATATAACTGTTGAAGAATGTGTTTCAAATTCTAGGCTATCTTCCAGCAGCTATGAGTGTTCTTAGCAAATACAGCTAATGGTAACTTAATGGACATTTCTTAGCAACCAAAAATTATTTCACTTGCTATCCCAGCCTCCCTCCAACCCCCTAAATCAACTAAAATTATGAGACGTTGTAAGGGAACTTAAAATGATACTATATTGTCTTCTTACTCAAAGTTAAATATAGTAGTTGAATCTGACCTCTGTTAAGATTCTTCCCAAATTTTCACCATCACAACTTGACATAACGAATAGTGTTTTGCAAAAGTAATGGCTGTATGGAGAGGATTTCAGCATTTCTGTTACTGCCTTGTTTGGCAGATGGTAAAACACATTTCTATCACTAAAACGATAAAAGTCAATGCATTGTAATTCTTTTTTAGCAAATAATATTTGTTAGTGCAATGCTAAGCCAGATCTCATACATCACCTTTGGAAACCAACCATATTGTTGAAATGCAGCAATGATATAGGACCTTTTCATTAATTATGATCCATGGTGTAATTTTATTTGTCTGCAAATGTGCTTATCTAAAGTGCTTTCTTCAGTCACCTAATCAAACCAACTATAAAGATCCATTTTCAAGTAAATTTATAGGCTAAAGTAGGGTTTCATTAATTGTCCATTGGTTCAATTAATTCAATAAGTAATGTGTATATGGTTCTATGAGTTCACAAATATGTACAGGGCATGAGGCTTGGCCCCAAGGAACTTATGAGAAACCCACATATGAAAACAAACAAACAAACAAAAAAAAAACATGCAAAGCAGTGTATGATAAGCAAGTACCCAAATAACCTAACTGCAATGAGCAAGCTATGGTAGGAGTCAAATGGCTGCAGGGACCAACAAGTAACGTAGGTGAATGAAATGCTTCAGAAAACACATGCCCTTCTGCCACCCAACCTAAGCTAATTGTTGTCATGCAAGAAGACAAGTCCAGGGTTGTCAGGTTTTATGATTTTACAAAAGAAAATCCATATTTTTAATGCGGAAATCTCCCAATATTTAATGAATTATAATTACAGTAGCAGCTATAGCTTTTTTTTTTTTTTTTTAATACTGTGCAAGTTAAACAAACGAACATATTGGCTGGCAAACTCTGTATAGTTTTCAAAGTAGAAAGACACCACCTCTGACCGGCATGACCTAGGAAAGCTGCATGCAAAAGGCAGTGTTTTAGTCATGCCTCAAAGAGGAGACAAAGTTTTCAAAAGATGCTGGGAGAAATAAGCATTTCAAATGGAGGCAAAGTTTGAGAACTGGGAAAGCAGGCAGAAACTGTACTTAGGGAGCAAGCAGGGTATTGTTTTTCCCATTTCATACATGTTTCGAATTATTTATGATGTGACCACAGTAATCTATTGATCCTTTAAAAACTGACAATGAAGATACAGTAGGACCTTAAGGTTTAAACCATTTTGAAAGAAGGACTTTTTCTTATTGTTACAAAATGAAAGTGTTCAATTTAGAAAATACAGATAAGCCAAGATAAGAAAACAATGTTATCTATAATCCCATCATCTAAATGTAACAACTGTTAATATTTTGTTAAATAAAAATAGTAATAGCTAACAGTTACTGTGCATTCACTTTATTTCAGGCACTTTCCAAAACACCCTTCCAATTACAGATTTTTTTTTAATGCAAATATAGATTTTAAGTCAAAAATAGTCATAGTATATATGCTGTTGTTTTTTTTTTTTAAACTTATTTATACACAAAAACATTACATCATTCTATGTCATTATATCCCCTTCTACGGTATCACTTTTAGTTCCTGCTTTCTATTCCATTGTAGAGCCCTAGTGTTGCTAACCAAAAGGTCAGCAGTTTGAATCCACCAATTGCTCCTTGGAAACTCTATGGGGCAATTCTACTCTCTCCTATACGGTCACTATGAGTCGGAATCGACAGATCGGCAACAGGTTTGGTTTTTTTTTTTTTTTTGGTTTATTCCATTGTGTTTGCAATTATGTATTTAACCATTTCTCTACTGGTGGATATTTAGGATGTTTGTAGTCTTTTCCCTCTATAAAGAATCAACGTTAATGCATTCAACCAAAAGTAAGAGAAGATCCAACTCCAAATGCTTAATTAAATGACAGTAAGTGGCACATGGGCTCACTGGTAGGCTGTGGTTCAATCAAAGCTGAGGTTTCCTTTCTCTGAGATCCTCTTGGCCCCGCCCTCTCCCTCCAGCTGTTCGGTCCTTGGGCTTGTAAAGAAATAACCGCAGTTCTGGGCTTCACGTCGAAGCGCAGCAATATCCAGAAGAACAGAAACCACCTCTTCTAGTGTTCCTAGCAAATGCTCTCCTGTCTCTCAGATACCTTGTATGATCCATTTCCTGAGATGAGTGGACTGCTATGAATGGAGTGGCTTAGGCCTGTGTTTCTAAATTGATCTCTGGGGACAGAGTGGATTTGGTGTTAGCAATGAGGCTCAGCTCCAGAACCGAGAGCAGGCAAAGCTTAGTCCTGAAGTAATGAGTTTGGGATGGATAACTGAATGCAACTCAAAATTGCTGAGAATAGAAAAAAAGTTTGGATGAAACAACCAATGGTGTTCACTACAATAAATAACAATGTAACAAACACTCTTCGGAAAGAAAAGGTAGAGAGAACATGAGTTTGTATATGACCATTATTTCCTCAGGGCTCATTCCCAGAAAAGGAATTGCTAGAGCAAAAAAGATTTAAAAAAAAAAAAAAAGATTTTTTTCTTTTTTTAAATAAATACATGCAACATTAAATTGCCAACCAGAATTGCTGTACCAATTTATGCTCCTTTAAATACTGAGGAAAGGTCTATTTAACTGACATGAAAATATAAGTGGGTAATAGTTGATAAGACTAGAAACAAGTTGGGTTGATCAGTAGGCATCTTGAAATGCCAAAATGAGGGATTTGAACTTTCGTAAGCATTTAAATATTTTTATGATTTTTGCTTGACGTGTTTACTTGACTTGCTTTTTCCTAATAGGGATTTGAAAAGGCTTAGAGTCAAGGACATATGTACAATAAGATTAATTAAATATACATGAGGTCTTTTGTGCAAAGGGGAGTGGCAAGTGCTTTAGAAGATTAATCCAGCAGCACTGTTGAGGAAGATCTTAAAGTAAATGAAACTGGTGGAAGGAAAGGAGGCAGAAAGCTATTATAATTGTCCAAACAAGGAGTCATAAAATTGTTAAATAGGATGGTGTTAGTGGACAAGCACAGAATATACATGGGAAACAGGCAATCTGGTTGAATGCTGACTTGTTTCGTGCAAGAGTCACTGAATATCCATGAACCTTGAGGAAACCTGAGTCCAACTCCATAATTCTCAAATGGTAAAGAATCAGTTTGAGCAAAACCTTGTCTGTCTTTCCAGCTTCATCTCCTGTAACTTCTCGTTTATGTTTTTATGCAAGCAGTACCGAAGTACTTGTTAAGTTGTTAGGTGCTGTCGAGCCAGTTCTGACTCATAGTGACCCTGCGTACAACAGAACAAAACACTGCCTGGCCCTGTGCCACCCTTATAAGCGTTGCTATGTTTGAACCCATTGTTTCAGCCACTTTGTCAGTCCGTCTTGTTGAGAGTCTTCCTCTTTTTCGCTGACCCTCTACTTTTCCAAGCATGATGTTTTTCTCCAGGGACTGGCCCCTCCTGATAACATGTCCAAAGTACGCGAGATTGAAGTACTTAGCATTCTCTAAACAATACCATAGGAGACCTGATGGCTCAGTGGTTAAACACCAGGCTGCTAACCAAAAGGTCGGCAGTTCAAACCTGCCAGCAGCTCCATGGGAGAAAGATGTGGCAATCTGCTTCCATAAAGATCTGCGGCCTCGGAAATCCTACGCGAGCAGTTCTACTCTGTCCTATAGGGTCACTATGAGTCCAAATTGACTCAACAGCAGTTGATTTGGTTTGGTTTTAAACAATACCCTATTCTTTCAAGCCACTGTACCCTTGCACAATCTATATCCTTTGACCAAATCATCTTGCCCTGGCCTTACAATATAGAGTTTGAGGTCACACGGTGTCGATTAAAATATCCAATCTGCCATTTACTAGCTGTGTGACCTTGGGCAAGTTAATTCTCCTTTTGTCTCTCATTGTTTTTACCCATTAAAATTGAGATAATAAAATAAAAATATACACTTCACAGGCTTGTTGAGGGGATTAACTGAGATAAAACAGCAGAAATGCCGGTATACTCAATGCTTGACGGTGTTCCCAAAACACACTTCCACATATCCACAGAGGCAGTCTCCGGTGACCTTATTTACTCTCCTCCCAACTCCTCCTAAAATTTGCTCTCATGAAAAGACCTGATAAAGTGATTCTTACAAAAGGGTAAACAACTGATAACCCTTGAAGTGTTCCTTTGAGGTATTTACCAGGTTAAAAAAAAATCTGTAACCATGGAATTTAAGCATCAGGTGATGGCTGCAGAAGGTATTCTGTTGGGCAAGGATCTTTTCCAGGACTCCTTAAATGTTCTCTACCTACCACTTCTTTTCTCCTCCCAAACTCACCCAACCAGAAAATTCTTGCCTTCTACCTCCAAACCTTCAAGCCTGTTCCTCTGCTAATGCTCTCATTGTGAGGCATGCATACCTCCCTTATTACAGAAATTAGACTGCATCGTTATTGCTCGCCTATGTCTTTTTCCCACAGGCCAGTGACCTCAAGGTTTATTAACTTAGTGCAAGAGAATTCTGACCCCTTCTTTTCTGGAGGTCATATTTGTGAGAATAAACAGCTGGGGACTACTTTGGAATTGTTAAGGATAAGTTCTGAACTATGTCATGGTTTCATGGTCAAGAGGAGGTGTGGTCCCATATTGTACCTCCATGGTGACCTAGTCCTTTCAATGTGGGGATTGGAGGATGCGCGGCATTGCGAGTGCTGAGTGACACCTAACCCTCCTTGCCTCTTTTTTTTTTAAATTTCTAAAGAATGGCCCTGACATAGCCAGGTCTCCTTTAGGAAAAAAAAAAAGCTTCCTTGTAAAGCGTCACATGAATAGTGTGGAAGGCTGATAAAGGCTCCGAAGATATGCCTATATCCTAATCCCATGAGCCTGTGAACGTTACCTTATTTGGAAAAAAGGTCTTTGCAGATGTTATTAAGTTAAATTATCCTGGATTACGAGTACCTGGGTGATGCAAGCAGTTAATGCACTCAGCTGCTAACAAAAGTTTAGAGGTTCAAGTCTACCCAGAGGTGCCTCAGAAGAAAGGCCTGGAAATCCACTTCTGAAAAATCAGCCATTAAAAACCCTACGGAGTACAGTTCTACTCTGATATACATGGGGTCACCATAAGGCAGAGTCAACTCGACATCAACTGGTTTTATCCTAGATTATCCAGGTGGGCCTTAAACGCCTTCACAAGTGTCCTTATGAGAGAGAGGCAGGGGGAAATTAGATACACACAGAAGAGAAGAAATGTGAAGATGAACGCAGAGACTGGAGTGATGAGGCCACAAGCCAAGAAACACCGGCAGCCACCAGAAGGTGAAAGAGGCAAGAAACTGATTCTCCCCGAGTCTCCAGAAGGAGCGTGGCCCTGGACACACCGGATTTCAGACTTCCTGGCCTCCAGATCTGTCAGGGAATAAAACGTCTGTTGTTTCGGTCCACCAGACCTATGGTATTTTGTTACAGCAGCCACAGTAAACTAATACAAATAGAAACGGATCTTGAAGCTGACAAGTCAACAATGATCTGGGCAGCTTCAGAAAATACTTTCTTCCCTGTGTTTTTCTTACATAAAATCCCCTCCTTTTTTCTATCCCGTTCCCCTCTTTTTATCAATGGAGGTTTCCCCCTCTACTCCCTGTATTTCTCTGTATCATATCTGTTGCCGTCAAGTCGATTCCGACTCATAGCGACCCTGTAGGGCAGAGTAGAACTGCCTCATAGGGTTTCCAAGGCTGCAGTCTTTACAGAAGCAGACTGTCACATCTTTCTTCTGTGGAGTGGCTGGTGAGTTTGAACTACTGACCTTTCAATTAGCAGCCAAGCACTTAACCACTGCACCACCAGGGCTGTTTCCATTTATTATTAGTTTCTAGTGCCTCATAATTTCAATTTGTCATTATTCCTCATGTAATTGATTCTATAAATGTCCCTGGGTGGCACAATAAGTTTGTGCTCGACCAACCTAAAGGTTTGAACCCACCCAGTGGCACCAAAGAAGAAAGGCCTGGCAATCTGCTTCCATAAATATTACAGCCAAGAAAATCCTATGGAGTAGTTCTACTCTGTAACACATGGGGTTGCCATGAGTAAGAATCAACTTGAAGGCAACAGTTTTGTTTTTTTCATTGTTGTTAATTGATTCTACATCATGGAATCTCCCTTTTCATCCCATCTGTGTTAATTCCTGCCTCCAGCTGCCAACTCATCTCATTCTTTTCCAGTCCAGAATCCTAAAAGGGCAAAAGTAATTGGTCCAGTATACCATAGGTTACTTTGCATTTGTTTCTCTTGGGTCAGATGTTGAGCTCCAGTCCAATAGCTATATCCTGGGTCTCATGGCTGCCTATGGCTGGTTCTTCGGCAAAGGCTAAATATGGCTGCAGGTGTGATACAGTGTGAAAGGCACCTACTAAGCTTCTAAAGTTTAGAGAGTTCTAGCAGGCTGAGAAAAAAATAATCCAGCCATTATCATCAGCACAATGACTTTACATAACCCCTCCTTTACTGCTACTACAGCCAAATGGACATTTCATAGCCTTATGCTGTCAACTGAGGTTCATTTTCCTAGACCTTTTGGCAAGAATTTTACATGTCTATCATTGCAGTAGTTCTGACAGTAAAATTACATTGCTTTGGCTAATCCACTCTGAGAACCTTTGCATGTCCACAGAAAGAGAATGGACATGTCTGGCCAGTTTACAAATAGGCTTACGTGTATTCATGAATAGGCTCCCAGTTATTGCGAAGGTGGAATGGCTGAACACCTATCACTAGCTACATTTAATCCCAGTTTTACATTTCTATGCCTTGATTAGGTCATTTTATTAGATTTAATAAGCAGGAAACCTATCTGGGTCAGGACAGGATAAGAGGTACTAACAATTCTTCCTTCCTCAAAATATTCTAAGTAAAATTTAATTCAGGATACAGGAAGTTACAAAAATACTTCTAGGGGAATTTTCTGAAGATGGTTATTGAGAACCAATTGTAATTAAAAACTCAGTAGGGTTCAGCATATGATACAGGATACAATGCTTATTAGCACGTGATAAAAACCCTGGTTTATACACAGCAACACATGCATATTAAATAATAGTAAGTATGGGCAATGTGATGAGACCATTTGTTATAAACTGAATTGTGTCTCCCAGAAAGAAATGTTGAAGTCCTAACCCCTAGTACCTGTGAATGTGACCTTATTTGGAAATAAGGTCTTTGCAGATGTAATTAGTTAACAGGAGATTATACTGGACTAGGGTGGTCCCTAATCCAGTATGACTGGTCTCCTTGTAAGAAGAAGAAAAGAAACACAGACAGACACACAGAAAAGGTGGCCATGTGAAGCCAGAGGCAGAAATTGGAGTTATGATGCTACAAACCAAGGAATGCCTGGGACCCCTAGAAGCTAACAGAGGCAGGCAAGGATTCTTCCCAGTGAGCCTTCAGGGAGAGCAGGGTCTTGCCAACACCTCAATTTTGGACTTGTAGCCTCCAGAGCTGTGAGAGAATAAATTTTGTTGTTCTAAGCCACCCAGTTTGTGGTACTGTATTTCAGCAGCATTAGGAAGCTCTGACACCATTGTTCCATCCTTCCAATTCCATCTGCTTGAGCTCAAAAGGTAACTTGAAATGCTTTACATATGATGCCTGCAGGCATCAAAGACAATGAAACAAAGATGGACCAGTATTTTGATCATATTTTCCTTTTCCAATTTGCACTTTTAATCATCCGTTTTTTTCTATTTAACCATGTTCCCCTATGCCATTTCATTTATTGCTATTTATCTTTTTAAATAAATAAATCATGTTTCAAAAAAGCGATAAGCACCACGGTGAATTCCAATTTTTTATTCCTCAATGTAAGAACGAATGATCAGAAATTATATTTAAACAATCAGCTCATTTTGATGAAATATTAATGAATTGCTTTTGGAAAAATAGTAACTTTTCCCTTCTGTAATTATTTTGCTAAACTACAGTAAGAGATAACTTGAAACACTTTTTTTTCTAATGTGGGTTTGAGGCCGCTCTGGATCTGTTTTAACCTTTAAGTGGGAGGCCTACTCAACTTTACAAAGATGAATGTTTAGTTTGATATAAGCACATCTACAGTTCCAGGTACAGAGACAGGCTCTGTGCAGCTCTGGAACTTCACAACTCACAGCAGTTGGTGTAACCTTCCGGCCTCCTCATTAAGGGAAAGAAATCAGACACCCACCTCCCAAGGAGCTCCCAGTGGACATCTTGGCATCTTCAAGGTTAAGACTAAGAATTCAGGATTCCTCTAGAACTCTCACTAGAGTTCTCCACCTCACAGCTGTTTTCCCATCTGAAAAAAACTGTTCCTACCAGATAACTGACCCAGCCATGACCTCACTCTGAATGTGAGCCCCCATCCTGTTGAAGTACGGGCATCACTTCATGATGCAGATGCATCCTTATAGCTATAACTTACAACAGCACAATAGTAGTTTCACTCATTCAGATGGTCAAGCACCTGGAAATCATGGATATTTTAGTAAAACTCCATGGAACATTTATAGACGCTTGAAATAAACAAATACATTGTTTTATCCTAAATCAAGTTAGCTGGGCTGTGCAGATGGTTAAGCACTTGACTACTGGCTAAAAGGTTGGCAGTTTGAGCCCACCAAGAGGCATCTTGGAAGACAGGCCTGGGGATCTGCTTCCAAAAGGTTATGGTCCTGAAAACCCTATGGAGCAATTCTGCTTTGCACACGTGGGGTCGCCATGGGTTGGAATCAATCCATGGCAACTGACAACAACATTCTAAATCATTTGCAAGTTCATGCTGGGTGTGTGGTGGCAGACATTAAAGTTTTCTAAGAACTTAGGAGAGAAAAATTATAAGTTAAGAGAAATCTGTCTATTAATTTAATATATTATTTCCCTGAGTATAAGAGTCTCATTACAACATTTTATTTCAGTCATGGAATGCAGTAATCTAGGCCATGGAAGACAAGTATTGCATCTAAGCATTGTTTGAGAGTGAGTACAACCCAACAAACATAGCATCACACAAGTAGTAATGTGAGCAGAAAGTGGAGGATGGGGTCTCTTTCCCAAAGATCGCATCTGTGAGATTAACTGAGGGATTACAGAAGGGAATGTTGTCCTTTCTCCATGTGGTCACTGACATTAGGGTAATGTACTCTCTTACAAAACAGTTGGTTCTCAGCCTCAAATTTAGGCCAAAAACCTATTACTCAATAAAGTCCAGTTCTTCTGTTTGGCTTTTGTAAAATGAGCCTCTGTCATCCTATTTACAGGCATTATACAACGGTGCCAGTGCAGGTAATGTGTGGTAATTTAGGCTAATGTTGTTAGGTGCCATTGTGCGGTTCCAACTTATAGCGACCCTATGTACAACAGAACGAAGCACTGCCCCATCCTGTGCCATCTTCACAATTGTTGTTATGCTTGAGCCCAATGTTGCAGCCATTGCGTCAATCCATCTCGTCAAGGGTCTTCCTCTTTTTAACTGACCCTCTACTTTATCAAGCATGATTTCCTTCTCCAGGGACTAGTCCTTCCTGATAATATGTCCAAAGTACATGAGACGAAGTCTCGTGATCCTTGCTTCTAAGGAGCATTCTGGTTGTACTTCTTCCAAGACAGATTTGTCCATTCTTCTGATAGTCCATGGTATATTCAATATTCTTTGCCAACACCATAATTCAAAGGCATCAATTCTTCTTCAGTCTTCCTTATTCATTGTCCAGCTTTCACATACATATGACAATTGAAAATACTACGGCTTGGATCAGATGCACCTTAATCCTCTAAGCGACATCTTTGTTTTTCAACACTTTAAAGAGGCCTTTTGCAGCAGATTTGCTCAATGTGCTCCATTTCATTTTTGACGACTTCCAATTTTCCTAGATTCATACTTCTTACATTCCACGTTCCTATTATTAATGGGTGTTTACAGCCATTTCTTCTCATTTTGAGTCATGCCACATCAGCAAATGAAGATCCCAAAAGCTTGACTCCATCCATGTCATTAAAGTCAACTCCGTTTGAGGAGGCAGCTCTTCCCCAGTCGTATTTTGAGTGTCTTCCGACCTGAGGGGCTCATCTTCTGGCACTATATCAGACAATGTTTGCTGCTATTCATAAGGTTTTCACTGGCCAATTTTTTCAGAAGCAGATCATCAGCTCCTTCTTCCTAGTCTATCTTAGTCTGGAAGCTCTGCTGAAACCTGTCCACCATGGGTGGCCCTGCTGGTATTTGAAATACCAGTGGCACAGCTTCCAGCATCACAACAACATGAAAGCCACCACAGTAAGAAACACTGAGAGACACGTGGTGCATTTAGGCTAACAGGAACTTTTATGTCTAAAGACACAAAGAGTTTTCAGTTAAAGCCATCTTAACCCATTGAACTTGACAAGATTTTGAAGGAAACCTGTGCCCAGGTTGAATCAGCTTGGTAATTCTGATAATGTATTTCTGAAGCTGATGTTATTATTTTATTACCATAATTATTTTATCATTCACTGAATGTAATGCATTACTCTTCATTAGAGAGCTCATTTCTTAATGAATCTAGCCTCTCTTTTCCTCAGAGATCTCTTAGGAATCTTAACCATGTGGTTGCTATGTACACCTGCTGCTCATTTTTAGATCTTCTTAATGGGGCTTTTCAGCTCTTAATAGAATAAGATCATTTCATATGTAGACTCAGCCTTCAGTAAGGCCCTTTAAAAAGAATATTTGAAAGTTTTCTTGACCTATTTAATTGCAAAAAGACAGTAGCTCTGCCTCAGTTTTAGGTACGGACTGAATGAGGAAAGTGATGAACTAAATTAGGGGTAATTTTATCTTCTTGTCAGGAAGTAGTTTCCTGGTTCATCTCTTCACAAAATCTGTGAGGAAATAGGAGAGCTTTCGTATTTCAGGGTGAGCATAGTCTTTCTTTAATTATCGTTATCACGGGAGAAATGGCTTTGACCCAGCTCAATTTGATGGAAAACTGTCTCTAACCACCCTGGACTCACATGTGCCTGGATGAGGAAAGGCTGAGTACCAGACAATGTCCACAGCTGGACGTGCAATGTGTCCTCCAGGTGTGATCCATGGACATCTGCATCAGTGCTTGTTAAAGTGATAAATTATTGATTCCCAACCCAGATCTACTGAATCGCAGTCTCCCAGGAATCTGCCTTTTGCAAGCATGTGAATCTTACAAACATTCATTTGAGAACAACAGAGGAAAAAGTAGGATGATAATATTACAGCCTAGAGATGAGACCAGCTATCTAAATGTGGTGTCTAGTTGTTGGGAGACCAGCTTGGTCTGAAAATAAATTAAAATGGAAAGAGTTTTTATATTCTTTCTGTTGATTTAAAAACTCTCTAACCCCGTGAAATCCACGATTTCATAGTAGATTTAAACCCAGCATGAGTACTGGCCAATCTGGGTTTTAGGATTTTTGTGTTCCTACTTAAAATTGACTTGAATGTGATTTTGCAGCAGAAATCTATGAAAGCACTTAATGTCCAGCTATGTCATTAAATCTATTGTATAACAGAACAGGCAATACGAGCATCTTGGAACCAGCTTTATTATCAGTCAAGTTTTAAGTTTGTTGCTATTGACACCAAGGAACCAGTTTTATGCTACTCCAGGAGGCTACAAGAAAAATGTGAGTAGAAAGGATGCTTTAGTTGTGACATATGCTTCTCTGTGTGTTTTATAGCTCTCAGTACAATTACTTGATTATTGTGGGGAGCTACACTACTCTTTGCTTAGCAACCATTTGTCTTGTGTGGTCATTTTCATGTCAATATGCAGCTGGTTAAATATTTCTATAACTTCCGGGAAAAAATAAACACTTGATATGGTGAGAGTATAGCCTGGGTAACACAGAGGAAGACAGATGGAGGGAGAGAATGAATGTACTAGACCACTCATTCAACACCACTCATTCAACACGTAGCTCAGGAATCTGGTCTCCCGGGCCCCATGTTTGACAGGGCGTGTCATAAGAAAATTGAGGGAGTTGGAAAAAGCATTGCACAAGACAGGAGACCTGTGTATTAACTCTACTGTCCTACCAACGGTGTGACTGGAAAAATGTTTTAAATCTCTAACTTCCTATTTCCTTTTCCTATAATAAAAAAGATTTTAAACTGAAGTACAGTCATGCATCTCTTAATGTCCACTATATGTTGTATAAAAGAGGACATTATGTGATTTGGACGTTGTGCAAACACCATATTACACACTTAGCAAAGCTATATGGGATAGCTTTTGATTCACTTCCAAATCGATACTTCTACTTTGCTTCTTGCTGCTGTATCACTAGCACTGGTTTTTTTTGCGTTTGGGAGCCATGATACACTTCACGGTAATATTTCCAAAAGAAAATTAAACAGAGAGATAATGCTACGACCCTCAAGAGATGTGCAATACCCAAGACTGGATGCTGCTGCCTACGAGTCAAAGCATATACTGTTATTCAGAGACATTTTTTTGAAAGCAGGGAAAGTTCACATTAAGATAACAATAGAAAGTACAGTACAGTACATACATAAGCCAGCAATATAGGTGTTTATTATGACTATTAAGACATATGTGTTATAGATTATATATGTACTGTACCATTATAAGCCTGGCAGTGCAATTGCTTTGTATACAAGAAACAGGAGATACACATGTTGTATGTGGGAAGCTGTTGAATTCGCTATGTCCAGTTATGTCCACTGTGTCTCATTCTCTGGTGAGGATTTCTGAACTCTATTATAACTTTATGGAACCTCAGATATATTTGCAGTTGTACACTGCCCAAATGGACATTATGCAGCACATGATTACATCTCAAGGGTTCATTTTATTTCTAACATAGTAGTTCTAAATTTAGAAAGCTTTATCCAACTTAGTCAAAAAGTAAAATACATTATAGGAAAGAATTAATTTAATTTAAATTTCTTTGCAATCATATGGAACAATGGTTTGGGACTTTTCATGTCTGAGAAACTCTTTTCAAAAAGAAAACATTATGAAGTTCACATGATAGTATTTGTATTTTTGTTATATATTGGTTTAAAAACATGTCAAAAATCTTCTATAAATTCAGAAATACACTTAAAGAAATTTTTATTTTATTAATCATAACAGCATCTACATACTCTTGACAAGAAAAGCATCTTGGGGCATAAATAGAATTGATTCAATGTAAAAGCATTTTTTAGTTTATATGAAGATTCTTGGATCCCTTGCGGTAACTTCAAAAATAACTCCAAAAATATTTAGGAAATTACCAAAATAGAATATTAAGAGATAAATTTGAGCATCTCCTAAATAGAAGCCAGATCTTATTCACCTAAAGAAGATATCAAAAATTGGGAAACAACTTAAACATGAGGGTCAAGGAAGTCTTTCTGAAGAGGTGATATTTTATGCTGAACCCTAAAAAACAGAGAACCAGGTACACAAAGCTGGGGGAGGAACATTTCAGAGAGAAGGCACGGCATGTAAAAAGCCATAAAGGTACAGTGTGCTTTGTTTGCAATGGCAGGAATGAGACGGGATGAGTTTGGAGGTTGAGATGGGGTTCTACAGGAGAGTCATGTTTCATTATAAGGAGTATGCATCTAAAACTAAGTTCAAGGGGAAAACAATGAAAGATTTTAAGCAAGGTGGTGACATAATGCAGCTACCTTTTGAGAAATATCATGTCTACTGCTATGTAGATAATAGAATGAGGAAAGAAAATGAATGAAAAGACCAGTAAAGACACTCATCCAATAGTCTAATAAATGATGATGATGATCTGGACTGAAGATGAAGACATTAGAGATGGAGAGAAATGGAAGAATTTGAGAACATTTGAAAGTAACAAGACTTGATGATGGGTTGAGTATTTGGGGTGAGAAAAAATGAGTGACCGGAAATATCTCCTAGTTTTCTGGCTTGTATTACTGGGAGATTGGTAATTTTTCTGTGATTTGGAAGACTGTTAATGAGGAATCAAGTGGGTGGGGGAAAATAAGGGAGTGAGTAGAAAGTAGTGGTTAAGAGCTTGGCTGTTAATCAAAAGGTCAGTAGTTTGAGTCCACCAGCTGCTCCTTGGAAACCATATGAGGCAGTTCTACTCTGTCTTATAGGGTTGCTAGAAGTCGGAATTGACTTGATGGCAACAGGGAACTAGTGTTAGCATCTATTATCTGACTGCAACTTTTTTTTATTTTTCAGGGTAAAAGCATTTTAAAAGATCCGTGGAATTCCCATGGACTTGGACATGTCAATCTTTTAGTGAAAACCCTATTCCCATAGTTTGTTTGTAGAACGTTCAACCTAAATGTCCATATTGTCCTTGATTCTTGTCCTTCCACTTGAAGCCTATGTTCCAGGTGGAGGCTTGTGGTTTGGTTACTGCCAGCCCTGAGCCCTGAGGCAGCATGCTAGAATGGGGAGTGGCAAGAGACTGCTTATTAACTAGTCATGACAATACCCACCCTGTGACTTCATTTCTGCTTTAATGAAAGGGAGGGAGAGTGGGTGGATGTGGCTCCAGGGCTGTCGGCCTATGAAATGCAAGACTAAAATATTATTCTAAATGGAAGATATACTGAAAAAATGCAAGAACTAACTTTTTTTCACATTTTTTATTATGACAACTTTCAGTATATAGCAAAGCTGAGAACAGTGAACACCCAAATACCTACCATCTAAATTCTGCCATTAATATTTTAGCAGAAACACTTTTTGTCTATCCATTTATCCATTCCTATCTCCATCTATCAAGTTACCTTTTTTTTTTTTAATATATCTTAAATTGTGGATATCAGGACACTTCCCTGCAGATACTTCAGCGTGCATATCATTAAAGAGAATCGATATTTATTAATTTTTTTGTTTTGATGAAAAATTTATGTATAATGAAATGTGCAATTCTTCCGTGTATATTCACTGAATTTTGTCATACAAACCACTGTCGAATACTACCATAACCCCAGAAATATTCCTCATATTTCTTTCCATTTAATCTCTACCCTCACTTCCCCAGAAGCAACCACTGTTGTGACTTCATAAAAATGACATCATACAGTATATAATCTTTTGTGCCTAGTTTCTTTAAATCGGCATAGCGTTTGTAATATTCGTCCATGTTGTTGTAAATATCAGTAGTTGGTTCTTATTTATAAATAAGTAGTATTCCAATGTATGGATATACCACAGTTTACTCATTCTTCCATTAATGGATGACTGGACTGTTGCTAGTGTTTGCTATTATGAATAAAGCTACCATGAACATTCTTACAGAAGGCTTGTTGTGGGCACATATTTTTATTCTCTTGGGTAAATACCTAAATTGGCACTACAGGGTCATAATGCAGGTGTATGTTTAGATTAATAAAATACTGTCAGAACTTTTTCCTAATTAGTAGTACGATTTCACATTTCAAACTCTAAGAGTTCCAGTTGCTCCACATTCTTACCAACATTTTTACATTATGGATACCAGTCTTTTTTCAGATACATGTTTTGCAAATATGTTCCCAACCTGTTGAAACAAAATCCGCTGCTGTACAGTTGATCCCGACTCTTAGTCGGAATCCTAGCGACGCTACAGGACAGAGTATAACTGCCTCTGGGGTTTCCAAGAAGTGGCTGGTGAATTTCAACTGCTGACCTTTTGGTTAGCAGAAGAGCTCTTAACCACTATGCCACCAGGGCTCAGTCCGTAACTATTTATTTTCTTAATGGTGTCTGCCAATAATTAGACGTTTTAAATTTTGATAGGTCTAATTTATCCTTTTTTCTTTTATGGTTATTGCTTTCTGTGACATAAGTAACCTTTGTTTACCACTGAATCAAAAAGATATTTCCCAATGTTTTCCTCTAAAAGCTCTATAGTTTTAGCTGTAGGATCATAGGTACATAGTCAATTTTAAATTCAGTTTTGGGGATGGAGTAATATCAGTGTCAAGGTTCTTTTTTTGTTATTTTTAATATGGATATCCACTTATTCAGTACAATTCATTGAAAATATTCTCCATTCCCAAGTAAGTATTGCTTACCTTGAATCAAGCTACATTAAAAACATATGTGCTTGTTTATTTTAAAATGACAAATTTAAAACCAGAAGATTTTACTTTGTGTCAGTACCATAAAACCTGCCTCATCTTCCCAAGGAAAGCCAGTCATAACACACCAGCTGAATACAGTCCATGTTGTCATTTTTCTCTCGTAGACAAAGGCTGTTTATTACATAGACTAAGAAAACAACTCCATGCACTTTGATGATTCACAGATGCAGGAAAAATTATGATTTAGGTTTGATTCATCTGGCACTTCCTTTATTGCTGCCTGTCTAGCTGTGGTTTGTGATTCATCTCCTACCACTCCCTGACAGGTACTCTTCCCTCAACAACTATGAAATACTTATTTCCAGAAATTTACAGGATTTTCTCACCTCTAAGCATTTACACATGCTATTATCTTTGTCCATAAGGCCCTTATTATGATGTGTAATGAGTTCTATTAACATCAAGGGAAGCCCTAGATGCTTCCATGGCACCTTGGTCATAAATGTATTATATCAATTATCCATATTCCTCTAAAGATTTATTCTATGTTTTTCTCTCCTTCCCATACATCACTCCTAACATGAGCCTCTGGAAAGAGTAAATATGTTCTCTCTTCTTTTGCACCCCAGAAAATGAAAACAAAAACAGCAACAACAATAGATTTGTTTGATGAAAGAATTTTAAATTTTCAATGATAGTCTAAATTTCAAATCTCTTCCATATAACTCATAAGTCTATTTGAATTTATAAAACTTTATATCCTGATCATCTTGCTTTGGAAACTTTAACCATCTTCCTATATTACAGAATGGAAGAAAAAAACTCCCTTGAAAGAATAACAAATAACATTTTTAATTTCACCTTGTGCCTTAGTCTGAAATTTCTTTATGGAGTTTGAACTAGATTATAGAAGGATATTTGAAGCACATCTTTACAATGAAGGGTATTAGGTATCTACACTTTTTTGAATACACTATTTGAGCCCTGAGAACAATATATACTAATAAGTCAACTCTGCTCTTTACTAGCTATGTGAAAGAATCAGTGAGGATAAGCTAAGTTATGCAGCAGTAATAAAAAATCCAAAAGTCTCAGTGTTTTCATGCACTCTATAAGCCTGATCTTGGGTTAGTCACAAGGCTGTTTCCCATTGCTTTCACTCTGGGAATTAAGCTGGTGGGGTAGCCTGTATTTGGAGCATTGCCAATCATCAAGGCAAAAGGAAAAGAGACATGGTGAGTTATACTCCGACTCTTGAAGTTTCTTCCTTGGACTATCACTTCTACCCACATTTCATAAGGCTACTCCTGAGTTCATCAGGGCAAGATGCATAATTGTCATGAAGGGAAGGAAGTTGGAAAGCAGTATTTTGAAAAAGTAATTCAATCCACTAAATGATCTTGGGTAAGACATGTATTCTATCTATGTCTGTTTCTTCAGCTATAAAATGATGAAAATGCACAGATGACAGTAACTTCTTCATAGGGTTGTTATGTGAATTAACTGAGATAATGTACGCAAAACATTTAATGCAGTACCTCGCATGTAACTGTTATTCAGTAATTGTTACCTTAAAAAAATGAATAACAACAACAAAAAAGAACTTCAGGAGGCGAGGCCAAGATGGAGGAGTAGTCAGATGCTTCCTGTGGTCCCTCTTACACCAAAGACCCAAAAAAACAAATGAATAGATTGTATATGACAATCTAGGAGCCCTGAACATCAAAGGCAAAGTTGAGGAATAAGACTGAGTGGCAGATGGAGGGAGAGACGATTCAGAAGCAGTGAGGAGTTGCCAGACCTGACCTGGCAGGAGTCAGTGCCCTTCAGGCCAGATCAGATCGCATGAATGGTGAGGCAAGCAGTGGTGCTCGGGAGGCGTTTTCCACATAGAGAGAGGCCCAGGAGCAGACAGTCTACTCGGCCATCCAGAACCAGTGAAAAGCAGCACTCAAGTGGTGAAAGATAAGTATTTGCATCTGGCCTACTGCGTGGATCAAAAAACACCCCATTTGGGAAAAACCTCTCACATTTATCTCCCTGCTCCCTGCTCTGCACTAGGTCCTGGGCCAACTTCAGCAATTGTCAACTCCCCTGGGCTGGAAGTAGGACCCATCAAGCACCCTGAGCCTTTCTCCCGGTGTTAGAGAGAGAAAAAATTAACAAACAGAGAAAAAATAAGCTGCCAGCTCCCCTAAGCAGGAACTCAGGGTTGGTACAGCTCATTTGCCTAGGCACAGGCATAAGGGGTCCATGGTCTTTGAATGCCTTTCACCCCTGCGTAGACTGGCATGGTCCCATTCAACAGTGTAGGCCCTCATTAGCACAGTACAACAGGGAATATACCTGAAGTCTAACTTTAATGGTTTTAGCTGTGAAGTGGCTGGTTTGTGATATTTGACACTGCTCTGACCATTAAGCATGTTCCTCACCTGCCCACCTCAGGAGCCTGAGGACTGTTGGCTCTACCCATGCCATCTAGGCACCCACGAAAGTCATCCAAGAATAAGTGATGCCCCCTAGTCCTCACAGCCAACAGCACTGGGTGCTCATAGTCTAGATGCAAAACCCACCCACGTACACATTCTAGGGAACAGGGACACGCTTTTCTCCCAGACATTCAGGGGCAGCCATTAGCCCCCAGCCTTTCTCAGCATGTGACCCCCTACTGCAGCCAGATACCTGTGCCTACACTAAACACCCAGGCCTGTCTTGAACTGTAGGTAAGAGCCTGCACCACACACTTAGTGACCAACTACCTGGACAGCTGAGCTGAATCCATACAAGAAAAGTTAACAGACTCATCAGCTCACATACTTAGTAACAGATCTAACCACCTGCTAACAGGACGTTAGAGCTTCAGAGAAGCCAATAATCAAAAAGCTCACATGAGCAGCCTATTTTGGCATATCAACACAAAACAAAACAAGTAGCTAGGACATAGTAAGCAAACATAACATAAATAAATTATAATAACTTATTGATGGCTCGGAGAAAACAGTCAATATCAAATAGCATAAACAGGCAGACCACGATGGCTTCAGCAAGCTCCCAAAATAAAGACTCAAGAAATCTTCCACAGGAAGAGAATTACTTGGAATTACTGGAGGCAGAATCCAAAAGATTAATATAAAGAACTCTTCAAGAGATCAGGAAGGAAATGAATCAAAACGCAGACCAAGCAACAGAGGAACTTAAGAAGATTAGAGAAGAGTATAATGACAAATTTAACAGGCTGCAAGAATCCATAGAGGGACAAAATCAGAAATCCAGAAGATTAACAATAAAATTTCAGAATGAGACAACTCAATAGAAAGTCATAGGAGCAGAATTGAGGCAATGGAATTCAGAATTAGTGAGACTGAAGATAAAGCACTTGACACCAGCTTATTTGAGGAAAAATCAGATAAAAGGATTTAAAAAATGAAGAAAACCTAAGAATTATGTGCAACTCTAACAAGAAGAATAACCTACGACTGATTGGAGTATCAGAACAGGGGGGATAACAGAAAATACATAGAGAATTGTTAAAGATTTTTTGGCAGAAAAATTCTCTGATATCATGAAAGATGAGAGGATATCTATCCAAGATGCTCATTGAACCCCACATACAGTAGATCCCAAAAGAAAGTCACCAAAATATATTATAATCAAACTTGTCAAAACCAAAGATAAAGAGAGAATGTTAAGAACAGCTAGGGATAAACAAAAAGTCATTCATGAAGAAGAGTCAATAAGACTAAGCTCAGATTACTCAGCAGAAACCATGAAGGCAAGAAGGCAATGGGATGGCATATATAAAGCCTCAAAGGAAGAAAACTGCCTCCCAGTCTCTCAAATATGATGGTGAAATTAGGGGATTTCTGGATAAACAAATGTTTAAGGAATTTGCAAAAACCAAACCAAAGTTACAAGAAATACAAAAAGGAGTCCTCTGGTTAGAAAATCAGTAACATCAGATAACAACCCAAGACTAGAACACAGGACAGAGCAACCAGATATCAACCCAGATAGGGAAGTCACAAAAATAAATCAAAGCTAAAACACTAAAAATAGTGAAAAAGAGATGTCAATATGTAGAAGATGACAACAGTAAAACAAAAAAGAAGGACTAAAAAATGTAGACATATTTTTCATATAGACAGGAAGTCAAGGTAATATAAAGAAATAAAAGAGTGGTTTAAACTTAGAAAAATAGCGGTAAATATTAAGGTAACCACAAAGGAAACTAATAATCCTACACATCAAAATAAAAAACAAGAAAAAAAATAAAGACTCAGCAAATACAAAATCAACAACAATGAAAAAGATGAAAAGAAAATATGTAAAGAAAAATGACTCAGCCCAGAAAATTAAATGGAACAAAGAAACTGTCGACAACACACAAAAAACGATATCAAAATGACAGCACCAAACTCATACCTATCAATAATTACACTGAATGTAAATGGACTAAATGCACCAATAAAGAGACAGAGAGTGGCAGAATGAATAAAAAAAAAACACGATCCATCTATATACTGCCTGCAAGAGACACAGCTTAGACTTAAAGACACAAACAAACTAAAACTCAAAGCATGGGAAAAAAAATACATCAAGCAAACAACACTCAAAAAAGAGCAAGAGTGGCAATATTAATCTCTGACAAAATAGATTTTAAAGTAAAATCCACCACAGGATAAGAAAGGACACTATATAATGATTAAAGGGTCAATACACCAGGAGGACATAACCATAATAAATATTTACGCACCCAACGACAGGGCTCCAAAATATGTAAAACCAACTCTAACAGCGTTAGAAGGAGAGATAGACAGCTCCACAATAATAGTAGGAGACTTCAACACGCCACTTTCAGTGAGGGACACAATATCCAGAAAGAAGCTCAATAAAGACATGGAAGATCTAAATGCCACAATCAACTAACTTGATCTCATGGACACATACCAAACACTCCACCCAACGGCAGCCAAGTATACTTTCTTTTCCAACACACATGGAACATTCTCCAGAAGAGACCACATAGTAGGCCATAAAGCAAGCCTTAACAGAATCCAAAGCACTGAAATATTACAAAGCACCTTTTCTGATCACAAAGCCATAAAAGTAGAAATCAATAACAGAAACAGCAAGGAAAAAAAAATCAAATACATGGAAACTGAACAAAACCTTGATCGAAAACTACTGGGTTATAGAAGAAATTAAGGATGGAATAAAGAAATGCATAGAATCAAACAAGAATGAAAACACATCCTACCAGAACCTTTGGGACACAGCAAAAGCAGTGCTCAGAGGTCAGTTATAGCAATAAATGCACACACTAAAAAAGAAGAAAAGGCCAAAATGAAAACATTAACCCTATAACTGGAACAAGTAGAAAGAGAGCAGCAAAAGAAGCCCTTGGGCACCAGAAAAAAGGAAATGGTAAAAATTAGAGCAGAATTAAATGAAATAGAGAATAGAAAAACAACTGAAAGAGTTAACTAAACCAAAAGTTGGTTCTTTGAAAACATCAATGAAATCAACAAACCATTGGCCAAAGTGACAAAAGAAAAACAGAAGATGAAGCAAATAACCCATATAAGAAATGAGATGGGTGATATCACAACAGACCCGACTGAAATTAAAAGAATCATCACAGAACACTATGAAAAATTGTACTCTAACAAATTTGAAAACCTAGAGAAAATGGACAAATTTCTTGAAACTCACTACCTACCTAAACTAACACAAACAGAGGTAGAACAACTAAATAAACCTATAACAAAAGAAGACATTGAAAAGGTAATTTAAAAACTCCCAACAAATAAAAGCCATGGCCCCTATGATTCCACTGGAGAATTCTACCAAACTTTCAGGGAAGAGTTAACACCACTACTACTAAAGGTATTTCAAGCATAGAAAAGGATGGAATACTCCCAAACTCACTCTATGAAGCCAGCATAACTCTGATACCAAAACCAGGTAAAGACACCACAAAAAAAAGAAAATTACAGACCAATATCCCTCATGAACACTGACGCAAAAATCCTCAACAAAATTCTAGTCAGTAGAATTCAACAGCATATCAAAAAAATAATTCACTATGATCAAGTGGGATTTATACCAGGTATGCAGGGATGGTTCAACAATAGAAAAACAATCAATGTAATCCATCACATAAATCAAACAAAAGACAAGAACCAAATGATCTTATCAATTGATACAGAAAAGGCATTTGACAAAGTCCAACACCCATTCATGATAAAAACTCTCAGCAAAATAGGAATAGAAGGGAAATTCCTCAACATAATTAAGGGCATTTATACAAAGCCAATAGCCAACATCATCCTACATAGAGAAGTCTGAAAACATTCCCCTTGAAAACAGGAACCAGACAAGGATGCCCTTTATCACTGCTCTTATTCAACATTGTGCTGGAGGTCCTAGCCAGAGAAATTAGGCTAGAAAAAGAAATAAAGGGCATCCAAATTGGTAAGGAAGAAGTAAAATTACCTTTATTTGCAGATGATATGATCTTATACACAGAAAACCCCAAAGAATCCACAAGAAAAGTACTGGAACTAATAGAAGACTTCAGCAAAGTATCAGGATACAAGATAAATATACAAAAATCAGTTAAATTCCTCTACACCAACAAAGAGAACTTCCAAGAGGAACTCACCAAATCAATACCATTTACAATAGCCCTCAAGAAGATAAAATACTTAGGAATAAATCTAACCAGATATGTAAAAGACCTATACAATGAAAACCACAAGACACTACTGCAAGAAACCAAAAGAGACCTGCATAAGTGGAAAAACATACCTTGCTCATGGATAGGTAGACTCAGCATTGTGAAAATGTCAATTCTACCCAAAGAGATCTACAGATACAATGCAATCCCGATCCAAATTCCACAGGCATTTTTTAATGAGATGGAGAAACAAATCACCAACTTCATTTGGAAAGGAAAGAGGCCCTGGATAAGTAAAGCATTACTCAAGAAGAAGAACAAAGTGGGAGGCCTCACACTACTTAAGTTTAGAACCTATTATACCGCCACAATTGTCAAAATAGCCTGCTATTGGTACAACAACAGATACATAGAATAATGGAACAGAATTGAGAATCCAGACATAAATTCATCCACCTACGAGCAGCTGATATTTGACAGAGGCCCAAAGTCCATTAATTGGGGAAAAGAGAGTCTATTTAACAAACGGTGCTGGATATCTATTTACAAAAAAATGAAACAAGACCCATACCTCACACCAAGCACAAAAACTAACTCAAAATGGGTCAAAGACTTAAATACAAATCAAAAACGATAAAGGTCATGGAGGAAAAAGTAGGGACAACGCTAGAAGCCCTAATACATGGCATAAACAGAATACAAACCATAAGTAACAATGAACAAACACCAGAAGAAAAACTAGATAACTGGGAGCTCCTAAAAATCAAACACTTATGCTCATCAAAAGACTTCACCAAAAGAGTTAAAAGACAACCTACAGACTGGGAAAAAATTTTTGGCTACAACAAATCCAATCAGCGTCTAATCTCTAAAATCTACAAGATACTGCAAAACCTCAACAAGAAAAAGACAAACAACCCATTAAAAAATGGGCAAAGGATATGAACAGACACTTCGCCAAAGAAGATATTCAGGCAGCTAACAGACACATGAAAAAATGCTCACAATCATTAGCCATTAGAGAAATGTAAATCAAAACTATGATGAAATACCATCTCACCCCAACAAGGCTAGCATTAATCCAAAAAACACAAAATAATAAATGGAGAGGTCATGGAGAGACTGGAAAACTTATACACTGTTAGTGGGAATGTAAAATGGTACAACCACTTTGGAAATCGATTTGGTGCTTCCTTAAAAAGCTAGAAATAGAAGTACCATAGTATCCAGCTATCTCACTCCTTGGAACATATCCTAGAGAATTAAGAGCTGTCACATGAATAGATATATGCTCACCGATGTTCATTGCAGCACTGTTCATGATAGCAAAAAGATGGAAATAACCTAGATGCTCATCAACAGACGAATGGATAAACAAATTATGGTATATTCACACAATGGAATACTACGCAAGGATAAAGAACAATGATGAATCCGTGGAACATCTTATAACATGGAGGAATCTGGAAGGTATCATGCTGAGTGAATTTAGTCAGTCACAAAAGGACAATATTGTATAAGACCATTATTATAAGAACTCAAGCAAAGTTTAAATACAGAAGAAAATATTCTTTGATGGTTTTGAGGGTTGGGAATGAGGGAGAGGGTTATTCATTACTAGAAAGTAGACAAGAATTATTAGGTGAAGGGAAGGACAGCACACACTACAGGGGAAGTCAGTACAACTGGACTAAACCAAAGCTAAGAAGTTTCCTGAATACAACCAAACACTTCAAGGGACAGAGTAGCAGGGGCAGGGGTCTGGGAACTATGCTTTGAGGGGACATCAAAGTCAACTGGCATAACAAAGTTTTTTAAGAAAATGTTCTGCATCCTACTTTGGTGAACGGCATCTGTGGTCTTAAAAGTTAGTTAGTGGCCACCTGGAGTAAAGAAGAATGAAGAACACCATAGACACAAGGAAAGTATTATCCCAAGAGACAGAAAGGGCCACATAAACCAGAGACTGCATCAGCCTGAGACCAGAAGAACTAGATGGTGCCTGGCTATCACAATGACCGCCCTGACAGGGAACAAAAAACAGAGTCCCTGATGGAGCAGGTGAAAAGTGGGATGCAGAACTCAAATTCTAGTAAAAACACCAGACTTAATGGTTTGATTGAGACTGGAGGGCCCCCCAGAAGACATGGCCCCTGAATTCTCTGTTAGTCCAAAACTAAAACCATTCCCGAGGCCAACTCTTCAGACAAAGATTAGACTGGACTATGGGACATAAAATGATACTCGTGAGGAGGGTGCTTCTTAGCTCAAGTAGATACATGAGACTAAATGGGCAGCTTCTGTCCAGAGGCGAAACAGATGGCAGAGAGGGTCAGGGGCTGGCTGAATGGACACAGGAATTCCAGGGTGGAAAGGAAGAGTGTGCTGTCACAGTATAGGGAGAGCAACTAGGGTCACAAAACAATGTATGTATAAATTTTTGTATGAGAGACTAACTTGAATTTTAAACTTTCACTTAAAGTACAACAATAAAAAAAAAAAAAACACCTCAGTTTCTGTTTCTCTCAAATAAGTAATCGACTAATTGAGCTCCACAATATCTGGGGCTTCAGCTAGGTGGCTTGAACAGCTAGAGATGTCTGGGAGAGCTCAACTGTGGATATATCTCTGGGTTATAGTTCTTCTACATGTGGAATCTGATGGAGCTGCAATACTCAAGATGGTTCCCTCACTCACATGGCTAGGGCCAAATGACGAGAGGATAGAGAGAGAAATAAAGCAATGGTAATTCTCCCCATGATCTTTGGATCATAGGTCCTCTGGTGAGAGAGAAGGAATCCCGTCCATTGGAACTTTAGGTGTCTGCTAGCAGCTGTGATGATTGCCATACCACCACCCCAGCACCTGCTAGATTTTAGCTTCAGGACTAGGGCTTGCCTGGAAGCTGGGACAGGATAGAAACAACAACAGAAAACACATGTTATTCCCCAGTACCTCTGTTTCATTGTTGTTGTTGTTGTTGTTGTTGGGTGCCTTTGAGTCGGTTCTAACTCACAGCAACCCTATGTACAACAGAACGAAAAACTGCCCAGTCCTCTGCCATATTGACAGTTGTTGCTATGTTTCTGCCCATTGTTGCAGCCACTGTGTCAATCCATCTTGCTGAGGGTCTTCCTCTTTTTCACTGTCTATTGTACCAGGCAAGATTTCCTCCAGGGGCTGGTCCCTCCTCATAACATGTCCAAAGTACATGAGATGAAGTCTCGCCATCCTTGCTTCTAAGGAGCATTCTGGCTATACTTCTTCCAAGATAGATTTGTTCATTCTTCTGGCAGCCCATGGTATATTCAATATTCTTTGCCAACACAATGATTCAAAGGCATCAATTCTTCTTTGGTCTTCCTTATTCATTGTCCAGTTCTCATATGCATATGAGGCCACTGAAAATACCATTTTTTTTTTTAGTCAGGCACACTTTAACACTTTAAGAGGTCTTTTGCAGCAGATTTGCCCAATGCAATGCATCTTTTGATTTCTTGACTGCTACTTCCATGGGTGTTGATTGTGGATCCAAGTAAAATGAAATCCTTGACAACTTCCGTATTTTCTCCATTTATCATGATGTTGCTTATTGGTCCAGTTGTGAGGGTTTTTGTTTTCTTTATGTTGTGGTGTAATCCATACTGAAGGTTGTAGTCTTTGATCTTCATGAGTAAGTGCTTCAAGTCCTCTTCACTTTCAGCACGCAAGGTTGTGTCGTCTGCAAAACACAGGTTGTTAATGAGTCTTCCTCCAACCCTGATGCTACATTCTTCTCCATATAGCCCAGCTTCTCAGATTATTTGCTCAGCGTACAGACTGAATAAGTATGGCAAAAGGATACAACCCAGACACACACGTTTCCTGATTTTAAACCACACAGTATCCCCCATTCTGTTCAAAAGACTGCCTCTTGGTCTGTATGGGTTCTGCATAAACACAATTAAGTGCTCAGGAATTCTCATTCTTCATAATGTTATCCATAATTTGTTATGATACACACAACTGAATGCCTTTGCATAGTCAATAAAACACAGGTAAACATCTTTCTGGTATTCTCTTCTTTAAGCCAAGATCCATCTGACATCAGCAAAGATGTACCTCATTCCAAGTTCTCTCCTGAATCTGGCTTGAATTTCTGGTTGTTCTCTGTCCATGTAGTGCTGCAACCGTTTTTGAATTATCTTCAGCAAAATTTTACTTACATGTAATGTTAATGATATTGTTGGATATTCTCCACATTCTGTTATATCACCTTTCTTTGGAATGGACACAAATATGGACCTCTTCCAGTTGTTTGGCCAGGTAGCTGTCTTCCAAATTTCTTGGCACAGATGAGTGAGAGCTTCCAGAGTTGCATCCATTTGTTGAAACATCTCAATTAGTATTCCGTCAGTTCCTGGAGCCTTGTATTTTGCCAATGCCTTCAGTGAAGCTTGGACTTCTTCCTTCAATACCATCAGTTCTTGATCATATGCTACCTCTTGAAATGGTTGAATGTCCACCAATTTTTTTGGTACAGTGACTCTTGTGGATTCTTTCCATCTTCTTTTGGTGCTTCCTGCATTGTTCAGTGAGGCCCTGGTGGCACAGTGGTTAAGAGCTTGGCTCTAACCAAAAGGTCGGCAGTTCAAATCAACCAGCTGCTCCTTGGAAACCCTATGGGGTAGTTCTACTCTGTCCTATAAGGTCACTATGAGTTGGAATCAACTCGATGGCAGTGGGTTTGGGTTTGTTTTTTTTTTTTAAGGAGCCTTGGTGGCCAAAGTAGTTAAGCGCTTAACTGCTAACTGAAAGGTCAGAACCAGCCGCTCCTCAGGAGAAAGATGTGGCAGTCTGCCTCCATAAAGATTTACAGCTTTGGAAACCTATGGGGCAGTTTTACTCTAACCTCTAGGGTTGCTATGAGTCAGAATCGCCTAGACGGCAACGGGTTTTCCCCTGGAGCTCTTTCTGTTCTCACCTGGTTCACAATCCAGATTTGGGCTATATTTGAATACAAGCCAGGAAATATTGCGGGGGTGGGGAACTAAACAAAACTCACCATGGGATCATTCATACTTTGTGTTCTGGTTTCCTTTTCTAAACTACCTACTACTATTTACTTTCAAAGTCCTCAGACAGCTTCTTCATGCATTCTGTTCAAATTTTTAGTTGTATTCAATGGGAAAAAGAGAGCTGAGTATAATTACTCCATTTTACGTGGAGCCAGAGCTGCAAAATATAATTTAGAAAGCAATTTACAAGTATACAATTTTGTGGCCTCTTAAATTTTCTTTATTTCTGTTTTTAGGTGATACTTGCTAATTCTAAATATAAAGCTGTTCAAGCTGCATGATTCTGATTTTTTTCCTTTCATTTGGATGAAATTTATCTAAAATTGTATTGAACAAGTAAGGTTCCTAACTCTAATTATTTGAATCTGTTAACTTACTTGCATTTAAAATATGGGTGTGTGTTTGTGTGTGTGTGTGTGTGTGTGTGTGTGTGTGTGTTAGGAGGGGGGAGAAAGGAGGTATAGCTCATTATAAAGATTCTAATTACTTTATATACTTAGAAACCACATTTATTTTCCTGAAAATCATGTTTACATAAATGTTAATGTTATTTAAAGCCAATTCATGGACCTAATATGTAATGAGATACATCAATTTACTCAACTGGATGGTTATAATACAAACCTTAGCAGTTTAGGATTGGGGATAACAGATGAACACTAGTCCATTTATCATGAAGCCCAAGGGCTGTGTATCTGAAGAGCATTCTCTCTTTGTGACAGCTACTTATACACAGGCAAAAAGATAATTAATTATATAAAACATAAAGACCCAATTCATTATGCCTGAATTAAATATCATATACAATTTAATGTTTAAAAAAGAACCCCAAATCGGTTGGAAAACAAAAGTAGAGAAAAATATTCCACAAACTCCAAAGGAGAATATGGGAGGAAGCATTATATCTCCCTCTTGGCTACAAAAAAGGGATTTTTCTGGAGACATTTTATTAAATGTTTCTTATTAGAAAAGTAAATGGACTACAGTCTTTCTTTTGTGTTTAAAAGAGTACTAGCTAAGTGCCCTCCAACATGCAGAGATGATATGGATTAACTAGACTTGCCATGGCATCTTTTACTCTGAATCTGTTTGTGAACCTGGTTCCTTGAAAAACTAGAGGGGCCACAGATAAGCTTCAAAGGTAATGAAACCTGCTAAATTTCAGGCAATTTATATTTTTCATAGTGTTGTCTTTTTATTTTATCATTGTACTTTAAGTGAAAGTTTGCAATTCAAGTTACTGTCTCATAGAAAAATTTATACATACATTGTTATGTGACCCTAATTGTTCTTCCTATACTGTGACACACTCCTCCTTTCCACCTCTGATTTCCCATGTCCATTCAACCAGCTCCTGACCCTCTCTGCCTTCTCATCTCACCTCCGGACAGGAGCTGCCCATTTAGTCTCATGTATCTACTTGAGCTAAGAAGCACACTCTTTACGAGTATCATTTTATGTTCCATAGTCCAGTCTAATCTTTGTCTGAAGAGTTGGCCTCGGGAATGGTTTTAGTTCTGGGTTGACAGAGAGTCTGGGGGGCCATGCTTTCTGGGGTTCCTCCAGTCTCAGTTAGACCATTAAGTCTGGTCTTTTTACTAGAATTTGAGTTCTGCACCCCACTTTTCTCCTGCTCCATCAGGGACTCTCTTTTGTGTTCCCTGTCAGGGCGGTCATTGTGGTAGCCAGGCACCATCTAGTTCTTCTGGTCTCAGGCTGATGCAATCTCTGGTTTATGTGGCCCTTTCTGTTTCTTGGGCTAATACTTTCCTTGTGACTTTGGTGTTTTTCATTCTCCTTTACTCCAGGTGGGTTGGGACCAATTGATGCATCTTAGATGGCCACTCGATAGATTTTAAGACCCCAGATGCCACTCACCAAAGTGGGATGCAGAACATTTTCTTAAAAAACTTTGTTATGCCAACTGACCTAGATGTCCCCTGAAAGCATGGTCCCCAGACCCCTGCCCCTGCTACTCTATCCCTTGAAGTGTTTGGTTGTATTCAGGAAACTTCTTAGCTTTGGTTTAGTCCAGTTGTGCTGATCTCACCTGTAGTGTGTGCTGTCCTTCCCTTCACCTAAGATAATTCTTGTCTACTATCTAGTTAGTGAATAACCCTCTCTCTTCCTCCCCAACCTCATAACCATCAAAGAATGTTTTCTTCTGTTTTTACACCTTTTCTTGAGTTCTTATAATAGTGGTCTTATACAATATTTGTCCTTTTGTGCTGACTAAATTCACTCAGCATAATGCCTTCCAGATTCCTCCATGTTATAAGATGTTTCACGGATTCATCCTTGTTGTTTATCGTTGCATGGTATTCCATTGTGTGAATATACCATAATTTGTTTATCCATTCGTCCATTGATGGGCAGGCAAACTTTGCTTAAGAAAATACCTAAGAAAATTTTGCATGAGAAAATATCCATATGTACCTTTTTATTAGTGGTCCTATAAAATCATCAGCTTCTTGTCCCCAATGATCCACAGTATTGAGAACTTCCTCTCTAGAGGCAACAAAGAATAGTAGTAGGAGCACAGACTATGACATCTTATTTACTTCTAATTGTTCATGTGGCTTTTGGCAAGCTACCTAATTTTCTAGTCTTTAATTTCCTCTCCTGAAAGCCCTGAAAATCTCAGATTCTGTGGTTCTGAAACTTTTATCTATTTGGAGAACTGGACAATATGAGAACAAAGAGACTGATTATTTCTTATCAGTCCCCTATGTTTTCCGTTTTCTCTTTCCAAACTAGGATTTAATGCTCATTATTTCAACACCACTCTTGTCAATATGCACAATTTCTTTGTTCCTTTTTTATTCTTTACTCCTACTGAGCTAGCAAAACATTAAGCTAATTATCCTTGTTCTGCACTTCACCTTCAGCTCTGCTGAGGCTATTAGATAAGGTCACCCCATATCTGTGCTTCATGGTCTCCTGCTCAATTGCACCCTCAATGCCTTTTGGGGATTTTTTTAAAACATTCTCCTAGTCAGCTCCCTTTTCATTTTCTCACTATAGAACTCCCCAACAAAATAGAAACTGGGTACTTCTCTTTTGGCCTGGTGACTATTGTCTGACTATGTCTTAATCTCTCTTTCTCAAGTCAAGTTCATCAGCTGAAAACTACGCAATGTCCCATCGAGTATCCTCTCACCAGCTAACTTCTAGAGAAAAGTTCTATGATCTCTCAAGCATCCATGACCAAAGGTGCCCTTAAGAAACCACTTTCAAAATGGAGTGGTTGTTGTAAATGAAGTCAAAGAGAATCTCATTCTCTGAGAAAAACTCATCTTTGAGATAGATACAATACCCTTTTCATAAGTAGTAAAATATCTTGCTCTTCATGCACTCTATAGCTGAGAAACATACCATCTGAATACTAGAACTGGTCCTAAATCAAGTGTTTAAGTGAAATATTTGTCTTCAGTTGCTTGCTGCACTCTGCCTTTGCTTGCAGTTCCCTTTTCTGCCCTCTCAGCACTTAAGCTCAAACTATTAAACTGGCCAGAATCCCCAGACTGGCCTGTTCTCTTGTATAGTGGGGAAATTATTAGGATAAATGAATTCATACTGAACTGCTTAAAGTCATACTCCTTCAGGGAGCTTTTGTATTTTTTAAATAAGCTTGCCAAGACTTATTACTTTTCTATTCTAAAGAATAAATCTTAATTCTGGATTTTCTAGCACCCGGACACATAAAAAAAGAAGAGCTAGTAGGAGGTAGAGGCACCGCTAAAGTCTTTTAAAAAAAATACTTCCTGCTAATGTAAAAGGTCTAAAGTTAAGAGTACTTCATTTTGTTTGATTTTTGTTTTGTTTGATGAGGGGGGGACAGTGTGAGTGTGTGAGAGGGCAGTTTGTATGGTTTATTATCTACAATATTTCTAAACTTCAAAATACTTGCAAAATCAGAGGGAGAAATGTGTGGCATTAAATTCCTACGTTTACTTAAAATGCATCTCTGATTTATCTACTGAAACTGAGTGCACAGGCATTCCCCGCACGTCTCACACCCTGATAATTTAATGATCTACAATGATTGGTGAAAACATATTCTATTCTTCAGTAATATTAACAGTCTTGCAAGTGCAGAGAAAAGATCACTTTCACCCACAAATTGCTATTATAACATATTACACTTGAGTGTTGTGTTTTTTACTTAAATGGTAGAAAAGTATGGTACAAAGTGTTTATGTAGAACAATAGTCCCACAAAAGTTTCAAAGAAAAAGAAATTCCGTGAGTATATAAATTGAGGAAAACCTGCAAACTATAGTCACTGCTGGAGTCTTAAATGTACTTTAGCATTTAAAGCCCCTGAGAATTTAAAGTTCCTGAGTTGCTAAGCAGTAAAGAAGTCTAACCTCGTTTAGCAGAACTTTTCTAAGATTGTTTATACAACTGAACTCTTCTTTTCACATAATGTCCAATAAATGGTGAACCAGTATACTGCATAGCATATTTTGGGAAACATTCTGGTACATTCTTGTCATTTGGGAGGAAAATATTCTGTAGCTTTTACAAATCCCCAAATTCATCAATACCACTGTAGCATATGATTTCTATCATAAAATGCAGTGTTGACCCTTATTAGAACAGACACTGAAACAGTTTGTTGAATTGTTTTTTCTGTTCCTGTGAGTGGTACATGGTAGATTTCATTCATATCATAGATCCCAGCTGCCTTCCACTGAATTAGGCATTAAACTCTTCCTTTAACCCAAGCTTCTTTGGTTAAAAATCCCACTTTCTTTAGCTTCTTTACTTTCTTCTCCATTTCTATTACAAAAATTCGTAGAGGACTTTTCTGGAGAAAGTATCTCTGTTTCTCTTTCTCTCTCCCTTACATGCACGCATGTGTGCATGTGTGCACACACACACATGCAGAGAGAGAGAGAGAGGGAATCTTAGTTATCTAGTGTTGCTACAACAAAAATACCACAAACGATGGCTTTAACAAAAGAAATGTATTCTCTCACAGTCTAGTAAGCTAGAAGTCCAAATTCAGGGAGCCAGCTCCAGGGGAAGGCTTTCTCTCTCTGTTGGCTCTGGGGGAAGGTCCCTGTCATCAATCTTCCAATGGTCTAGGAGCTTCTCAAGTGCAGGAACCTAGGGTCCAAAGAAGGCACGGTGCTCTTGGCGCTGTTTTCTTGGTGGTATGAGGTTCCCAGGTCCCTCTGCTCACTTCTTTTATATCTTAAAAGAGATTGGCTTAGGACACAACCTAATCTTGTAGATTGTGTCCTGCCTCATTAATGTAACTGCCTCTAATCCTGCCTCATTAACATTTTAGAAGTAGGAGCCACAACACATAGGAAAATCACATCAGATGACAAAATGGTGGACAATCACACGATACTGAGAATCATGGATTAGCCAAGTTGACTCGTGTTTTGGGGGGACGCAATTAAATCCATGACAGAGAGACAGCTTTGTTTTGTTTTGTTTAATCCCTGGTTTAGTGATAATAACAAGCAGCACAGCCATGTTGAATGAAGTGCTGGACAGTTGACTAGGTTCACTTACTTCTAAATGAGTTTTTCTCATACACTATGCTCATAGCAAATTAGATTCAAAATTGTGATTCTGCAAAATGCAAAGTACTATCCCAAAACTCCAGATCTGTACATAAATAGTGGAGACTGCCAAACGGCAGCGTCCCCTCTAACACCATCTTTTAATAAAGGAAGCTGTTGTGAAATGTTATGTGATCAGCACCTGATAGGAGAGCATTTTCATGACTTTTTTTGAACTATCTCTACGTGTATTATCAGTTTTTTTACACAACAAATTTACTAACAAGTTGACTGACTTAATTCCTATCTTCTTGAACCCTAATTTATTAATCTATTGAGCCAATTAGTTTGAGTAACCATCCGTGCAACTCTCCATATTCTGTGGAGCATTAGAGAATAGGGTGCTATTCAGCCCTACTACCCTTTGTCTTAATCCATAATGACCTACCAATAAACCAGGAATTTGGAGAAATATTGATGTCTTAATTGAGAAAAACAGTTTTGAACTCAAACAGAACTGGGTGGGCTCTGAGTGACCTTGGGCAAGTTATTTATCTCTCTGGGACCTGATGTCCTCCTCTGTTAAATGTGATCATAATAGTTATTTGAAGACTGAAATTTAAAAAAAACCCAAACCCATTGCCGTCTAGTCAATTCCAACTCATAGCGACCCTAGATAAGGTATGTAAAATGCCTGGTACGTAGTAAGTAATCAAAAGGTGGTAGTAATCATATGAAGAACAGGCTCATGTTAGAAATGCCATTAAAATCTAGATCTTCTAAAAAAGAGACTGTAAAATATCTCATTAATAACTTTTTTACATTTATTACACATGAAACCAGTTGCCATCGAGTCAACTCCAACTCATGGTGACCCCATGTGTATCACAGTAGAACTGTGCTCCACAGGGTTTTCAATGGCTGACTTTTCAGAGTAGACCACCGGGGCTTTCTTCCAACGTGCCTTTCGGTAGGCTCCAACTTTCAACCTTTCAGTTAGCAGCCGAGCATGTTACCTGTTTGCACCACCTAGGGACTCCACTACATGTCAAAATGGTTCTCTATTGTGTTGGTGGTTCAGTGGTAGAATTCTTGCACTTCATGTGGGAGACCCAGGTTCAGTTCCAGGCCAATGAGCCTTATGTGCAGCCACCACCTGGCTGTCATTGGAAGCTTGTGTGTTGCTATGATGTTGAACAGGTTTCAGCAGAGCTTCCAGAATAAGATGGACTAGGAAGGGAGGCCTAGCAATCTGCTTCCAAAAGTCAGTCAGTGAAAATCCTATGGATCACAGTGGTCCGATCCCCAACCAATCATGAGGATAACACAGGACTAGGCAGCATTTTCTTCCATCATGCATGGGGTCACCATGAGTTGGAGGCGAACTCAATAGCAGCTAACAATAACAATAAAATAGTATTATTTTGAGCTAAATAAATGTATTATTAAAATTAAAAAAAAATAATAAAATAAAATCTAGGTCTTAAAGAACTACCTGGGTGTCCACCTGTATAGACATCAAGGCTAATAGCAAGTTTGATTTTATGAACACCTTTTATAAGACAGCTCAGATTTATGACACATTAAATATTCAATTAAAAAAAGTATTAGGACATACTTTTCCAGCCCTAAATTGAGAGAGTGATATTGTCTGACCCAAATTTCTAAAGCAAATAGAAAATAATCTCTCTGCATGTATCTTCTTTTCTGAGTAGAAGTAAATAGGACACTATTTTTACATGCTTCTCCATATCTTGTATTTATTCAGGAATTAACAAACTTTGTATTTCCAAAGACACACATACTCCAAATTTCTTCCAGTTCCTATGTAGGTCAGCACTCAGTAAGTATTTTTTTGAATATAGAAATGAATATTAGATATAATTACTGATTGTAGGAAGAGCAGGCATTTATAGTCATGACTGACTGAGAAAGAAAAAAAAAATCATACCCATTTTCCTAAATACAAGTTATTTGTTTTCCTTTTCATATCCTCTATTTGACCTGTCAAATGCTGTCTACTTGACCTGAAGCAAAACAAGATACGAATAAAACACAATAGTAGAAAACCTTTTCTGTTTAATCCCCCTTTGTTCAACTTCCCTGTCTTGTGGCAGTAAAATGGGACAAAATCTCTGATGCAATGTGTCACAAATGGCAGAAATACAATACTCAGAATGCTCTCATCTCTGTCTTACACATACACACACACACACCCCCAAAACCCATGGCACAGTAGTTGGGGCTTTGTGTGACTGAAATCAAACAAAACACAAACAATGACTGGATTACTATGACAACAGAGTCCACGCCATGGTTTCTGGGAATCTTTGGCATCTGTCTCTGATTTTCAGTGTTTGCTCTGCTACTTTATATCATGCTAGCAGCTCCATGGTCCTCAAAATGTGTGCCTTGGCCATTTAAAGAAGTTCCTCTCCCTCTGTGTGCTTCTAAGCATACCAATATAAGGCCACAGTAAATGAGTAATGCTCAGGACTGAGCCACATCACAAACCTCACTCAAAAAGAATCTAGAAGGTCTTCTCACTTGTCCTACAGACTATGGAAAAACTGGATTACCCTAGAATTCCTAATTTCAGAAGGGAGCATTATGACTTTTATGCCCTGTCATTTTTTCTTTCACAGAAAAGAAAAAGATTCTGATATGAAAGAAGAGGTCACCATTCTTAAGCAAGGGAGTTAGGCAAAATTTATTTAACTCTCCAAACAATCCTGTAAGGTAGATGTTGTTGGCTTTATTTTATAGATGATGAAAACTGGGTTCAGAAAGGTTAAGCATCTTGTACCAAGCTCACAATTTGTAAACAGCGGAGCCTCGATTAATACACAGGTACTCTGAAACCCCAGTCAGTTCTTCCCAGTTTGGGCCGTTGTATGCTTTCTACAGGAGCACCGGTAGTACAGTGGTTAAGCTCTCTGCAGCTAAAGTCAGTTGGAACCCACCAGCTACTCTGTGGGAGAAAGATGTGTGGGTCTGCTTCCATAAAGATTACCACCTTGGAAACCCTATGGGGGCAGTTCTACTCTGTCCTACAGGGTTACTATGAGTCAATGGCAATGGGTTTGGTTTTTGGTTTCAGTGCCTTCTACTGCATTCATGAGCATGTTTCAGAAAATATTTAGAGAGCATCTTTGCCTAAGAACTATTTAATGAGGGCAAACAGTGCAGCCTAGAATAGTGCTATGGTTGCTGGTGTCATAAGTCTGTGTGTATAGTATGAGAAGGTAAAACAATTCAGTGAACACTTTTGAAAGCTGATAGACCAAAACCAAATCTGTTGCCGTGAAGTCAATTCTGACTCATAGTGACCCTATAGGACAGAGTAGAACTGCCCCATAGGGTTTTCCAAGGCAGTGGTTAAGAGCTCAGGCTGCTAACCAAAAAGTCGGCAGTTCAAATCCACCAACTGCTCCTTGGAAACCCTATGGGGGCAGTTCTACTCTGTCCTATAGGGTCATTATGAGTTGGAATCGACTGAACAGCAACGGGTTTTAATCTTTATGAAAGCAGACTGCCACGTCTTCCTCCCGCAGAGCGTCTGGTGGGTTCGAACCACCGACCTTTTTGTTAGCAGCCAAGCACTTGACCACTACGCCACAAGGTCTCCTTTGAAAGCTGACAGATGCATTTAAAATGCAAATAATACTCTTCTCTCATAGACATCTGCAAAAATTCTTAATGGAAAATAAGAAGAGATGAGTGTTAAGATCCCAGGTCATATTGAGGATTCTTCTAGCTTTACTGAAAGGTATTTGATAGATTAGTCAATCCATTTATGTATTGGTTTTCCCAACTATAAAATCAAAAGTGTACAATTTGGGTGAGTTGTAAATACAGTCAGTAACTCCATGGTGATACAAGTAAATTCACAATATTATTGCCTATATAGTTTTTATGACAATCCTTTATTGCCCAGGCCAATTCTAGATGCTGCAGGAAATAACAGCAAATTTATGTCAGATGAACCACCTTGGAGGAGCTTATCTGGAAGTTGGTAGGGTGAAATTCACAGACATAAAATAATTAGAACACATTAGAAGACAGTATGGAATCCCTGGGTGCAATCGGTTAACATGCTCGGCTGCTAATCAAAAGGCTGGAGGTTTGAGTCTACTCAGACATGCCATGGAAGAAAGCCCTGGAAATCTACTTCCAAAAAATTAGCCATTTAAGACCTTATGGAGCACACTTCTACTGTGACATACATGGGGTTGCCATGAATCTGAACCAACTTGATGGCAACTGGTTAGAAGACAATCCAGAATTAAATGACATGAAACATCCTTTGCCCACTTATCCACCAATATTAGTCTGATTTTTTTTTTCTGAAAACCAAATAAAGCCCCATTTACCCCGTGAAAGCTTGCCTGCTTTTTTTGCTTGTAGCATCTTCCCTTGATTGCTTTTTATCTGAGCCATACCATTAGCAATTATCATATATATCTCTGGATTTTTTTAAAAAAATATATAACCCGCTTTCCTAACCTAATTATAAGTCTCTTGATCAGGGACCATATATTATTCCTTCTTATGTCTTCAGAGCCAGATGCTTTGTTTTGCATAGCGGAGGTATTACTATTTTTTTCCCTGATTATCATAAAAATGATGACAATGTTAGTTAAGTATGAATTTACAGAATAGAGCAACCAACATTTCAGTAAGGTCTTTATGGCGTGGGCACACTGGATTCGCTTGACTGTGAGGTCCTTGAGCACAAGGATTATATCTTTTTGATGTTTGTGTCCCTTGCTTGTGTTCTAGCATGATGCCTATCACAGAGCAGATAGGGTAAGTTTGAGGAAGGTTGGAAAGCACAAAGGGAGGGAGGAATTAAGGAAAGCGAGGAGTGAATCTGGGTATTATAGGGTGGATTAGAATATGAGAAATAGGGAATTCTAGGCAAGATGGGCAGCATCAGCAAAGGCAGAGTGGTTGAAATTGGTAGTATGGGTGAATGTGTGTGGTGTGTGTGTGAGAGAGAAACTATGTGGAGGTCATTCTTATGGGAACAAGGGATTTGTTCTATGATGCCATGAGACATTAAGTTGAAGAGGTAAGATCTGTTTCATGCTGTTGAAGTGATACTGTGAAAGTTAGAATGAATAATTTAGAGTTGGGACTGGGGCAATGGAGCCCTTAAGGTTCTTAAGATGATAAAAACAAATCATGGTGCCATAAATTAAAACAAAGAAGCATGGAAAATAGCTGGTTTGGGAAAATGACAAATTTAGTTTTGTACGTAATGATTTTATGTAGTGGTGGATAATTCAACAGAAGATATACTATAAATTTTAAACATAAAGAGAAGAAAGAGTGAAAAGCCAGGGAACTGTGGATAGTATGAGATAGTGGAAATGGCCCCTTATCAGAGAGAAAATAATCAATGCTGCTAGTTCTGTGCAGATCGTGAAGAAAGTACTTAAGTTGTTGAATTATTGTTTTCATTAAACCTCTTAACATCTCTGGGTATTTATGCTTCCTGAAATATGAAAAGGCCACATTAATTTCTGCTCTAATTTCCACATTGTGAGGATAAAATAACATGGTGATTGTTAGAATTCTTGAATATTGTTAAAACTTGTGTAAGTTTTCTGAAGAAAAGCACAGCCAATTTTAGGATTGGTTCTTTCTAGCTGAAGTCCTTCAAATATAAGGAAAAAGAGACAATGGAAAGAGAGAGAGGGAGTAGAAAAGCCAGAAAGAGAGGAAGGAAGGAGGAAGGAGGGAGGGAAGGAGTGAGGCAGGGAGGGAGGTAGGGAAGAAGGGAAAGAGGGAAGGAGGGAGGGAAGGGGGGAAAGACAGAGGGAGGGAGGGAGGAATGAAGGAAGGAGGGAGGGAGGGAAGGAAGGAGTGAGGGAGGAAGAAGGAAGGGAGGAAGGAAAAAGCAAGCAAAGACAGCAGCAAGGAGGGGTAAGTAAAGAAGGAGAAATGAGATAAAAATGAGGGAGAATGAGAGAAAAGTGTCAGGAAAAGGTTGAGATGAGCAATAGTAAAAGGGAATGAGAGAGGATTCTCAAAAGTAATACATATAGTTTGAATTTCAATTTATTTCCTTTGTCATCCAAATAGAAGCAGAACAAAATGAAATATAATCCTGAATAAAACTAGAAATAAACTTCAGTGGAAAACTCATTGGAAAGCTTAGCTGGAAAGCATAAGGAAAAGGGAGGGAACGGCCTTGGTGTTGGACATATGGGAATTGGAAGAAAGTGAAATAAGACTTCATCTAATTCCTTTCTGTGTCTTCATTTTCATAACTCTATAGCTATATAAAAATGCTTGTTTAAATAATGTGCAATACAAGCCTTCCTAATCAAATACAGTTTGGTCTTTATACACTGTTTTACCCAAAGTACACTTACATAATTCAGAATGGTGCAATAATACAAAGCAAAGATATTATATTGCACCAGGAAATTTAAGTTCTATAAAACAGAGGCTACATTCCAGCAAGTAAGCAAATCTTTTTTTTTAATCCCTATTCATACACAATTCAGAATGATGTAATGCCAGGTTATATATTAACTAGACTATTCTTTTAATAAATCTCTGACCCAAATGCCTTAGGAAACTGTCTGCAGTTGGCAGTATGTTGAAGAAATTAATCAACTCTGTGGTCTGTCTATTGTAGATTACTAAAGTTCTCACACAAGAACCAAACATAATTCAATTTAAGATTTCATATTATACTTAGAAAATTAATACTAATAAACAACACAAGCTCAATGAGTTAGGATTTAATTTCTTTTCTTGCAAATTGAGGAAATCCTTCATACATACTGAGATTTATGGATTTAGGAACAAGGGACTTTTGCAAACTTTTAGTGTGTAACACATACGCATTCAGGGTTGGCCACAGGCAAAATTGTGTCTTTCCTGCAGTTGTATTTGATGACCTACCGCTTCTCAATCCCCTCTTGCCTAAACAACCAAACACACATATACATAGACTCATCTATTGCCCCCTAAGTAGGGCTATCAACCAAGCTCCTACACTGTGGTTTTGGTATTGACTCCGTTCCATTACACTGTCTTGTATCTCAATCCCCCTCACACAGTTATTTGCTACCCAATGAGGAATAAAACAGACCTGGCAAAAAAGTTCCTGAATATTTATGGATTAATGGATTGGATCCCTTTCCAAGTAACATATTTGCAATGAATGAGAAATTAAAAAAAAAAATACAGTGAGGAACATAATATTGCTAAATCATTTACTAAAAATACAGAGCACTAATTTATTTTATAAAAGTTGCATCGATGTGACTTCTTAAAAACAATTTATTTTTGTCATTGTTGAGAATATACACAGCAGAACATACACCAATTCAAGTTTTTACATGTACAATTCAGTGACATTGATTACATTATTCAAGTTGTGCAACCATTCTCACTCTCCTTTTCTGAGTTGTTCCTCCCCCATTAACATAAACTCACTGCCCTCAGTGTTCCTATCTAACCTTTCGAGCTGCTGTTGTCAATTTGATCCCATATAGACAGCTCTTAAAAGAGCATAAACTCAACGCAGACATTCTTTACTACTTAAGCTAAACTATTGTTTGGTTTTAAGAAGACTTCAGGAGATATTTTTGGTTTAAGGTTTAAAAACTATCTTAGGGCAATGTTTCCAGGGGTTCATCCAGCCTCCATGGCTCCAGAAAGTCTGGAGTCCAGGAGAACTTGAAATTCTGTTCTGCACTTTCCCCATTTTGATCAGAATTCTTCTATAGAATCTTCACATGCATTCTAGTTTTGACTAATCTTTTATTCCACATAGTTATACTATGTATCAGGCAATAGCATATTTTTACACAAATAACGCATGCTTCCTGCATTTGTTTGTCAGCCATGCCCTCTCCCCGACAAGGCACCCTCACAAGCACCACCATGCCAATCCTCTTCCACATGTTGCTGTAAAAAAAATTAGTATAGTGAGTTTACGAAAATACCTCACGGGGGAAGGTGCGTCGGCAAACAAACATAGAAGGTATGTGTCATTTGTGTAAAAATATGGTAATTCCTCACCAGTTCTAGTGTGACCCTTAGCCTCCTACTTAGGGGTGTTATTCCAAAATCATATACCATGCCAGAATAGGCAGTCTAATTAACAGTGGGAGAGGTATAAGGAAAATTTGTTATAAGGTAGTCAGAGAATATTATTGACATTTTATATAGTTAGGTTTTGTATTTAGTATAAAAAGAGTCTATTTAGAAAATTCTCTATAATTAAGTTATAGAGTTTTTGCATAAATGACATTTTTACTTCTTAAAACACTCAGGATTACCCTTTGAAAATATTCCACTCAGTTTTCTTTTTTCAGGGTTAAAAAAAACTCAGAAAATTTATGAATAAATATTGAAGAATGAAATAGAAAATACTAAAAAGAAATTTAAAAGCAATGTTCTGAATTATTTTTATAATTAATTAAAGTAATAGAAATAGAAAAACACAAAGATTAAATTTAACTACCCATAATCTCATCACACAGTGGTAACTTCTTCATTAGTTTGATAAATATATATATATTTTTCCATTACTTTATAAACACATACACATATATGTATATGTATATTAGAACATGCTTCTGACATCTGCTTTTTATTCTGTCTTTTTTTTTTTTTTTACAGTTAGCAACATATTGGCAGTATTTCACACGCCATTCATTAAGTATTCTCCTATCAACTCACTTTTAATGGTTGCAGAGTTGTCCAAGCTATGGTTATACATAATTTATTTAACTAATCTCTTATTGCCAGACCTTTATGTAGCAGCTTTGTTTGGTTGTTTTCTGCTTTTGGATTCTGCATTGACCATATTTATAAATAAATCTCTGCACATATTGCTAATTACCTTTTTAAGAAGAATTTCTAATCAGGGAATTGCTGAGTCTAATGGTACATTTGATTCTAAAACTTGGTCAAGTGTAAAACTTTGGATTCTGTTAAGGCTTGCTTTATGGCTTAATATGTGGCCTGTTCTGGAGAATGTTCCATATGCCTTGGAAAAGAAAGTATACTTGGCTGCTGTTGAGTGGAGTGTTCGGTATATGTCTATGAGATCAAGTTGGTTGATTGTGGCATTTAGATCTTCTGTGTCTTTACTGAGCTTCTTTCTGGATGTTCTGTCCTTCACTGAAAATGGTGTGTTGAAGTCTCCTACTATTATTATGGAGCTGCCTATCTTTCTTTTCAATGCTGTTAGAGTTTGTTTTACATATTTTGGAGCCCTGTCGTTGGGTGCATAAATATTTATTATGGTTATGTCTTCCTGGTGTATTGACCCTTTAATCATTATATAGTGTCGTTTCTTATCCTTTGTGGTGGATTTTACTTAAAAGTCTATTTTGTCAGAGATTAACACTGCCATTCCTCCTCTTTTTTGAGTGTTGTTTGCTTGATATACTTTTTCCATCCTTTGAGTTTTATTTTGTTTGTGTCTTTAAGTCTAAGGTGTGTCTCTTGTAGGCAGTATATAGACAGATCATGATTTTTTATCCATTCTGCCACTCTCTGTCCCTTTATTGGTGTGTTTAGTCCATTTACGTTCAGTGTAATTACTGATAGGTATGAGTTTAGTGCTGTCATTTTGATGTCTTTTTTT
>NW_004443961.1:12234625-12272321 GCF_000243295.1 Trichechus manatus latirostris
TGTGTTGTTGACAGTTTCTTTGTTCCACTTAATTTTCTGTGCTGAGTCATTTTTCTTTATGCATTTTCTTTTCATCTTTTTCATCGTTGTTGTTGATTTTGTATTTGCTGAGTCTTTATGTTTTTCTTATTTTTTATTTTGATGTGTAGGATTGTTAGTTTCCTTTATGGTTACCTTAATATTTACCCCTATTTTTCTAAGTTTAAACCAATCTTTTATTAAAGTTTAAAACTTGACCTCTAAAAATGTTGACCAATTTACATCTACACCAATAGAGTATTATTATTGCTTGAGTAAACAGCCCATGTTTGAGGTTCAAGGTGATTTTTCTTTCATGAATTATTAATTGATATTATTGTCATTGTTGACTACAGCTTATTTTTATTCCCGGTTTTCCTTTGAGGATGAAATAAAATATTTCTTTTAATTCACTTCACTCCAATATATTCATAATTTAGATGTTTTGGATTTTGAGGTAAATTAGTAAAAAATGAAAACAAAATGTAAAGCTTTGCTTTTTTTTTTTTTCTTTTCTTAGAAAGGAGTTGTAACATACACCCTGCCTGTAAATAACTGAAATTTGTCTTTTCGAAATCTTATTATTTCCCTAAATTATCTCTAGCACAAAACCAAAACAGAGAGAGAGAGAGATTTCTACTCCAAATTTCCACACAACTGCCAAATGAGATTAGTTACTATTGTAGCAGTGTGGCAATACCTATTTGGTACAGCATAATGCAGTTTAAATAAGAGTAGTAGTTCAGTTCTCAGGCTGCTAGTCAAAAGGTCAGCAGTTCAAATCCACCAGGTGTTCCTTAGAAACTCTGTGGGGCATTTCTACTCTGTCCTATAGTGTTGCTAGGGTTGGAATCAACCAGATGGCAATGGATTTTTATAGGTTCTTAAAACAAGCTTTGAAGTGTTTTCACTACCAAAGCCAAAAGGTTATTATAGAATTGAGGGTTAACCACCGCAAAATCATCCACAACTCATGGGTCAGGCACAGACAGGGGCAGATTAACCAGTAAGCAAGGTGCACAGGCTTACTTGTGCTTATTTACTGATGTACAGTGCACAATTTCACTGTTTTGTGGGGGGAAAAAAACACGTGAAATTGTGTACTACAGGTTAGTAAGTATACACAAGTAAGCCTGTGCATACCTTGCTTATTGGGTAATCCGTCCCTGGTGGGCATAAGAAGATCACAAACACACAAAAGAAAAACCAGAAGGGGTTGGCAAATGCACTTTCGGCAGCCTTTTATCTTCTGGAAGGGCAGGGTGATTTAAGCTTTTTTTTTCCCCTGAATTTGCTGTGCCCTTGGCATTTGTCACATCAGACTGGAAAGGAGCAGTCTCCCTGGTCTGCCCAACCCTGATAACTGCACAAATGTTCATATAGCGCCCTTTCATGAATTCTTTGCTACTCCACCACTTCTCTTAAGTGTCATCACCTTGTGAAACGAAGAATTCCCACACCCATGCAGATGGAATGACACAGTGGCTACAACAATGGGCTGAAACACAGCAATGATTGTGAGGATGGCGCAGGAATCTTTTGTTCTGTTGTATATAGGGTCACTATGAGTTGGAACCAACTCGGCAGCACCTAACAATGCAGATCTGGGCTCTACCAAGTGCCAACTACAGTCTCAAATACTGGCCCCAGGCTGAAGAAGGACGTGCTATTTCATGTGAAAAGAATGGTAGAAAATGGAAATCATCTTCTTATACAGCTTAATGTTCCTGAATGATTTATTGTAAATGTATTGCCCTTCCTTCCATTCCTGAATGATTAATTGTAAATGTATTGCCTTTCCTTCCTTCCTTCCTCCCTCCCTCCTTCCCTTCCTTCCCTTCTTTTCCTTCCTTCGTTCTTTTTTTTCTGTCATATTTTTTTATCTCTACCTCCACCTGGAATTCACAAAGTGTCAGAAGCACTAACTCAATTTCAGCTTCTTAACAATCTACATTCAGCAGGGGGCCCTTAATAGTTCTGAGAGAGGGCTAATGTCCATTTGTAGGAAATGGAAACCACATGGGGTTGAGAGTAAACTGTAACTTGGGGCCAATCCAAGCTTCCCCACTAGATGCCAGTGGAATGTTGGTTGAGTGATTTCACCTATTTGAGCTTCAAGTTCATCTTATGAAAGCAGGGGTAATTATACTGGTTTCTCTGAGCGTTTTGAGGATTAAAAGTAATAAATTATGTAAGGAGCCTGTCATAGAGTAGTGCTCAATACATAACAGCTCCCCTTGTAGCCCCCACTTTTTCAGAGTCACCCTTTATTTTATCATGGTGATTTGTGCTGCTCTAAGTTAAAAGTGTTTTTAACTTCAAAAAAAAAAATTCTTGCTAATTTATCAAGTGAATATAATAACTAGTAATATCTGTCTTAATATTTTGAGAACATAATTACAGAATTTATCTTTTATGTAAGTCACATATACTCAATATGTACCATTAAGATCACAAAAATAATTATTGTATCACACCAACTTCTGAATGGAAATCACACCACACACACACACACACCACTTAGCAAGGCTAGATAATAATTCTTTAAGAAAGCTAATTTACAACTCTAGAGTAAAACTCTTAAATTGGAAGACTAGGATCTGCATTTCTAATATGGAAAGTTCTTGGGTTTTAACTCCCAAACAATGCCAGGTAATTCATTTGTGTCTTTACATAGAATCTTTGTGTGCTTTTTTAAATGGAAAAAATGCATAGAAACTTCTTCCTTATTCTCTTTCTGTCAGGACTTCCCAAAGGCAGTTCTACCTTTCCTTCTAAGTCTATAACACTAAAGATAAGGAGAAGCTAGAAGCAAGATACAGGCAGGAATTGAGAGATTCTTAAGACATTGCCAGAAATGGGCTTTGCTCAGGAAGCTATGACGGTTGGTAGAAATTCTATGGCATGTGCCACCTCTACTTGTCAAAACCAGGTGGAAAATCATAGTTCTCCCCAAATCTCTTAGACAGCATTCTCCATGTGAACACTCACCATTGCTTTCTCTACGTTCACTAGGGATCAATTTCCAATATGCTTAGCTTCCATGTTGTATTTGTAGAACAAATGCTTCAGATAAAATTTGTGAACTTTTTACAAATCAGGTTTATAGGATTGCCTCAAAGCTAGGGCAGAGAATTAGGATATTCATTCATTTTTAAAGACATGGCTTTAGACCTTTATGTGTTTGTTTTAATGATTATACTATGATATATTGTTGGAGCTCACTTCAAATATAATTTTAGAAATCATCAAGAAATCTGGTGAATGATATCAAAGGTGGGCTATATGAATTATGTTTATGACCATGCCACAGGATTGCAGGATAAGAATGTCTCTGTGAATTAAGTTTTCTAACCTATAAAAACACAGTTTAGAAACGAAAGTTGGCTGTTATTAGCTAACTCATAGGTGATTATAAATAAAGAGATTAACAAGCCTGTCTGTTTTTTTTTTTTTTTTAATTGTGCTTTAGGTGAAACTTTACAGAGCAAATTAGTTTCTCATTCAACAATTTATACACAAATCATTGTGTGACATTAATTGCAATCCCCGCTATGTGTCAACACTCTCCCCTTCTCTGACACAGGTTCCGCATTTCCATCTGTCCGTTTTTCCTGCCCTTCCTGCCTTCTCGTCATTGCTTTTGGGCAGGTATTGCCCTTATGGTCTTGTGTACATGATTCAACTAAGAAGCACATGCCTCATGTGTGTTATTGTTTGTTTTATAGATCTGTCTAATCTTTGGCTGAAAGGTGAACTTCAAGAGTAGCTTCAGTTCTGAATTAAAAGGGTGTCCGGGGACCATAGTCTCAGGGGTTCTTCCAGTCTCTCAAAGACTGTATTGTCTTTTTTTTTTTTTTTTTGTAAATTTGAATTTTGTTCTTCATTTTTCTCCGACTCTGTCCAGGACCCTCTATTGTGATCTCTGTCAGAGCAGTCAGTGGTTGTAGCTGGGCAGCATCTAGTTCTTCTGGTCTCAGGCTGGAGGAGTCTGTGGTACTTGTGGTCCATTAGTCAGTCCTTTGAACTAATATTTCCCTTGTGTATTTCTTTGATTTTCTTCATTATCCTTTGCTCTGGACATGATGGGACAAGTAGATGTATCTTAGATGGGCACTCACAAGTTTTTAAGACCCCAGATGCTACTCATCAAAATTGGATGTAGAACATTTATTTAATGAAGTTTGTTATGCCAATTGACCTAGATGACCCTCTTGACCATGGTCCCCAGCCCTCAGCCCCAGTAACTCAGTCCCTCAGGATATTTGGATGTGTCTATGAAGCTTCTATGACTTTGCCTGACTTCCCCTACATTGGTCAAGTTGTGCTGACTTCCACTATATTGTTTATGATCTTTTCCTTCACCAAAGTTAACACTTATCTAATTAAAGATTTCCCCCCCTCAACCTTCCCCTCTTTTGTAACCATCAAAGATTTTTCTTTCTTTGTGTAAACCTTTTCTTGAGTTTTTGTAAAATGGTCCACAGTATTTGTCCTTTAGTTATTGACTTATTTCACTTAGCATAATGCCCTCCAGATTCATCCATGTTGTGAGATATTTCACAGATTAATCATTGTTCTTTATTATTATGTAGAATTCCATTCTGTGCATGTACCGTAATTTGTTTATCCATTCTTTTTTATTGTTCTAATTAAATGAAGTTTACATTTCAAGTTAGTCTCCCATATAGACTTTTTTTTTTACATACATTGTTATGTGACCCCAACTGTTCACCCCATTCTGCGACAGCACACTCCTGCTCTCCGCCCCTGATTCCCCATGAACATTCAACCAGCTCCTAACTCTCTCTGCCTTCCCATCTCATCTCTGGACAGAAGCTGCCCCCTTGGTCTCTTGTATCTACTTGACTAAGAGGCACATTCTTCACAAGTATCACTTTATGTCCCACAGTCCAGTCCAATCCCTGTCTGAAGAGTTGGCCTTGGAAATTGTTTTAGTTCTGGGGTGATAGAGAGACCAGGGGCCATGCTTTCCGGGGTGCCTCCTGTCTCAGTATCCATTCTTCTGTTGATAGGCACTTACGTTGTTTTCATCTTTTTACTGTTGTGAGTAATGCTGCAATGAACATGGGTGTGCATATATCTATTTGTGTGATGGCTCTTATTTCTCTAGGACATATTACTAGAGATGGGATTGCTGGATTATACTGTATTTATATTCCTAGCTTTTAAAGGAAGCATCATACTGTTTTCCATAGTGGTTGTACGATTTTACCACTGCATAAGAATTCCAATCTCCCCACAACCTCTCTCACATTTGTTATTTTCTGTTTTTTTCTTTTTTTTAGTGCCAGTAATGTTGGAGTGAGATGGTATCTCAATGTAGTTTTGATTTGCATTTCTCTAAATGGTTAATGATTTCCAGCATTTCTTCATATGTCTCTTAGCTTCCTGGATGTCTTCTTTGGTGAAGTGTATGTTCATATCCTTTGCCTATTTTTAATTGGATTATTTGTCTTTTTGTTGTGGAAGTGTTGCAGTATCTTATAGATTTTACAGATGAGAGTTTTGTCTGATGTCATAGCCAAAAATTCTTTCCCAGTCTGTAGATTCTCTTTTTACTCTTGTGGAGAAATCTTTAGATGAGCATAAGTGTTTAATTTTTAGGAGCTCCCAGTTATCTAGTTTATGTTCTGGTGTTTGTGCATTGTTAGTAATGGTTTGTATCCTATTTATGCCATATATTAGGGCCTCTAACATAGTCCTTATTTTTTCTTCCATGATCTTTAGAGATTTAGGTTGTATACTTAGGTCTTTGATCAATTTTGATTTAGTTTTTGTGTATGGTGTGAGGTATGGGTCCTGTTTCATGTATTTACGGATGGATATCCAGTATTGCCAGTACTATTTGTTAAAGAGTCTGTCTTTTCCCCATTTAATGGACTTTGGGCCTTTATCAAAGATTTGCTGAAGGATTTACACCTGGGTTCTCAATTCTATTCCATTGGTCTATGTGTCTGTCATATCAGTACCAGGCTATTTTGACTACTCTGGGTGTATAGTAGGTTCTAAGGTCAGATAGTGTGAGGTCTCCTACTATGTTCTTCTTTTTCAATAATGCTTTACTTTTCTGGGGCCTCTTTCCTTTCTATGTAAAGTTAGTGATTAGTTTTTCCATCTTGTTAAAGAACGCAGTTGGTATTTGGATCGGGATTGCATTATATCTGTAGATCACTTTGGATAGAACTGACATTTTCACTATGTTAAGTTTTCCTATCCATGAGCATGGTATGTTTTTCCATTTATGTAGGACTCTTTTGGTTTCTTGCAGTAGTGTTTTGTAGTTTTCTTTATATAGGTCTTTTATGTCCCTGGTTGGATTTATTCCTAAGTATTTTTTTTTTAAGGGAAGATTATAAATGCTATTATTTTCTTAATCAAGAAAACAATACCATTTATAATTTATTTTTCAAAGTTCACTTTGTTGGTGTATAGGAATACAACTGATTTGTATGTTTATCTTGTATCCTGCTACTCTGCTGAATCTTTCTATTAGTTACAGTAGTTTTCTTATGGAATCTTTGGGTTTATATATAGGATCATATCATCTGCAAATACAGATAGTTTTTCTTCTTCTTTTCCAATTTGGATGCCTGTGATGATTGAGACTGTGTGTCAGCTTGGCTGGGGCCATGATTCTCAGTGTTTATATGTGATCACTCCCATTATGGACTCTGCTGTGAGTAGCCAATCAGTTAAAAGGGAGTTTCATTGGGATGTGGCCTGCATCTGAATATAAGCAGACTTTCTGGCTTTTTGCTTGCTCTGGATCTTGCGGCTGCCCCCGTTCATCTGACCTCTAGTTCTTGGGACTTGAGCTATCGGCCTATCTGCTGATCTTGGGATTTGTTGATCTTCACAATCTGTGAGCAGAGCCCTGCTCATTGACCTGCTGATCTTGGATTCACCAGCCCCTGTGGCTAAGTGAATTGGGAGGAGCCTGTATAATCACGTGAGCTGTTTCTTTGCTATAAATCTCTCTATATATATATTTATATACTTTACTGGGTTTTGCTTCTCTAGAGAACCCAGCCTAAGGCATTTGGTACTGAGAATGGTTCTAGAGAAACAAAATTGTAAGGATGAGATTTCTAAATTCATTCTAAGTCTGGCTAGTCTTAAAGATGTTGATGACTCTGCTTCCAGCAGTAAAGAAGGCACTGCTAATCCATGGTGTGAGGTGGCAATGCAAATATGCAAAATATCACCACCAATGGATCAGATATTTGTTAAAGGTGAGGCTCTGGGGAACACATATGTGATATCTTTCTATAGTTTTTTCAGAATGAGAAGCATAAGGAAGCTGGTTGGTTGGTCCTACTTTTGCTAGACAAACTGGTGAAAGAAAGAGATGTGCTCAGGACTTCAGAGTCAAAGCTCAAGTGCTGCATAAATGACCTCAAACTTTCCACTTGTGCTTTGAAAGAAAGCCTTAGTTCTTGTAGTAACAGAGTTGATATTGTCAAAAACCAAACCCAGAGTCCTATTGTAAGAGTTTCTGAATTACAATGCCAGCTTAATTGCCAACCTCAAGAGGTGTCTGAAGTTAAAATAAGGGCATTGATTGGGAAGAAATGGGATCCTTAAACATGGGATGGGGACATATGGACAGATAATTAGGAAGCTAGAGACACTGAGCCCCTGAATTCCATTGAATCACTCCTGCCAGCAGAACCACTCCCATCTGAAGAGATTACTTCGTGTTTGTCTGCTAAACCACCCAGCCCAGAAAAACCAGTAGCCCCTCCATTCCCATCTAATGAGATTAGTCCTAGCCCAGCTGCCTCTAAAGAGCTCTTGCCTGAGTCATTGCCTGGGGCATTACTGGATTCTGACTCTGAACTGACACTAATTCCAGGAGACCCAAAACTTCACTGTGGCCCACCAGTCAGAGTGGGGGCATATGGAGGTCAGGTTATTAATGGAGTCTTGGTTTGTGTCCATCTCACAGTAGGTCCAGTGGGTCCCCAAACCTATCCTGTAGTGATTTCCCCAGTTCCAGAATGCATAATTGGAACAGATATATGCAGCAACTGGCAGAACCCCCACAGTGGATCCCTGACAAATAGAGTAAGGGCTACTATGGTAGGAAAAGACAAGTGGAAGTCATTAGAACTTCCCCTACCTAGGAAAATAGTAAACCAAACCAATATCCCATTTCTGGAGGGATTGTAGAGATTACTGCGACTATCAAGGATTTGTGATTCCCACCACATGCCCATTCAACCCGCCTATTTGGGCTGTGCAAAAAACAGATGGATCTTGGAGAACGACAGTAGATTATTGAAAACTTAACTAGGTAGTGACTCCAATTGCGGCTGCTGTTCCAGATATAGTTTCATTGCTTGAGCAAATCAACACATCTCCTCGTACTTGGTATGCAGCTATTGATCTGGCTAATGCCTTTTTCTCCATACCTGTTTTGAGGGACTATCAGAAGCAGTTTGCCTTCAGCTGGCCTACCTCAGGGCTACATCAACTCTCCAGCCCTATGTCATAATTTAGTCTGCAGGGACCTTGATCACCTTTCCATTCCAGAAGATGTCACGCTGGTCCATTACATTGATGACTTGATGCTGATTGGACCCAGTAAGGAAGAAGTGTCAATAACTCTGGACTTATTGATGAAACATTTGCGTGCTAGAGGGTGGGAAATTAATCCCACAAAAATTAAGACACCGTCCTCCTCAGTGAAATTTCTAGGGGTCCAGTGGTGTGGGGCATGTCGAGATATTCCTTCTAAAGTGAAGGATAAGTTATTGCATCTGGCCCCTCCCACAACTAAAAAGAAGGCACAACACCTAGTGGGCTTCTTCGGGTTTTGGAGGCAACATATTCCTCATCTGAGTATGCTACTCTGGTGTATTTATCAAGTGACTCGAAAAGTTGCTAGTTTCAAGTAGGGCCCAGAACAAGAGAAGGCTCTGCAACAGGTTCAGGCTGCTGTGCAAGCTGCTCTGCCACTTGTGCCATATGATCCGGCTGATCCAATGGTGCCTGAAGTTTCAGTGGCAGATAGAGATGCTGTTTGGAGTTTTTGGCAGGCCCCTACTGGTGAATCACAGCGCAGACCCCTAGGATTTTGGAGCAAAGCCCTGCCGTCCTCTGCAGATAACTACTCTCCTTCTGAGAAACAGCTTTCGGCTTGTTACAGGGCCTTAGTAGGGACTGAAAGCTTAACTATCAGACACCAAGTCACCATGCAGCCTGAGCTGCCCATCATGAACTGGGTGTTGTCTGACCCACAGATTCATAAAGTTGGATGTGCACAGTAGCACTCCATCATTAAATGGAAGTGGTACATACAAAATTGGGCCTGAGCAGGACCTGAAGACACAAGTAAGTTGCATAAGGAAGTGCTCCAAATGCTCATGGCCTCCACTCCTGTCACATTACCTTCCATCTCCCAGTCTGCACCTATGGCCTCATGGGGAGTTCCTTATGATCAGTTGACTGAAGAAGAGAAAACTCATGACTGGCTTACAGATGGTTCTGTGCGATATGCAAGCACCACTCAAAAGTGGACAGCAGCAGCACTACAGCCCGTTTCTGGGACCTCCCTGAAGGACAGCAGTGAAAGGAAATCCTCTCAATGGGCACAACTTCGAGCAGTGCACCTGGTTGTTCACTTTGCTTGGAAGGAGAAATGGCCAGATGTGTAATTATATACTGATTCGTGGACTGTGGCCAATGGTTTGGCTGGATGGTCAGGGACTTGGAAGGAACATGATTGGAAAATTGGAAAGATTTATGGGGAAGAGGTATGTGGATAGACCTCTCTGAATGGGTCAAAAAAGTAAAGATATTTGTGTCTAATGTGAATGCTAATCAAAGGGTGACCTCAGCAGATGATTTTAACAATGAAGTGGATAGGATGATGCGTTCTATGGAAACCAGTCATCCTCTTTCCGCAGCTACTCCCATCATTGCTCAGTGGGCTCATGAACAAAGTGGCCATGTGGCAGGGATGGAGGTTATGCATGGGCCCAGCAACATGGACTTCCACTCACCAAGGCTGACTTGGCTACAGCCACTGCTGAGTGCGCAATCTGCCAGCAGCAGAGACCAACACTGAGTCCCCGATACGGCACCATTCCTTGAGGTGATCAGCCAGCAATGTGGTGGCAAGTTGATTACAGTGGACCACTTCCATCATGGAAAGGGCAGCATTTTTCTTTACTGGATATGGATTTGCCTTCCCTGCACGTAATGCTTTTGCCAAAATTACTATCCATGGACTTACAGAATGCCTTATCCACCGTCATGGTATCCCACACAGCATTGCCTCAGATCAAGGGACTCACTTCACAGAAAATGAAGTGTGACAGTGGGTTCATTCTCAAGGAATTCACTGGTTTTACCATGTTCCCCATCATCCTGAAGCAGCTGGCTTGATAGAACGATGGAATGGCCTTCTAAAGACTCAATTACAGCTCCAGCTAGGTGGCAATACCTTGCAGGGTTGGGGCAATATTCTCCAGGAGGCTGTATATGCTCTAAACTGGCGTCCAATATATGGTGCTGTTTCTCCCACAGCCAGGATTCATGGTTCCAGGAATCAAGGGGTGGAAATGGGAGTGGCACCACTCACTATTACCCCTAGTGACCCACTTGCAAGATTTTTGCTTCCTGTCCCCTCGACCTTATGCTCTTTTGGTGTAAAGGTCTTAGTTCCAAAGGGAAGAATGCTCCTACCTGGAGATACATCACTGATTCCACTGAACGGAAACTAAGAATGCCACCTGGCCATTTTGGGCTCCTTATGCCTCTGGATCAACAGGCAAAGAAGGGAGTTACCATACTGGCTAGTGTGATTGATCCTGGTTACCAAGAGGAAATTGGATTGATATTACATAATGGAGGTAAAGAAGAGTATGTCTGGAATGCAGGAGATCCCTTAGGGCATCTCTTAGTACTACCATGTTCTGTGATTCAAATCTATGGAAAGCTACAGCAACCCTATTCTGACATGACTACTAATGACCCAAACCCTTCAGGAATGAAGGTTTGGGTTGCCCCACCATGCAAAGAACCACAACCGGCTAAGGTGTTTGTTGAGGGCAAAGGGAATACGGAATGGGTGATAGAAGAAGGTAGTTCTAAACCAGTTACGGCCACCTGACCAGTTGGAGAAATGAGGACCGTAATTGTTATGATTGTTTCTGCTTTGTATGTGTGCATCAAATATTTTTGTTTTCTTCACTTATAAAATATAAGATTTAAACGGGCCTAGTACTTTTTCGGTTGTACACGTGTTAGTTGTATCATGTTAGGCAAAAGTATAACTTTGTAATTGTCTTTATTCAGAGATTATGTATGATTTAAGGAGATGTATACATGTGCCAAGTCGACAAGGGGTGGGCTATGATAATTAAGATTGTTTGTCAACTTGGCTGGGCCATGATTCTCAGTGTTTATATGTGATTACTCCCATGATGGGATCTGCTGTGAGTAGCCAATCAGATGAAAGGAATTTTCCTTGGGATGTGGCCTGCATCTGAATATAAGCAGACGTTCTGGCTTTTTGCTCACTGTGGATCCTGTGGCTGCCTCCTGTTCTTCGGACCTCTGGTTCTTGGGATTTGAGCCATCAGCCTATCTGCTGATGTTGGGGTTCACTGATCTTCATAGCCTATGAGCAGAGCCCTGCTCTCCCACCTGCCGATCTTGGGTTCACCAGCCCCTGCAGCTACGTGAATCAGGAGAACCCTCTATCCTAATCCACAGACTTGGGACGTTCCAGCCTCTACAATCGCATGAGCCATTTCTTTGATATAAATCTCTCTCTGTATATACTTATATGCTTTACTGGTTTTGCTTCTCTAGAGAACCCAGCCTAAGACAATGCCCTTTATTTTTCTTCCTTATTGCTCTAGCTAGGACTTTTAGCACAATGTTAAATAGGAGTGGTAATAAAGGGCATCCTTGTCTTGTTCTCTTTCTCAGGGGAAATGCTTTCAGCCTCTCTCTGTTGAGAATGATGTTAACTGTTGGTTTTGTAGATGCCCTTTATTATGTTGAGGAATTTCCCTTCTATCCCTATTTTGCTGAGAGTTTTTGTCAGGAATGGGTGTTGGACTTTATCAAATGCCTTTCCTGCATTGATTGAGATGATTACATGATTCTTTTGTTTTATTTATGTGGCAGATTATTTTAACTAATTTTCTAATGTTGAACCATCCTTGCATACCTGATATGAATCCCACTTGGTCATACTATATTATTTTTTTGATATGCTGTTGAATTCTATTGGCTAGAATTTTGTATCTATATACATGAGAGATATTGGTCTGTAATTTTCTTTTTTTGTGGTGTCTTTACCTAGCTTTAGTGTCAGGGTTATGTTGGCTTCATAGAATGAACTTGGGAGTATTCTTTCCTTTTCTATGCGCTGAAATATTTTGAGTAGTAGTGGTGTAAGATTTTCTGTAAATATTTGGTAGAATTCTCTAGTGAAGCTGTTGTTGTTGTTGGGAGTTTTGTTTTTAATTACCTCTTCAATCTCTTCTCTTGTTATGGGACTGTTCAGATTTTCTATCTCAGCTTGTCTTAGTTTAGGTAGGTAGTGTATTTCTAGAAATTTTTCCATTTCCTCTAGGTTCTCAAATTTGTTGGAGTACAGTTTTTTGTTGTATTCTGTTATGATCCTTTTTATTTCAGTTGGGTCTGTTATAATGTCCCCCATCTCATTTCTTATTTGGGTGATTTGCTTCCTTTCCTGTTTTTCTTCTGTCAATATAGCCAGCCAATAGTTTGTTGATTTTGTTGATCTTTTCAAAGAACCAACTTTGGTCTTGTTGATTCTTTCTATTGTTTTTCTGTTCTCTACTTCATTTATTTCTGGCTTTAATCTTTATTATTTTATTTCTTCTGGTGTCTGTGGGCTTCTTTTGCTGTTCTCTTTCTATTTGAGTTGTACGGCTAACATTTTGTTTTGGCCTATTCTTTTTTGATGTGTGCATTTATTTCTATAAGTTGACGTCTGAGCACTGCCTTTGCTGTATCCCAAAGGTTTTGGTATGCTGTGTTTTCATTCTTATTTGATTCTAGGAATTTTTTTATTCCCTCTTTGATTTCTTCTATTACCTAGTTGTTTTTAAACAAGGTGTTATTCAGTTTCCATGTATTTGACTTTTTATCCTTGCTCTTCCTGTTATTGATTTCTACTTTTATGGCATTGAGAGAATGCTTTGTATTATTTTGATGTTTTGGATTTTATTGAGGGTTGCTTTGTGGCCTAAAATATGGTCTATTCTGGAGAATGTTCCATGTGCATTGGAAAAGAATGTATACTTTGCTGCTGTTGAATGGAGCATTGTATATATGTCTGTGAGGTCCAGTTGGTCAGTTTTGGCCTTTAGATCTTGTATGTCTCTGTTGAGTTTCTTTCTAGATGTTCTGTCCTTTACTGAGCGTGTTCTATTGAAGTCTCCTACTATTATTGTGGAACTGTCATTTTCTCTTTTCAGTGCTGTTAGAGTTTGTTTTAGGTATTTTGGGGCCCTGTCATTGGGTGTGTAGATATTTATTAAGGTTATGTCTTCTTGCTGGATTGTCCCTTTAATCTTTATATAATGTCCTTACTTGTCTTTTGTGGTTGATTTTGCCTTAAAGTCTATTTTATCTGAGATTAGTATTGCCACTCCTGCCCTTTTATGGTTACCATTTGCTTGATATACTTTATTCCATCCTTTGACTTTTAATAAAACTATGACTTTATGTCCAAGATGTATCTCTTGTAGACAGCATATTGATTGGTCATGTTTTTTTTTAATCCATTCTGCCACTCTCTGTCTCATAATGATGTGTATAAACCATTTGCATTCAGTGTGATTATCGATAAGTATGAGTTTATAGCTGTCATAGTGTGCTTTTTTTTTTTTTTTGGTGGTGCTGACATTTTCTTTGTCTTACTCTCCTATGGTGAGTTCCTTTTGTTTGTAGATTTTCTTTCATTATTGTAGATTTTGTGTTTATTGAATTCTTATGTTTTTCTTCTGATGAGTAGGTTTATTAAGTTTCTTTGTTACCTCTAAATTTACCCTTATCTTTCTAAGTTTGAACCAGTCTTTTATTACTTGATATAGTCTTGACTTCCTCTTCGTTTGACAGTTCTATACCTACGCTGTTTATTCCCCCTTTTATCATTTTGACATTGTTATCTTTTACAGATTGACGTCTCTGTTTCCCTGTTTTAAGTTTTTTCACTTTGTTTCATTATTGAGTTATTTATCTAGATTGGTATCTCGCTGATGCTGTCCTCTGTCCTAGACTCCAGATGTTATCTGGTGTTGTTGGTTGTCTAACAGAAGGACTCCCTTTATTATTTCTTGTAAGTTTGGTTTGGTTTGGGTGAATTCCCTTAATTCCTGTTTATCTGGAAATGTCCTAATTTCACCACTGTATTGAGAGAGAATTTTGCAGGATATATTATTCTTGGTTGGCAGCTTTTTTTCTTTCAATATTTTATATATGTCATCCCACTGCCTTCTTGCCGGGATAGTTTCTGCCAAATAATTAGAGCTTAATCTTATTGTTTCTCCTTTGTAATTGACTTGATTTTTCTTGAGCTACTCTCAGGTTTCTTTCTGTCTTTGGTTTTGGCAAGTGTGATTATGATGTGTCTTGGTGACTTTTTTTTAGGGTCTATCCTATATGGGGCTCATTGAGCTTCTTGGATGGTCAGCTTTTAATCTTCATATTTGCAGTTTTCTCCCAACAAATCTTCACCAATCTTCTCTGTGTTTTCCAATTTGTCCTCCTGTTCTGGAGCTCTGATCACGCACAAAATTTTTCTCTTGATTGTGTCCCACATATTTTTTACGTTTTCTTCATTCTTTTCTCTGATTTTTCCTCAAAGTTGAGTCCATGAATTTGTCTTCAATCTTGCAATTCTGTCTTCCATTGTTTCAAATTTGCTCCTAAAACTTTCTATTGAGTTGCCCCGTTCTGAAATTTTGTTGTTTATCCTTTGGATTTCTAGTTGCAGTTTTTGTATCATTTCTAATTTTGTATTTATTTTGACATTTTGTTCTTGTGTTATTTTCCTGAATTCTTCTATTGCTCTGTCTGTGTTTTCCTTGATTTTGGTTACATTTTCATTTGTTTTATCTATGTTTTTCATGATTTTGTCTGTCTTCCTTGATCTCTTTCCTAATCTCTTAGAAAGTCCTAAATATTAACCTTTTGAATTCCGTATCAGGTAGTTCCACTGCCTTTTCTTTTACTGGAAGGTCATCTGATTCTTTATTTTGGTCCTGCTGGAGCCATGTTGTCCTGCTTATTTATATGTTTTGATTTTGTCTGCTGTCTATGAGACATTAAGGTATTATTTTCTTTATTTATAGATTGTATGTTCATTTGTTTTGTCTTGCTTTATTGTTTTGTTTTGATATGTCAGGGTGGGTGGGCCAGGTGTGCTTTGCTACTTGCTCATCTGTAGGCATGATAGTTCTCACCACCTTGTCCAGGTGGGCAGGGCAGTAGCAGGCAGAGTGTACACTGTACACTGGTTTGGTGTGGTGGCTGAGGGCGGACTGGGCAGGTGCTGTCTGTCTCATAATGTTGGTCCAGCACTGTGGGAGCTTTCACAGCTCCTTGCCAGATAGGTGGGGATGTCGGATGGGGAGTGATAGGGGCTCCCTTCCCACTGTTCAGCAGCTGGTCAAGTGGCAGGAGTGGGTACAGTGCAGGCCCCGTGTAGCAGCTGGCCTGATCATATGGGGTGTTCTAGCTGCAATGGCACATTGGAGGCCAGTGGGAAGGAGTGGTGTATGGGCTAGGGTTGGAGGGGGGGAGAGAAAGAAAAGACAGAGAAAAAGGAAAAAGAAAGGGTAGCTGGCAGGTGAGGGCAGGGTAGACCTGGGAGCTGACTGGAAACTGGGGGAGGTGGCATACGAGGCTAGGTGGAAGGTAGAAAGAAAAGAAAAGAAAGTAAAAGATAAAAAGAAAAGAAAAAATAAGTGGTGACACGGCAGAGGTGAGGTGAACCCGGGGCAGCAGTGGGCCGGTGGCTCTCCAGCCATGGTGGCACAGAAGGGTCTGGCAACAGGGGGTGGATGTGGTGTATGGGGTTAGGTCTGAGGGAGAAAGAAAAGGAAGAGAGAGAAAAGAAAAAAAAAACCGGCAGTGCGGTGGGTGCTGGCAAGTGAGGGCCGGGGTAGACCCAAGGGCTGGTTGGAAGGAGGGGATATGATGTGTGGAGCTAGGTGGGAGGGAGAAAGAAAAGAAAGAAGAGAGAGAAACAAAAGCAAAAAAAAAAATGGAGGTGTGGTGGGAGCCAGCAGGTGGGGCGGGGCAGACCCAGGGCAGCCATAGGCCAGTGGCTCTTTAGCTGAGGCAGTGAGGAATGGCCCAGTGGGATGGGGTGGAGGTTGTATGGGGCTAGGTGGGAGGAAGAAAGAAAAAGAGGAAAGGGAAATAGAGAAAAGAAAAAAAAGTGGGAAAAATGGCAGCATGGGAGGATCCAGTGGATGGGGGCAGAGTAGACCCTGGGCTGCCATGTGCCAGTGGCTCTCTAGGTGAGTGGCACAGCAGCACCTGCCGAGAAGGGGCAGAGGAAAAAAAAGGAAGAAAGGGAAAGAGAAATGAAAAACAGTGGCTTAGCAGGAGCCAGCTGGTGGGCGCAGGACAGACCCAGTGTGGTGGCAAGCCAGGGTCTTCCTCATTGGGTAGCATGGCATGATCCATCAGAAAGGGATGCACACGTGGTTAGGTGGGAGGGAGAAAGAAAAGGAAGAAAGGGAAAGAGGGGAAAAAAACAGCTTGGTAGAAGCCGCCCAGTGCGGGTGGGGTGGATCTGGAGCGGCAGTGAGCCCATGTCTCTCTGGTGGACTGGCCGTGACTCATTGGGAAGTGGTGGATGCAGCATACAGGGCAGAAGGGTGAAGATTGGAAAGTGTATTTCTCTGGTTACCAGGTGCTCTGTCTTCTGCTGAGAACTCTGTGAAGTTGCCTTCCTGTACTCCCTGTCCGGGGTTGTTGCTGGCTGTGCTCCAAGACAGAGAAGTTGTGCCACTTTGGTTGGTTGGGGATCTCCATTCCATATCTCTCTTCATTCTCTGTTCTCCATCAGCTTCTTCTTCCATTTGGTGCTTGATCTAGTTCTTTATCCCTTTATTTGAGCCTTAGGTTTCTAGGATTGACATTTGTATCTGTTTTACTTAGTTTTTTGGGTCTTTGCAGCAGAGGGGCTGCATGGTGCTTCTGTCTATAATGCCATGTTGGCAGTTGGTTCTAGTCTGTCATTTTTAATATATTTTCTTGTGATTAGGAAAAAGTCTAAGTTACTTATTTCTTCCCTGTGGCTTTTAGCTTTCAGAGCTACCTCTACATCTCACTGCCAAATTTAAAAAAATAAAATAAAATGAAGATTCCAGTTCTCTCATGTTACCCACTGCCTCATGTCCAAAGTGCATACTCCAAGACCAATCACCATTCCACATATTCACCAGTTCCCCAGTCCTCTTGATTTCTGAGCTTGGAACTCATTTCCCAGATTATGGCTTTGCTCAACCCTTAGACCTAAAACTCTGTGCTACTTTACTGGCTTTGAGTTTTTATTTCCTTACTCAACCATAATTAATGATCATCCTCCAATCTGTGATTTTCCTGATTCTATAAATCACTCAATTCCACGGTTGGCAAGGGGCAATTTTTAAGTTTTTAGGCATTTTGCAACCTGGTTATTAAACACAGTCGTTATTAAGAAATAAATTGTATAAACTTTATATTGGGTTAAATGTATTAAAGCAAGGGTAGTAATTAATTAACACTCATCACTTCCTAATTATTTGACTACATTTTATTATTATCTATGTTCTTGAGGTTATTGTGCCTATTGCATCTATATGGTGAACATACTGTATAAGGATATGCGACTATGCATCTATTCCCAACTTACCTTGGTAGCCTGAATCAGACATGGTGGTAGTATTTACACCATCAAAATGATCAAAATATATAAATAATTTATTTTTACTTTTTCAGAGAGCTAACTGTAAACATTTATCAGCATGTCACTGAAATAAACTACAAGTCCATTCTCTAAGATAAATTGGTGTGGATCCAAACGAGCAGAGAAAAGTTAGTACCTTCACTGAAGAAATCTCTTTTCTGGGCCCTTCATTACACCTTTCAGTAAGATTCAGAACTCAGGAAAGCAATAAAAAGCAAATAAAGAACTCTTTTACAAATACTGTAATCAAGGCAGAGAGATTTGACAGGCACTGTGAAGAGGGGATAAGGGAGACTTAGCTGCTGATGACCTACTTTTAGTAATGACTACTAAATCTCCCATGGAAGTGTTTAGCTCTGACTATAAGTATAAATATAAATTAGATTTCAATCAGAGTACCATTTAAAGGGCCTGTGCTTCTTAGGGGGAGGTATTTTAGATAGACTTTGTTGTTGTTAAGTGTCATTGATCGGTTCCAACTCATAGCGACCCCATGCACAACAGAACTAAACACTGCCTGGTCCTGCATCATCCTCACAATCATTGTTATGCCTGAACCCATTGTTGAAGCCACTGTGTCAAACCATCTCACTGAGTGTCTTCCTCTTTTTCACTGACCCTCTACTTTACCAAGAATGATGTCCTTCTCCAGGGACTAATCCCTCCTGATAACATGTCCAAAGTATGTGAGACAAAAATCTCACCATCTTTGCCTCTGAGGAGCATTCTAGCTGTACTTCTTCCAAGACAGACTTGTTTGTTCTTTTGGCAATCCATGGTATATTCAGTATTCTTCGCCAACACCACAATTCAAAAGCAACAATTCTTCTGTGGTCTTTCTTATTCATTGCCCAGCTTTCACATGCATATGAGGTGATAGAAAACATCATGGCTTGGGTCAGGCGCACCTTAGTCTTAAAGGAGACATCTTCACTTTACCCTCTACTTTACCATGATGTTGCTTAAGCAACATCATGATAAACACAGTAAACATTGAAGTTGTCAAGGATTTCATTTTACTTGGACCCACAATCAACACCCACGGAAGCAGCAGTCAAGAAACCATATGATGTATTACATTGGGCAAACCCGCTGCAAAAGATCTCTTTGAAAGTAGAGGGTCAGCGAAAAAGAGAAAAATCCTAAGTGAGATGGACTGACCCAGTGGGTGCAACAATGGGCTCAAGCATAGCAACGATTGTGAGAATGGCACAGGACCGGGCAGTGTTTCGTTCTGTTTGTACATGGGGTCACTATGAGTCAGAACAGACAACACCTAACAACAACAACTACTTTACCAAGCATGACGTCCTTCTTCAGGGACTGTCCCTCCTGATAACATGGCCAAAGTGCATGAGACAAAGTCTGGCCATTCTCACTTCTAAGATATAGATTGGGCATACACGTGCACAAGTTGCTCAAGTTGGTAATAAATTAGATTTTACTTAGTACAACAGGCCCAACCTAGCTACAAAATTATGGATGAGTTAACTGACTCTATAAATAGGAAGACTAAAATCTTGGTGCCTTTAGCAGATATAAACTTCCACCATATATGGATAGGGTCAACATTCTTTAGCTTTGTTATGGCATCTTCCTTGTTAAGTATATCATCAGCTGAACAAAACTATTTATAGGAACGGCAGCTCTACACATTTAAAAGAGAGATTCAAAGAACCCAATACCCATTAAATGGTTACTTCCTAAAATTCTTAAGGGTTATTTGAGGCTCTTGGCTGCTTGATATTTTTCTGCACTTTGGGGAGCTGAGTCTCAGGTTAGAGACTCTGCCCTCGTCCTTGAACGCTGGGCCAGCAAGAGTTGGGAATGCTATAAACTTTCAACTGGTGCCAGAGAGAAGGTGGAAGGGCTTTCTTCTCTTAACCACAATCCCAGCAGCCAAATTAAGGAGTGGCATTACCCCAGTCCACACAGAGTCTTGCTGAGACTACTTTTACTGTAAGTACAATGTCTCATACCAGGAAGTATTCTAAGTGAGGAATGTGTGAAGTGTGCGTCACATCACGGCTGTTTTTGTGGCTGAAGCATTCTTTAAAAACCTGTCATCTGAGTCCAAAAATGTTCTTATTTAATTAGCCACTAGGTGTTTTTGGATAAATAAGAGGCTCCCTTCCTTTCTCTGTGAACACAATCCAACTGGGAAAGAAACATCACTCTCTTAAAGTTTTTCATAGTACAACACCCATTCTTATATACCTTATGCATTCTAAATAGGAAAAAAACAAAAAAAGAGGCAAATCTAGCTCAGATATATGGCAGTCACAAAAGGAAGCATATAAAAAAGTAACCTAGGTCAAAAAAATTGTATCACAAACCCAGCATAATAACTATTTTTATAATTTTACTTTTCATTGTAGCAGGCTTGGGGAATACCTCGAGTTCAGGTTGTTAACTGGCAGATGCTATTTATCAATGAAACAAGAGATGGTTGAAGATGGACAAGAACGGTAAGAACAGGGAGAGAGCAGTGCTAAGAGTGAGGGGCTCAGCGAAATACATAAACGTTGCCCTAAAGGGTTTTTCCCTATTTCTTTCTCAGTTCTCACTAAGTTCCCTCTCCTACTCGTTGATGACCTCACTCCCACCCCAAGCCCCCATCCTGGACCTCTTACTGCAACATCTTGTCAACTACTTCTCCAAATCATGTAATTAACAGATAAGACTAACAGCAATTATTTAAACCTCTCACACATTTTTTTTTTAAATTATAGAGGAATCTTGAAATCAAACAAAAAATATTCTCAAAACCCAAAGGAAAATAACTTTTATTGTTCAGCATTTTGGGGATGAATGTCCTCATATCAGGCTTCATGAAACAGTACTGGCAGTGTCAATACTATCTATTATGATATTGTGTGCTGGCCAGTGGATTCCGACACATAGCCACTCTATCCGACAGAGTAGTACTGCCCCATAGGGTTTCCTAGGCTGTAATAGACTACAGTCTTTATTATAGGCCTATTAAAAGTTTTGTGATTCTAATCTTTTTTGAAAATTAGCTAAAATGGCATTTGAAATGTGTCTATTTTAAACTAAAATGTCATAAAGCATTAAAATGAGGAATTTAAAAAGGCTTATAACTAAGCTTTTCTTAAAAAGTTTAAATGTGTTTTATATTGCTCTTAAAGCACTACTTGACATATAGGTCACATGTTTACTATCAGAATAGCTTTTTCTGCAGACTTAGTTAAGCAGCCAGCAAAAAGGCTCTTTATTTTTAGAGTTAGTCTCTTCAGCATTAAATACCAATTTTACTGTCTGTGACTCACAGTAAATGAAGTGTTCCATTTTTGTACAGTTATATTGATAGTAATTTGACAAAATACTTTTTATTAAGCAAGTTCTAGCTAGATAGGGCATTTGTAAGCTGCTCTTCCCAGCCATCCTTATTTTGAACTTCGTAAGAGTTTTGTAATAACAAACTTCCTTGACTGAAACGCAAGCCTTCCATAATTACATGTCACAGTGCAAATCTTATCAAACGAGTTTGTGGGTTGCCAAATTTAGGACAAAGTATGATGTTTCATCAGTGAGAGACTTAGTCTTGGTCTCCCTTGATTCCATAAATGGGGGTTCCAACTTCAAAATGAGATCCTTAACTTACAATTATTTTCTTCATTTTTGTTCTTAAGTGAGAAAAACATACAAATTTCTGGCATGTTAACAGAAGAACTTCAACAACTCTCTCCCTGACATGAAATGTTTAATTCATAAAGCCCATGCTTCCTATCCTTAAGAGGTTTCCTAGGCAAGGCTACAGTAAAAACAAACTCTCTTGGCCTATGTGCTTACAAGTTTGTAAAACCTGAGTGATGTCTTTGGGAATGGAGCCCAGGAAGGACCAGGATCCCAAATGTGTACTTGTATTTGCCCCAGAAATAGAGGGGTCCATGCTTTGAAATGTTCCAATGGAAAGCCAAATTTGTGGTTTACTGTAATGAAAATAGTATCCTCCTGCTTGAGGATTACTGACACACACTCAATGCTGAATCAACTCTGTAATCCATGTAGTTCAGAGCAACTTTTTTGGTAGAACGCTCTCAGATCAACACGTTGCAAACTTTGGTTTTCTCCTAAATAGTTGAAAAACTAGCAAATTATCAAAGGATAATTTTTTCTTAATATTTTTTCTTCCATAATTACAGTAAAATTAACTCTGAACTGTCCTCTTTTAAAATGCTACTGCTATTTCAATAGTCATATAAGCTTTTCTGACTATCTAATTCTTCATTTCTGCTTTTGGTGATTATAACTTTGGTAAGACAATTAATTTTGGTTGCGTATTTTCACTGAACTTTTGATGAAATTTTTTTCCTCTTTATTAGCATAAAATCATCAGGAAAGGCTTCTAAAGCTAGATTCCTTTTAAGAAGGTAGGGAGTAGGGAATGACACCAAAATTTAAAGTCATTCTGACTAATTCTTGTTAACTGTTTGAAAGTAACTACCAGGCGATTTCCCCGGGAAAACCTAATACCAGTATTGGGTAATCTCAACTTTAAGTAGGACGCTTAAACTTTGCTACTACTTCTGGTAGCAGAGTTGAGAAAATTCCTGCTGCTCTTCTTCTCTGTGACATACGGTACAAGGGTTGGCCCTGGTTTGGTCCACCTGCCAGCTGAGTTTAAAGTTTCCGAGGCTTGGAGGAACACCATGACTTGGATCAAACAGCCTAAATGAGAAGAAAGGCAGTTGTGCTGCTTCTAGGAAGCCGTTAAACTCTTGCTAAACTAAATCTTTCTTTTATGCGTCATGCACACGACCGACCTCCTTTTCCATTGAGCAGAGATTATTTCAGACAATTCAGGATATCCCGAAAGCTTGGACACATATGGCTGGAAAATGAAGCGACCTAGGAGTGTGGCCACATCATTATTTTGTTGTCGCGCGGTACCAGATGGGCAATCGGTGAACGGCGCAGAGATGTGAGCGGACAGTTTTACAGTGTGAAGCTAAAACTGATTGCATTCCCCTTTTCTTTTGGTCTATGGTACTTGCTTTTCCCTCCTCTGCAATATCGATTAACTCAACTTTGCAGTACGGTAGCCAAAAAGGAAGAGCATGAGGCGATCTAGATCATCGTAGCAAGTGTCGGCGGCGTCGCAGCCCTCAGGGAGCTGCAGCTGCGACCCGCCGCGTCCTGTACGGATTTCAGGGCTGACACCGCGCAGGCGGTTATGAAGCGGGCGGTGTGCTCGATCCGCCGAGGCTAGAGACCCGGCGCCGGAAGGGCTCCACCAATCTCGCCGCAGCCTACGAGGCCCCGCTGCCTCTCACCTGCTGCGTTTGATTACCATTTTCACGGTTCTTGAAAAGTCATGGAAGACGGCCCGCTGCCAGACCTCAGGGACATCGAGCTGAAGCTGGGGCGCAAAGTGCCCGAGAGCCTAGTGCGCTCGCTCCGCGGGGAGGAGCCGGTTCCCCAGGAAAGGGACAGGGACCTCTGCCGGGGGAGCTGTGGCGGCGGTGGCGGCGGCTGCAGTAGCAGCAGCAGTAGCTGCAGCTTCCCTCCCTCCTTGTCGTCCTCCACTTCGTCCTCCCCAACCTCTGGCTCCCCACGACGTAGCCACTCCAGCGCCCTGGAGAGGCTGGAAACCAAGCTTCACCTCCTCAGGCAAGAGATGGTAAGTGTGGGGCGCCAGCCACGAGGCTGGGGGTCCACGGCGGGAGATGGGACGATCGGAGGACGGGGCCTGGGGGAGAGGGTGGCAGGGGCTGATAGCTGAGTGCTGCGCGCGTGGGAAATGAGGGTTGAGCAGCGCGCAGGAGCGCGCGTCCAGAGGCAGCTGCGGCGAGGCTTGTTTACCCCGGACTTTGCTCGGTTACGTTTTGCTACTACAGCAAAACCCCTGCTGTTGTACTTTCTGATAGCGCCACCACGCTGGCCACTGCGCAGCCTCCCAGCATCGGCTCGTTGAGGGTCTGCAGTTGCTGCACCCATGTGGGGCCTGCTGTGCGCCGTCCACACTTCGGATAGGTTCAAAAGGTGGCCCAGTTAATTGCACTTACAGCAAAGGCACTTCCTGGTTTGCCCGGAGGTGGCGCGGCGGGGGCCCTGCCGCTCTGCTTTTTGCTCACTCCTCTTCCAGCACCGCCCTCCTCTTGATGCAGCAGCCGCAGCTGCTCCAAGGCCACTGTTGAGCTGATCCTCCACAGCTGGCTCCGAAAACAATGGCTCACTCGTCCCTAATGTCCTTATGAATGGCTTGTCTCAGTGTTTTGATCCAGGCAAGCAGGTGATCCCCAGGCTCAGGGATTTGCTGATGAGCACTTCCTACCCTTCCACCTCAGTCCTCAGTCTGCAATTGTTTTCCCGGCTGTTTGCAAACGTTAGCCTAAGAATACGACAATGGGGCAAGTACAGGGGCTGTGATACTTGTTATTCCGGATGTACTTAGACGCTTATTTACTTGCTATGAGCTCTTAGATAAGTCCCTTCGCCACTGTGGACCTCAGTCTGTTTGTACAATGAGCTAGTTGGACGAAACGATCCCTTCCTAAATCCTTTGACGAAAATGACCACAAAGCTACAGAACAGAGGAGGAAAGTTGCAACTGCGGGCCTCAGTCGGGCATGGGATGGTGAGCAGGATATCCTACATAAATGACCAGGTGAAGTTGGGGATTTTCATGAAAAAGAAGTAACCAGAGGTGTTTACCTAGCTCCTCTTTTTCTGCAGTTGGAAGACTCCAGAGAGAATAAGTTCCAGACCTTCAAGTAATCTTGGCAAATATATTAGAACAAAAAGTCAGTTTTCAGAGGTCATGTCCTGTGTCTAGAATTTTCAGTCTATTATTTACACAAAGGCTCTAAGATGTCACTTTCAAAACCTCTGAAAAATATTTAAAGTTGATCTACCGAAAGCCTTTAATTTTTTTCTCTCAAGTATCCATTTTCTTCCCACGTGAAATATTCCAGATGTTGAAATGGGATACACACACATACATATATGCATGTGTAGTACAAATTTTTCTTTTACTATATTCATTTTTTTTTTTACTATCTAAATACACACACATGTTGTACATGCAGTCGCTGTGAGTCGGAACCAACTCAATGGCACCTAACAACAACAAATACCACACATACACAGGTTATACATATTTGTCATTCAACAAGTATTTGTTAAGCATTTACTATATCCTGGTAATTAACTGGGTGTGGAATACAAAACGAAAAAGTCAAGGGACCTGTCCCTTAGGGCTCTCAAATCCCTTTCACCCATTTGCCATTTATTGTTTGTACTATATCAAGCCAAATGTGTTGAAGAACTCTATAAGGTTAAAAAAAAAAGCTAGTTATTTCCAAGTAAAGAAACCTAGGCTTATTTATAGTTTTCAATGAAATGTCATATAGTTGATAAAAATCTATTTCCCAAAACCAGGTCTTGCTATATATAATGATCATGGTATAGTAATCACAGAAAAACAAAACAAAACAAAAACAAACAAACAGAAACACTCAACAATAGCCGCAATAGATTGCTAAACTGACTACTCATTACATTTTTTATGTGCAGCATCAGTGTCTATAGACATAGGAGCATTTTTTGTGAGAACAGATGTTTATATGTTAAACTTTGTATCCTAAGAAAGGTCTCTATTGAGCAAATGATAACATTGGCTCTGGGAGCTTCGATGGAGGGCATTGAAAACAGGTATATTCCCTTGCCAGTGAGACAGTTTTCCCCATTGTACATAACTCTTGTGGGTGCTAAAAACCCCAGCTTCAGCACAAATGCAAACCAACAGATTTGTTTTTATGTAGCTTGGCAGTTTTGTTATAAACACTGAACAGATGCAGTTCTGCAGTTCTTCCTGTCTCCCCCCCAGCATCCCCATGTTAGAAGTTGGAGGAGAGTTGGGCTATGACCCAATTGTTATTCTTATGTTCTCTTCTGCACTGTACTATGGACATTGAGTTAACCTCCTTAATATTATGCATGATCACATATTTCTTGATCATTCTTTTGAACTGTTCACAGATTTTTCTTCTAGGTTGTCTGGAGTTACCCAGCTTTGGACCTACCCTTGGAACTCCTTCCTATGAAACACTTTGCCATGCACAAGCCTTTCTAGAGACCTCCAGGAACGAAGCCTCCCTTCTTTTCCTGTTAGGATGGATATGTGTATCCTTGACATAGCACAGCATAGACTTGCAGGGAGGTTGTCTTGACACTTAAGGTTCTTTACATACAAATGATTTCATCATCATTGTCTCCCTCATCTCCTTCAGTCTTACCTGTGATTGTTATAATCACTGCCCTTACACATCCATAAGACCCTGTTGTAAAGGAGGCAAGTTGAAAAGGAGATTGAAGAGGGGGAGATTGATGTTTGTGGACAAACTTCTGCATGCTGGATCACTTATTGATAACAAATAGCACTGTACCCAATCAAGTGTGTGGGCTTAAGGGGAAACATTGGAAAAGAAAATCTGGAACAGTAAGTCAGTTTCAGAGAACAATCAGGATGATTTGGAGTGGGTGCAAATTTTCCCAATGTGGAGTGTTTTTCTTTTGAATTTAGAGATAAGGAAATTTGGCAGTGCCCTAAGCAAATGCAGAGGTACACGTAAGAAATTTATGATGAAATTGAAAATAAGTGACAGGACTCTCAAAGTCTGCCCAGTAATAATTGTTGGCTACTTTTCAGCTCACAGAGTGTTTTAATGTTTATCATATTGTTTGAGCCTAAGATCAAACTGGGAAAGAGGACGTATTTCCATCTGCATTTTGAAATGAGATCCTTGAGAAAGAAAGCCAGTGCCACACGACTAGTTAGTGAACAGAATCACAACCTGAACTCGTATCTTCTGATTCTAGGTTCTGTGCATTTACCACATTCCAGTCTGTATCCCCACAATTTTTTTTTCAAAATATGATATAGTTCATGTAATCTGTGATATTCTCTCGGCATACCCCAGAGTGGTAAACAAACAAACAAAAACCCAAGCCAGTTGCTGTTGAGCAGATTCCCAATCATGGCAACCCCAATGTCTGTCAGAATAGAACTGTGCTCTGTAAGGTTTTCGACAGCTGATTTTTCAGAAGTAGTTCACCAGGCCTTTCTTCTGAGGTGCCTCTAGGTGAGTTTGAACTGCCAACCTTTTGGTGAGTAGTCAAGCACTTAACCATTTGCATTACTGCTCAGAAAATCAAAGTGTAGTTTGGAATGGAGTATATACTACCTATTGATGCCATATTCTAGATCCTACTAGATTCTGTATGATCTAAGGATAGTTTGTTGATCTTTAGGGAATGCAGTGTCATTATCAAAACAGATTTGAAAATACTGTGTCCTGATTTCCATATTTTTGGCAATAGTTTGCATAGCAGCTATGTAATAGTGAAGCATAACATTTCATGCCAATTCCTTATCCCAATTCCTGAATACTTGCTTTAATAAAGTTTTCTAGGCAATACCCAGGCTTAGACACAAATGCACATGTGTATAGACACACATACATAAATGATACTAGAAGAACATAAATCAAAATGTCACAAGTGTTGAGAATGGTCGATTTAGAGTCAGTTTTTATTGATGCTTTTTCTTTTTGATCTTTTCCATGTTTTTCCCCTGTCATAAATGGCTGGCTTACGTTTGTAACGAAAATAAAAATTATTTCTCAATTCACTCAAAAAGAGATAATAATGTCATTAAATGAACTTCACGATTGCTTTGGACATACTTCACAGTAGGTTAGGAGATTTCTGTGGAGTTCTGTCATTTACTTATTTTCCCTAAATTGGGAAAAAATTAAGGAATATCCTCAGGTAAATAATTGAGAAGATGTAAAGTGGAATATACCAGCTTTGATGAGTCACATGAGAGCTGAAAAGATTAAGTGGAATTGTAATTTGGCCAAAGAAAAATTACAGACCAACACGTGAGTGAGTGCATGGTACCATAGCAGAACTCATATGTCATGTTGAAACTAATAGATAAAACTGAGGAGATTTTTCAAAGGAAATGTGTCTTGTACAATGTATTAAAAGTGCTGATAACTATGTAAACTAAGGGCTTAATATTAGAGTTGAAGACATCAAGGAAAGGGGGAAATCTGATTCCTACCAGTGCTGCTTCTGTCATTTGGCCCATGGAATGTTATCATATGTATTTAATCGAATAAATAAATCTTGTTGAAACATGTTTCCTTGCCAGGTGATTCACAAATTGACAGCAATGCAGACAGAGACCATGTGTTAAGGGTTGGCTTGTGGCTCCGAAAGAGATATGTTGAAGTCCTAACTCCTGCTACCTGTGAATGTGACCTTATTTAGAAATAGGCTGTTTGCAGATGTGCTTAGTTAACATGAGATCATATGGGAGTAGGGCGGTCCCTAATCCAGTATGACTGGTGTCTTTATAAGAAGAGGAGAGCAGAATGCCTTGTGAAGACAGACACAGAGGGAAGATGGCCGTCTGCAGATGGCAGAGATTGGAGTTATGCTGCCTCACACCAGGGAATGCCTGAGACCACCAAAAGCTAGAAGAGGCCAGGAAGGGTTCCTCCCTTAGAGCCTTCAGAGAGAACATGACCCCGCTGACACTGTGAACTGCCTCCAGAACCGTGAAAACAAATTTCTCTTATTTTAAGCCACTCACTTTGTGGTAATTTGTTATCAAAGGCCTAGGGAACTAATAAAGTTAGCAATGTTACTTTGCTAGAAGCATATAGACACAATTCAAAGGATTTATACCAAAAAACCAAACCAAACCCATTGCTGTTGAGTAGATTCTAACTCATAGCAACCCTACAGGACAGAGTAGAACTGCCCCCATACGATTTCCAAGGCTATAATCTTTATAGAAGTAGACTGTCACATCTTTCTCCCGAGGAGCAGCTGGTGAGTTCAGACCTGCGACCTTTCGGTTAGCAGCCAAGAGCTTAACTATGGCGCAGAATAGAACTGTCCCATAGGGTTTCCAAGGAGTGCCTGGTAGATTCGAACTGCCGACCTTTTGGTTAGCAGCCATAGCTCTTAACCACTACACCACCACGGTTTCCAAAGGATTTATAAACCAAAAAAAAAAAACCAAACCCCTTGCTGTTGAGTCGATTCTGACTCCTAGCAACCCTATAGCGACTCTATAGGTAACTTGGAATCAGTGACATTTCCAAATAATGATGAGCTCAGTCTTCTTCCTACGAGTGTACATTGGAATGATGGGTACATAGGTGAAGAGCACTTTCTGATAAAAAAAAAAAACAAAAAAAAAACGGTTATCTCCCATTCCATTCATGTTGCACAGCCATACTGCCAAATTTGAAGACCAGGAAGTCTGTGAGAATTCTCAAAGTGATTATGTTCATTTCCTTGAGAATATACAAAATACAAATTTTGACTTTCCTTTTGTAGTAATGACTCACAATTAAAAGACTTTTTCATATATTGAGAATTTAGTTTTTTAAGATATGATTTCTGAAACTGGGACTCGTGGCTAGAGTCTCAGGGGTCTCTGAGAATTCGTTCCTTTTTGTTCATTTGTTTTTCTTTAAGGGTGTTCATTCACTACTCAAGTGCATGGACCTCTAGTTTGGTGGAACCTTCATAGGCTTTGGAGTTAAACAAACTGGGATTCTGGTGAAGGCTGGAGCAGGTCAAGGTACAGATCAACAGGGCCTAGCAGGTTGCCATAGGGCCTAAGGCCTGATTATAAACCCCACCCCTGTGGAGACTGTTAAGCCCATGTCTGCTGTTGGTAAGGCCTGTCCAACTCTCAGGGGTCTTCATTGTATCTTGGCTTTTTCATTCACTGGTGTGTGGCATTGAGTGAGTTATATAACCACTCTGGATTCGGCTTTCTTGTTTACATGGGGGTAAAATCATCTCTTTCGAGTTGTAAGAATTCAATGAAGTAATATAAGAAAAGCAACTATGACATAAAACTTGTTGCCATTGAGTCAATTCTGACCCCAGTAAGGGTGATGGTCATAATGGGCATTATGTCAATGATGTGGCTATCCCATAGACCTTACACAAGTAGCCCTAGATGGGCAACATGGCTTTGGGACTGATGGAAGCCTAGGTGCCTCCTCCACCAGACTGAATCTATCATCGCATTTCTCGTGTCATATCAAATCTTCCATAGGTAACACGTTTCTATGTCAAAGAAGAAAAAAAAAATATGTAGAGCCTTTCCCCAGCTTCAGTACATCTGGAGATCTTGATTATTTTAGACTAGCACTTATCACACTTTAGTATGTTGAGTACGCTGCTAAGTACAGTGGTATAAATTAAAGAATTGGAGAACCTAATGTCAGATAGCCCACAAAGTCTGAGGAACTTCAGATTTCCTCAGTATTTGGTAACTTATAGTAAGACCTTTCTATGTGCAGGGCACTGTGTTAGTTGAACATTTTCCATGTATTATCCCATTGACACTTTAAAACAATCCTTTAATTAAATGTAATTTTCACAGCCATTTCATTAATAAGGAGTTAAGGATTACTGAAGTTAACGCTCAAGATTACCTAGATAGCAAGGGGAGGAGCCAGGCTGAGGTCAGAATCTGAGCTTTTAACTATGACATGGATGCTTATGTATAGATCCACTCTTCTTCCAGAATTTCAAAGCATTAAACATGTTAAACTGTATATTTATTTTCCTAAGTCCTCCCAGGAGGAACAAGAACTGAAGAAGTCTCTGACTTAGGAACATTCAAGGTTTGGATGAGCATGTCCAAGAGTCACTGTCACCTGGTTCCGCCATCATATCCTTTCTCTTTTGCTACTATCACCAAGATCTCTATAAATATTTTGTCACACCTGACAAGAGCTGCTAGTAAATGATCCCCTGCCCAGACCAGTTTAGTGCTCAGGGCTCAGTAGTGAAGCTCAATAGTGTTCAGGACTTAGGAGTTTCAAAAGCTTACCATTGGTAGCATTTTAGTTCTCCCAAGACTTTAGATAACTTACTAGAACTAGAAACTGGGAATCCTGACACCATCTTTGGTTCATTCTATCAGTACTTTCAAATTACTGCCCTTCTAATTGGAGCTCCATTATCCTATTTTCTAAACAGATAATCAGTTGTACAGTGATGAGCCGTGACTTCCCAAACGTATACTTAAAACAAACCGCTGCAAATAGGGCTCAATGTAAACTACATTTATAGAATTCAAAAGAAAAAAATAAGATGATATTTTCAAATGTCTCAGAATCTTAGATTTCAAAATAAAACCTGAAGCGCTTACTTTTTAAAGAGTGGGCCAAAAATTGTGCTGGGTGTTTATATTAAACTATGAAACTATTAGTATCTTCATTTTATAGATAAGGAAACTATGGCTTGCAGAGGTTAAGGAACCTGACTAAATCACTATAAGTGGAGGACCTGTAATTCCCAGCCACTCATTCCAACAAGAACCATTGTGCGCCTGATTGTATGCTGGATCCATATTCCTCCCAAACCATACTATACCCATGTACTGCGAGGTGTGCCCATTGTAGTGTGAATGAACATTTCTATAGTAACTTCACACATCTTCCAATGGATCTTTCCTAATTGCTTTAAAAATATTGTTTTCTTTTAAAAAGTTAAGGTAATATTTTCTCATTATAACAGCTTCCAAAAATACAACATATATTGTAAAAGGAAAAACTGAAAGTTCCCTTTACTACACCTCATCCCCATACTACAACTCATCCTCTTACTCTATGTCCCAAAGGAAGTTTCAGAGTTTCTTCTGACATCCATTTTGGTCTTTTATTTTTTTCCTGTCTTTTTAATGACCTTTTGGTTTCTTTATGTATGATGTCCTTGATGTCATCCCACAACTCATCTGGTCTTCGGTCATTAGCATTCAGTAAGTCAAATCTATTCTCGAGATGGTCTCTAAATTCAGGTGGGATATACTCAAGGTCATACTTTGGCTCTCGTAGACTTGTTTTAATTTTCTTCAGCTTCAGCTTGAACTTGCATATGAGCAATTGATGGTCTATTCCACAGTCGACCCCTGGCCTTTTTCTGAATGATGATATTGAGCTGCTTCATCTTTCCACTGATGTAGTTGATTTGATTCCTGTGTATTCCATCCAGTGAGGTCCATGGGTATAGTCGCCATTTACGTTGTTGAAAAAAGGTATTTCCAATGAATAAATCATTGGTCTTGCAAAATGCTATCATGCGCTCGCTGGTGTCATTTCTATCACCAAGTCCCTGTTTTCCAATTGCCAATCCTTTTTTTGTTTCCAATTTTCAGATGGTAATCACCAGTATTATCAATGTATCTTGATTGCATGTTTGATCAGTTTTAGACTACAGAAGTTGATAAAAATCTTCAATTTCTTCATCTTTGGCATTAGTGGTTGGTGCATAAATTTGAATAACAGTTGTATTAACTGGTCTTCATTGTAGGTGTATGGATATCATCCTATCACTGGCAGCACTGTACTTCGGGATAGATCTTGAAATGTTCTTCTTGACAATGAACGCAATGCCGTTCCTCCTCAATTTGTTATTCCCAGCATAGTAGACCATATGATTGTCCAATTCAAAATGGCCAATACTAATTCATTTCCACTCACTAATGCCTAGGGTATTGATCTTCAAGCATTCCATTTCATTTTTGACAACTTCCAATTTTCCTAGATTCATACTTCATACATTCTGTGTTCTGATTATTAATGGATGTTTGCAGCTGCTTCTTCTCATTTTGAGTTGTGCCACATCAGCAAATGAAGGTCCTGAAAGATTTACTCCGTCTGCGTCATTACGGTCGACTTTACTTTGAGGAGGTAGCTGTTCCCACATCGTATTTTGAGTGCCTTCCAACTTTAGGGGCTTATCTTCCAGCACTGTATCAGTGTTCTGCTGCTATCCTAAGGTTTTCACTGGCCAATTTTTTCAGAAGTAGATCAACAGGTTGTTCTTCCTAGTCTGTCTTAGTCTGGAAGCTCTGCTGAAACTTGTCCACCATGGATGATGACCCTGCTGGTATCTGAAATACTGTTGACATAGCTTCCAGCATCAGAGCAACACGTAAGCCACAGTATGACAAACTGACAGTTGAGTGGTAGAAGAAATAATAGTATTAAAATTGAAATTTACTTCTCTTTAGTCATATACAGTTTTAACATAATATTCTTGAGTTTTTTCTGACAATAATAATAATATGAATAAATCCTCTAAACATTGGGCTAGAAAGCTAATTTAGCACAAGGTAATACATGTCACATGAAGAAGGCATGTGACATGTATTTGTCACATGTTACAAATTTCACAGGATTGCCACCCTTAAATGTATGTGCCTTCAGTCTTCATGGCTAAAAAACATCTTAGATTTGTTCAGACTTCGGAATGTTCCCAGTAACAAGGCAGATTCTCTTTATAGAAATAAGATATCATCAGAGCATTTGATAAGGAAACTATGGCTTGTAGAGTTTAAGTAACTTAATTAAGTAACTACAACTGACATTATTTGACTCTTCAGTTAATTAAATAATTAATATCCTTCAAATTGGCTATTATAAGAGAGGGATGGTAAAAGCAGTATGATAATATATTACTAACTGATGAGCCCTCTCTCAGAAGGCCCTTTTCATGGAGAGCTAGAGGTCTGAGGAAGCGTGTAATCAGAGCTACTAGAGAGACAGGAAGTAAGGCAGGAATCTGATAGTCTCGTGGCACTGTTGGGCCCAACACTTCATTTGGTGGGTTCTGGGCGGCTCTTCCCCTTAACTCTCTTGGCTGAGCCTGCCAGTTTGGCCATTACATTTCAGCTTCTATTTCTTCAGAGTGTTAATCCCATGCATCAGGACTTGGTCATATTGGACTGTCTTTAAAGAGTGAGTGTTCATTCCTGAGCTTTGATGCCTTACGAATTAAGATTTTTAGAGGATAATCGTTTTTCTCACTTCTAAGTTGTAGGGGCCACATCACACTCAATGCACATGTACCCCTCTGCTGTCAGCATCCGTGGCTTTTGTAGAATAATTTTTCATTTAAAAAATTCCTGAAGATTTGACTTTTTTATGTTAACTAAAGAAGAAATGATTAGGATTATCTATTGGAAATTAAACTTGCGGAATGTTCTTGCTTTCTGTGTATTTTAAGTCAAGACACCTGAAGTGAACTGGGATACCTCTTCTGATCTTCCATGAATTGGGTGAGCTGAATCAAAGTGTTGCTATGTTAATACTGCCTCAGTAAATGCATACAAATTTTTTGACCCCAACATCCCAAACAGTGAGATATGTCTACTCTAATGCAGTGATCAGCTATTATTCTAACAGTTTTTCTGTTTTTTTTTTTTTTTTTTTTTTTTGGTGCTAACAAAACAAAGTTTGAGGCCAAACTTGAGAAGGAAAGTCCCTCTCATGGTGAGAAAGTTCAACTTGCAAGGTTGACTAGCTCAGAGATCTGCCTGTAGTTCCTCAGCTGAGAATTTATATCATAAGTAGCTACTATTGACTTTTTGTTAGTGTAAAGCTAACTCCATTTCCAGCTTTTCTCTTAATATTACAAGGTTTAAAAATTATTATTATTAAAATGATGCATGTTATTACTAAGACATGCAAACAGTATGTTGTTGTTGTTAGGTGCCATCAAGTCACTTCTGACTCACAGCAACTGTATGTAGGACAGAATGAAACACTGCCTGGTCCTGTGCCATCCTCACAATACTTGCTGTGTTTGAGCCCATTGTTTCAGCCACTGTGTCAATCTATCTCGTCGAAAGTCTTCCTCTTTTTCACTGACCCTCTCCTTTAACAAACATGATGTCCTCCAGGGACTGGTCCCTCCTGATAACATGTCCAAAGTACGTGAGATGAAGCTCGCCATCCTCACTTCCAAGGAGCACTCTGGCTGTACTTCTTCCAAGACAACTTGTTCGTTCTTCTGGCAGTCCATGGTACATTCAATGATCTTCGCCAACACCATAATTCAAAGGCATCAGTTCTTCTTTGGTCTTCCTTATCCATTGTCCAGTTTTCAAATGCATATGAGGTGATTGAAAATATCATGGCTTGGGTCAGGTGCATCTTAGTCCCACAAACAGTATAAAAGGGTAGATAAAGTGAAAAATAAAAGTTTCCCACATCCCTTTTCTCAATTTCTACTTCCCAGAGATAACTACTATGAATAATATGTTATGGATCCTCCTAGAAATTTTCTGACCATATGTAGGCATACCTGTAGTTTCTTCTGTATCTTTAGATATAATTGTAGCTATTTATGTGTGTGTGTGCCTGCATGTGCATTTGATTTTTAAATTGAGATTCTTAGGAGCTCATGATGCAGTTATTTTTCCTAGATTCAGCAAAGACTGTACTATTGATTCTTTTGTCTTTACTTTATATATAAGTATATGCACTTGCTTTGAAGCAAAATTTAAAGTACTCTGACTCTGAATAGATTACTGGCAAAGGACAGCAGTCATAGAGTTATTCCATTTGTACAAAATGCATTTTAGTTGATGAGGCAAAGAGACAGAGTCAATAATCTCTAGAAACAGAAGGAAGCATCGTAGAAATGTAGGGTGGGAAGAAACTTTAGAGCTTATCTGGCCCAGTTCCCCACTATATCCTGGCCAGTTGATCTTTCCTCCTATGCTTGATCCTCTTTAGCAATGGGAACTTCACTGGTTCCCAAGGCAGGTCTTTCCATTATCAGACACCTCTGTTGATTATATTTGTTAATTGGCAATTCCAGTTGTTCATCAAAAGACAAACTCTATAATCATTAACCATGGGGAAAAAAGCTTCAGACTGTATGCCTGTAAACCATGTATTTCTAACTGAAGATAGAAGATCTATCAGGTATAAAATACAAAGCTCAGTGAGTTTGTCCTAGGCATATATGTGTATGACTAAAATAAAAGACTTGCCTTTCTTGCAAGATGAAAAACAAAAAGGTAATGCACACACTGGCAAAGATGGGGCGATATAGGCATTCTCCTACACTGATGCTGGATATGTACACTGGAAGGCACCTTTAGAGGTGACTATACATGGAGTTACCATGAATTGGAATTGACTCAACAGCAATTAACAACAACTCTCAGAATTATCTGAAAGCATTTCAGTCTCTTCATATGAGCCCCTGGGAGTGTTGTCGGTTGAATTATGTCCCCCAAAAGATAATGTTAAAGTTCTAATCCCTGGTATAACTGTGAATGTGACCCTATTTGGAAATAAGGTCTTTGCAGATGTAATGAAATTAAGATGAAGTCATACTAGATTAAGGTGGGCTCTGAATCCAATGACTGGTATCCTTATAAGGAGAGGGAGATTTGGAAACACACAGATACACCGGGAAGAAGGTCATGTGAAGACAGAGTCAGAGAATAGAGTGATGTGGCTACAAGCCAAGGAATGCCAAGGATTGCCAGAAATCACTAGAAACTAGGAAAAGGCAAAGAAGGACTCTTCCCTAGGGCTTTCAGAGGGAACATGGCCCTGCCAGTACCTTGATTTTGGACTTCTAGCCTCCAGAACTGTGGGAGAGTAAATTCCTCTTGTATAAAGCCACCCAGTTTGTGGTGGCTATCTTGGAAGAAGTACAGCCAGGATACTTCTTAAAAGTGAAGATAGCAAGACTTTGTCTCACATACTTTGGACGTGTTATCAGGAGGGACTAGTCTCTGGAGAAGGACATCATGCTTGGTAAAGCAGGCGTTCAGTGAAAGAGAGGAAGACCCTCAATGAGATGGATTGACACAGTGGCTGCAACGATGGGCTCAAGCATAGCAACGATTGTGAGGATGGTGCAGGACAGGGCAGTGTTTCATTCTGTTCTTCACAGGGTCACTATGAGTTGGAACCGACTCGATGGCACCTGTCATGGGTTGGATTATGTCCCCCCAAAAATGTGTGTATCAATTTGCCTGGGCCATGATTCCCAGAATTGTGTGGTTGGCCTCCATTTTGTGATTGTAATTTTATGTTAAAGAGGATTAGGGTGGGATTGTAAAATCGCCCTTACCCAGCTCACATCCCTGATCCAATATAAAGGGAGTTTCCCTAGGGTGTGGCCTGCACCACCTTTTACCTTACAAGAGATAAAAGGAAAGGGAAGGAAGCAGAGAATTGGAGGACTTCATACCACCAAGAAAGCAGTGCCAGGAGCAGAGCACGTCCTTTGGACCTGGGGTCCCTGCACAGAGAAGCTCCTAGTCTGGGGGAACGTTGATGTGAAGGCCGACAGAGAGAGAAAGCCTTTCCCTGGAGCTGATGCCCTGAATTTGGACTTTTAGCCTATTTTACTGTGAAGAAATAAATTTCTCTTTGTTAAAGCCATCCACTTGTGGTATTTCTGTTATAGCAGTCCTAGATGACTAAGACAACACCTAACAATAACAACAACAGTCTTCTACCATTTAAAAATTTGCTGATAAAATTGTATTGCAAAGAATAATTCACAAGGAACCACCAAGTGAAACTTAAGTTTATCACTTAAACGGATCACTGATTTTAGTCACACTATAAAACTTAATAACTTATTGGTAGACTAAATGCTGTTCATTGACAAATAAGTATCTGGGCTAAAGATTTCCACGGGGTGAAAGTTCACATATACACGACTTCATTTTTCATTTTCCTATTGTGCCAGAATTTTAGACTATATATTCCAACTTGGTTAATAATCTTGTTCAATATCTCTCTCTCCTTCACTATAATCACTTCCAGGGCAGAGGCTGTGTCATGGATTGAATTATGTCCCCCAAAAAATGTGTGT
>NW_004443961.1:12272421-12282144 GCF_000243295.1 Trichechus manatus latirostris
ATGGGTGGCAGTTGTGTTAGTAAGGCAGGACTCAATCTACAAGACTGGATTGTGTCCTGAGGCAATCTCTTGAGATATAAAAGAGAGAAGTGAGCAGAAAGACAGGCGGACCTCATACCACCAAGAAAACAGTGCCAGGAGCAGAGCATGTCCTTTGGACCTGGGGTCCCTGTGAGGAGAAGCTCCTAGTCCGGGGGAACATTGATGAGAAGGCTGACAGAGAGAGAAACGCTTCTGCTGGAGCTGACACCCTGAATCTGGACTTTTAGCCTACTTTACCGTGAAGAAATAAATTTCTCCTTGTTAAAGCCGTCCACTTGTGGTATTTCTGTTGTAGCAGCACTAGATGACTAAGACAGACTGTGACTACTCCATGCTTGTAGTTCCCTAATGCCTGGCCAGGTATCTAGAGTCAGCATTTGATTAGCCTGTGAATAAAAGTACATCTTAGTCCTGCATTAAATGTTGCATTAACATTTCCTTTTTAGAGTGAAATATTGAACCCCAACCCCCTCCTCTACCTCCTACCTGCCAAACCCGGTCACCTTCTTAAACTGTCCACTTAGGTTCCTGGTTAAAGAAAGACTAAAACATCTTTCTACTGCCTGTTACTGTATCAATTGACTAAAAAGAACTTGTCTGCCTGCCTCAAAGTGGTGCAGCAGAATTTCTTCTTACTTGTAGGAACTACTGTATCCTAAGATATTGTTAGTCTCAGGAACTACTTTTCCCAAGGGTGCTGGAAAAGTGTACAAATGAATGGTAGTTGTTTTCCTTCTTCCGTAAATGCACAAAGAATATGCACATTTTCGTTTTTGTCATCCTGTTTTCCTACTATGGAATGAAGTTTCAGGGTGAAATGAAAGAAGTTAAAAGGAAAAAAAAGAACTTATTTATAGTATTGTATACTATACACGCTGATATATAGTATAGTCTGTGATATTGGTTGAAAATAAATAATTACTTAATTTGGCAGCTTAATTTAGTACATAGGTAGCATTAATCAGAGCACAAATCCGCTCACCAGCCTCAGCACAGCCTCCGTATAGACTTAGGAATTTATGATTACCGCGTGACTTGGGCACACTGTATCGGAGGTGCTTGAGGCAGTCAGCAGACTTTCACTGAGCATCTTATCTATCAGCAGTGTCCAGATGGGTAATCTGGATGGACAGAATGAGGGAGACTAGGTTTCTTAAATTTTTATTATAGAATTCTAGAATTGGAAAGAGTTTCAAGGACTCCAACCATTTTTCTGTTTTTAATTTGGACCTAGATTCAAAAGATGAAATAACTACCAACTATTTGAGGATTGCTGCTAAACCCGGAGTTGCCTGAGCTTCCCTTCTGGAATGTTTGTCCCTACATGAACTTCTGAAATACTCACTTTCCTCCTCCTTTCAGTTTTGTTCATAAACCAAAGGCATGAGCCTTACCACCTTCCTAGAAGTTATACTATATGGGCTTTTGCTGCTTTTTAGTCTCAGTCTTTCTTATTTATGTCATCCATGGGAGGAGTTCCAAATATGTGGCAGGCATTTTTTCCCCAATTTTTTTTTAAAAATAATTTTAGACTTTACAGGAAAGTTGCAAAAATAGTACCAAAAATCACCTCACCCAGATTCCTTCAATATTATTTTATATTTGCCTTCTCATGCTTTTCTCTCTCTCTCTCACCATCTCTCTCAACTCACATACACACACGCGCACGCATTTTTTTTTCTTAAAAATTCTTCAACTTTCTTACAAGTTGCAGACATGATACCTTTTACCTCTAAATACTTTGAAAATTTTGCAAAAACAAGAACAGTTCTGGGGCATACGTGCTATTCTTCCTCCTCCTGCCTCCAGTGTACATTACAGTCATAACTAATTACTGATGTCATTTTTTTCCTGCTGAATTCAGATTGTCCTTAGAATATTTTTCCACAGCGCACTGCAAGTGGCTAGCTCTAATCAATCAGAGTTGAAACTCTAGTTGACACCTATCTGAGGCCAACATTCAGTTATCTAATACAAGTGGGTCCACCTGAGGCATAGTAGAGGCAATTAGAAGAACATGCCTTCAATTCCTCACATTTCTACTGGCTTAGTGCCAGAAATTCTGTACTCACATAGTTATCTTTTCAGCCAGAGCTTCTGATCCATTTAAAATTATGAAATAGTAACTGGAAGGTTTTAGATCACAGGTGGTATTCAGTAAGAATATTTTGAATGTTGGATGAAGTAACAACACTATCAAAAACCAAACCTGTTGCTATCTTATAGCGACCCTATAGGACAGAGTAGAACTGCCCCATAGGGTTTCCACGGAGCGGCTGGTGGATCCGAACAACACTCCAGCCTTCTGCTATTTAAGCTGTATGGGAGCAAGCATTCTAAGCTCCAGTTTTGTTAGGTGATGCAAAAGAGGAGATGACAGAGAATGAGGGAATATTTTTTTAACATTTTTGTCTGAGACCAGATTTCTCCTGTGGGTCACTATTTTCCAGGGCACACCACAGTTTACTGAGCATTTTCAGGTATGTTATATCTTCTTTCCTTGACTCCTAAGGTTATGAGGTTATAACAACTAGAGACAATGCTTATAACTTTTGCAATATACAACTTCAATACAATGTTTGTAGCATGCATTTGCCCAGTAAATGTGGCTATTAATAATAACCTTCTGCCTGGTATGATAGTTGCATGAGCAAGGAAGTCCTGAATCAAGCTATGCTATCACTACCACCGTGTGCTCCATTAAAAAATGAGAAGATTTAGTTTTTAAAACTGAGATGTACTCCTTTTGGGTATTACATTTAGTAGTAAAGTTCATATGTTGCCTAAAGTCTTCACAAGTATCTACTTGTTTTTATTCCAAACTGACTCTGATCAGTGTTTGCCAGGAACTATGGTCCTGGCAACCCCAATGAAATGAAATAAAATTTTGATTTTTTACATCCCTGCTTCTTAACTTAGAATTTATTACTTCATATTTTGCTTTTGTTTTGTAATGTGGTACTTGTTCAATTATTCCTTATTTGGAAGTTTTTAAGCATTAGTTTGGAAATGCCAGAATAAATATTTGAGAAGAAAGCCAAGATAACTAAGAGATTTATGGTTGTCCCTACATGTGCGTTTTTGTGAGTGGAGAAAAGTGAACTAGAATATGACAAGAATTATTTTAGTAGGTTGGACTCATGCCGATTAACTCAGATTACATATTGTTCTAAAAAGGACCAAACTTAAAGAAAGACTTAGAAGTGCATCTTTAAATTTCCCCCCACTCTAGTCATACACCTTCCGTCCAATCACCATCTTAAGTTGAATTTATCAGTGAACATATTTGCTGCCATGACTTTGTAGTACTTTGCGTGTAGAGTTTTACCGACGTGCATCCCTTATCTCCTGGTAGGCATTTTTTTGACATGTTTAGGTACTCAGTGGCAGTGCTTTTTCATTGCTGTCCTTTCCAACAATGTTACAATTTACATTTACAAAACCAAACCTGTTGCCCTCCAGTCGATTCTGATTCACAGTGACCCTGTAGGACAGAGTACCACTGCCCCATAGGGTCTCCAAGGCTGTAATTTTTACAGAAGCAGACTGCCACATCTTTCTCCTGTGGAGTGGCTAGTGGGTTCAAACCACCGATCTTTTGGTTAGCAGCCGAGTGCTTAACCACTGTACCACCAGGACTCTTTTGCATATACAAGTGGAGTTAAGATTAATTTTACAGAAGGTGGGAAACGTATTCAGTGAAACAATTCACTGTTTCCACTCTGTTCAAGTTGAAATCTTACATTAGTTCATCCATGATGATGTCAGGAATTTTGAGAGTATCTTAATGGTCATCAGGTATTGTATGGATTTATGTATACTGTAAGGTCTAAGGAGCCCAAGTGGTGTAGTGGTTAGGAACAATGGCTGCTAACCAAAAGGTCGGCAGTTTGAATCCACCAGCCGCTCCTTGGAAATCCTATGGGGCAGCTCTACTCTGTCCTGTAGAGTTGCTATGAGTCGGAATCGACTCATCGGCAACAAGTTTATAAGGTCTAAGGGCAGTTAGAAGATGCAGTGCAAAAGCTGCTTCAGACTGTGTACTTTCCTGTCACAGTAAACAGCAATCTCTTTATTGAACCATAGCTTCATTTGGCACCAGCCCAGGAAAACCAACCTACTTTGAAGGATAGTACCAGCACAAAATGGAACTGCCCAAAAGTTTTGATTTAAATAATGAATGAAATGAATTCAGAATATGTCATTAGCAGTCAATAAATAACAAGGCTGAACTCACAAATGGAAGCAACTTTCTGTGTTGAAGGTTTTTAAATAATCATAGCACAACCATCTCACCTTATTGGCATTACCTAATAAGCAAGTGGGTTGAAATGATTATTATTGAAGCCTGTAAGTCTGTTTTATTTAAAACCACTAACCATTAATTGAGTCTCCTAGGAGCATTATCAAATGCTCACATTGCTGAGTTGGAAATGGAGATGCAGACACTGAGTGATTCACAGGAGATAAAGACCAGACCAACTTTCTCACTTTTCATATTGGTTGTTCTGAGTGCCGTGGAACGGCCAGTACAAATAGAGGAACTGTATTTCCATTTACACTTTAATTCCAAAAGTCCAGCCATCATTACTCGGAATGCTCAGTAATTTCATAGCATTAAGTGTTGGCTTATTTTTGTTTGTTTTCATTCGAATTTCACCCAATTCTTTAAGGAACAGTGTACTTTTTTTTTTTTTTTTAACATCATTGAGTTGATTTTGTGTCAGTAAGATCAAATAACTTGAAAAATTTATCCTCTACATGAAAATTCTCCAATGCCTTTTTGTAAATAGAATTTGGAACTACTCAAGGATGTTAGCTCTTCTGAGAACAAACAAAATGAGTTAAGTTTATACTGAAAAGGGAATGTCAAATTGATTCATACACTTGAAAATTACTCCCATAAAGATCTCTTTGCCATCTAAATAACCTTACACGTTAAATTAATTTTGCCTCAGCCAAAACTCTTGGTTGCTCCAATTAAATACTGATGATGCAAATCAACAGTAAATATACATATTTCCAATCCTTATCCCTTGTAGGGCCATAGAGACAGACAGAAGCCCTCAGCTACACACCATTTAACTATGTAAATATCTGTCCTGGGTATTGTTCCCCGTTTCTATTTCTAGAAATGTTTCTATAATAGGCATTAAGTGAATACAACACATGTTTTTTAAGTGCATATTTTTTAACCCCACTTCTGTAATAAATCCCACAATAAAAACAAATGAAGTTGAAGATACGGATTTTAGGTTGCAAATCAATCGATAGGTAAGGCATGAGATTGCTACTAAAGCAACAGAAATATTTAACCCCGTGGTATTGAAAAATTCTGATCCAGTCCCAAAGACCTATAATGTGTAATCAAATGTCATTTTGATAAGAAACAAATTATATCACAGCCATATAATGCTGTGCCTAAGGAACTGGTCATTTACATCTTAACTCACAGCTCCACCTCCACATCAGGTCCTCAGAACTACCATGTGCTCTTTTGTTTCTGAACATGTTCTTCCCTTTGCCTAGGCTGTTCTTCCTTTCCATCCTCTTTCCCCACACTTCAACTGGTTAACTCCAACTTGTTATACTTAAGACCATATCACCAGTTACACTGTATTTTCTTTTTTGTATCCCTCACTAGACCATACCTTCTCTCATAGCTCGAACCATGTCTAACACATTTTATCTTTAGAACTTAGCAGAGTGCAGGAGCTCAGTATTGGAGGAATAAATGAATAACACTATCTAGAAAATGACCTTCAAGGAAGTGACCTGAGAGGAGGGTGGTAGTAGGTAGAGGTAATAGCAAATTTGGGGATAGTGATAAGCATTGATTGCCTAGGAAACTGTAATGAGAACAACAAAGATAGAATGGAAGCTTACACTGGAGTTATTGAAAATGAGTTGAAAAGGTAAAATAATCCCAATTAATAGAGAATATTGAATTCCAAGCTAAGAAGTTTGAATATGGCTTAATAGGCAATAAGGAATAATTGCAGTTGTTATTTTAGGGAAATTATATAATGAAAGTTGTGTTCAATTTTTACATAATTATTACATTTTTTCTTACAATTATATTCTTGAGAATTAAACAGTTACCATATATTTTACATTATGGAATCCTTAAAGTATGTTGTACTTTTGAAATAGTCATAAACAAGAAAGCACACTGTTGATTACTGAGGAAGGAAAATATGTAATAAAATAAAAAATGGCAGAAAAATATTTTTGGAACAAGGAAAGAGTAAGAAGATTATACTTAAATAAGATATATATATATTTCAAAAAATGTTTTTCTTTTCCTAACAAATACAGTTCCACCATTATTCAGGGTTTATGATTTTACAATGTGCTTTCAGTAAATTAGCCAAAGTTGCCTTTATGAGTATGTTGAAATTTTCTAAACAACAAAATATAAATGTTTTAATTATCCAAATAACATCTACCCATGATTATCCATTTATGTGATTCTCTGTGTTTATGATTGTTTGATTTACTTTGTAATTATTTTTTTTTCTTATTAGAAAGTAATATAGACTCCTGATAGATATTTTAGAATGCACATAGATTATAAGGAAGCAGAAAGGAAAAAAAGTCATGATTACACAATCCAGAAGCCATTACTGTTAACATTTTTGTTCCGTTTTCTTCAAGCCTTTTTCTTTTGGAATTTTTTCTTTGCATAGTTGAAGTTACACACTTCACATCTCACTTCTTCTTATAGGCTATTCTTTTGCTTGGCATTGGATCATTAACCTTTTCCTATGTGATTTTCCTAAGCCTAATTTTTATTGCCTGACTAATATTCTGTTTTATGTGCATTTCCCTAATATTGGATATTTAACTTGTTTCTTATATTTTGGTAGTGATGCATATCTTTGCCACATTTCAAGTTATTTTCTTAATAATTCCTAGTCTGGAGTTATTAAGGAAACATAATCCTCTAATTCTTGATTTACTTCTCTTTTTCCAGACTGAATATTCTAGTAGTTTTTTATGAGGATGCACGTATGCTGTGTTTTCTGAGCTCTTGCATAGGCGAAAGGAGGCAGGTTAAGCACGTGGACTTCAGAACCAGATAGATCTAGATGTGAATCTGGACTCCATGACATCATAGTTGTGTGACTTGGGCACGTTATCGATCCTCTCTGAGTTGCAGTTTAAAGATAATATCTACCACTTAGGGTTTATATGAAGATCAGATGGGAAAAAATGTATATAAAACACCTGTCATGATTGTTTACTAAAGGCTAGCTATGATTGTTATTATTATTATTGTTGGGATTCTTTACTGTCACTATGGAAGTCAACTTGCAGTAGTTAAAAGTTTTTCTGTGGGATTGCAAAAAAAAGAAAAGGAAAAACAACAAATAAATTATCAACAACAAAAACCCCCACAGCCCCTAAGATTAACTACTACCAGGACCCTTCCTATTTCTGCCACCAACCTGAGGGCTTTACTTATGAGAACTACATCTCCCAGAATTCAATGCATCACCTTTCGCTACTCCTAACCCTACTTCCTGAGCAGTGAATTCTGATCATTCCAATTCCAGCCTATAAAGATGTTACTGGTGCTGTTGAAGAGTGGCAATGGTAATCACTCTCACTGCCTTAAAAAAGCAGCTGATGCTTGGTTTTTGTCCGTTGCAAAAATTACATTTCTGAATAAGGGGTAGATAGTGGAGAAGGAAAAATAGGCTTTCTAACTACTTTGAATGGAGGCTAGATACAACATGAATTACAGGCAGTCACTGGGTTACAAACATCTGACTTACCTAAACCCGTAGTTATGAACCAATCCCCGTAAAGCCTATTATATTAAAAATTTGAGGTATGTAGAGTGGTTCGTAGTAACAAACGGACGTGACCTTGTGACGCACATCAAAACGTTATTATTATTACTACTATATTAATTATGTGAAAGATGTATCTGGAAGTATTTCTTTCATGTTTTTTAATGCATAGAAAGATACACTATATACTAAGACAAACATTTGACTAACTGACGTTAGATACGAACCCACACCTGACTGTTCTGACTTACATACAGATTCCACTTAAAGACAGATTTAGGAACAGAACTTATTCGTGATCTGGGGACTACCTGTATATTTTCTAACCTGCATCCACCAGGACTTTAATTAGTGGAAAATCCTCTCAAATTCTAGTGGGAGTTTCAGGAAGAGTTTGAGCTGCCATTGCCATTAGTTTGTCTTTTTTTTTGATACGATGATTTAGGATAAGTTTTTGTTTTTTGTTTTAAGTTCAAAAAATTCTGTAAGAATTTTATTTGAGGAGGCGGGGCCAAAATGGTGGAGTAGTCAAGACACTTCCGCTGGACCCTCTTACAACAAAGACCCTAAAAAAAAAGTGATTCGATTATATACGGGAATCTGGGAGCCCTGAACATCAGAGTTGAGGAAGCGGTCTGAGTGGCAGGGGAAGGGAGAGATGGTTCGGAAGCAGCGAGGAGTTGCCAGAACGCACCCGGCGAGAGCCTGAGCAGCTCAGGGGTGAGCGGTAAGGCAGGCAAGCGGTGGTGCTCGGAAGGCGTGTTTTCCACACCGGGAGAGATTCAGCACCAGAGAGTCTAAGGGGCCACCCAGAACCAGTGAGAAGCAGCCCTCATAGGCGAAAGATAAGTACTTGCATACGGTTTACCGCGTGGATCAAAAACACCTCCCTTAGAGAAAAACCTCTCTTCCATTTACCTCCCTGCTCTGCACTGGGTCCCAGACAGGCTTCAGCAATTGCCAATACCCCTGGGCCGGAAGTAGGATCCATCAGGTGCCCAGAGTCATTCTCCCCACCTTGAAGAGTAAACAAATTAACAAACGGGAAAAAATAAACTGCCGGCTCCCCTAAGCCAGGAACCCAGGGTAGGCACAACTCCTTTGCCTAGGCACAGGCATAAGGGATCCATGGATTTTGAGTGCCTTTCCCCCTGCATAGACTTGTGTGGGCCCATCTCAACAGCGTAGGCCCTCATTACCGCAGTACAACAGGGTATATACCGAACTCTAACTTCAACTGTTTCAGCTGTGAAGGGGCAGGTTCTTGACATCTGACACTGCTCTACCCATTAAGCAGGGTCTTCACCTACCAACATCAGGGGCCTGAGGACTGGTGGCTCCACCCATACCACCTAGCCACCTGCGATTGGGGCCCATGAATAAGAGGTGCCTCCCAGTCCTTACAGCCAACAGCATTAGGTGCTCATAGTCTAACCACAAAACCCACTCACCTATGTGCTCTAGGAACAGGGACATGCCTTCCTCCTGGACACTCGGGGGTGGCCATCAGCCCCCTGCCTTGCTGAGTATGTCCCCTGCTGCAGACAGATGCCTGTGTCTACACCAATCACCCATGCCTGTCTAGCACTGTGAGAGCCTACACCACACACTTGGTGGCTATCTACCTGGGCACCTGAGCTAAATCCATACAGGAGGAGTGGGCGGGCTCCTGAGCTCACATACCTAGTAACAGATCTAATCACCTGGTGACAGGACATTAGCGCTTCAAAGCTACCAATAATAAAACTAGCTCATACAAGCAGCCTGTTTGAGCATATCAAAACAAAGCAAGAAGCTAGGACACAGTCAGCAAACATAAAATAAATAAACATAATAACTTATTGATGGCTTGGAGACAACAGTCAATATCAAATCACATAAA
>NW_004443961.1:12284142-12285403 GCF_000243295.1 Trichechus manatus latirostris
GTCCAAGCCAGAGCAGTTAGGCTAGAAAAAGAAATAAAGGAAATCCAAATTGGTAAGGAAGAAGTAAAAGTATCTCTATTTGCAGATGATATGATCTTACACACAGAAAACCCCAAAGAATCCACAAGAAAACTACTGGAACTAATAGATTTCAGCAAAGTTTCAGGATACAAGATAAACATAAAAAAATCATTTGGATTCCTTTACACCAACAGAGAGAACCTCGAAGAGGAAATCACCAAATCAATACTGTTTATAATAGCCCCCAAGAATATAAAATACTTAGGAATAAATGTAACCAGAGACGTAAAAGATCTATACAAAAAAACTACAAGACACTACTGCGAGAAACCAAAAGAGACCTGCTTAAGTGGAAAAACATACCTTGCTCATGGATAGGTAGACTCAATATTGTGAAAATGTCAATTCTACCCAAAGAAATCTACAGATACAATGCAATCCCGATCCAAATTCCATAGGCATTTTTTAATGAGATGGAGAAACAAATCACCAACTTCATATGGAAAGGGAAGAGGCCGCAAATAAATAAAGCATTACTTAAGAAGAAGAACAAAGTGGGATGCCTCACACTACCTGATTTTAGAACCTATTATACCGCCACGATTGTCAAAACAGCCTGCTACTGGTACAACAACAGATACATAGACCAATGGAAAAGAATTGAGAATCCAGACATAAATTCATCCACCTACGAGCAGCTGATATTTGACAAAGGCTCAAAGTCTGTTAATTGGGGAAAAAACAGTCTCTTTAACAAATGGTGCTGGCATAACTGGATAGCCATCTACAAAAAAAAATGAAATAAGACCCATACCTCACACCGTGCACAAAAACTAACTCAAAATGGATCAAAGACTTAAATATAAAATCAAAAATGATAAAGATCACGGAAGAAAAAATAGAGAGCGCTAGGAGCCCTAATATATAGCATAAACATGATACGAACCGTAAGTAACAATGCACAAGCACCAGAAGTGAGACTAGATAAATGGGAGCTCCTAAAAATCAAACACTTATGCTCATCAAAAGACTTCACCAAAAGAGTAAAAAGACAACCTACAGACTGGAAAAAATTGTTGGCTATGACAAGTCCAATCAGCGTGAATCTCTAAAATCTACAAGATGCTGCAAAACCTCAACAACAAAAAGACAACCCAAATAAAAAATGGGCAAAGGATATGAACAGACACTTCGCCAAAGAAGATATTCAGGCAGCTAACAGACACATGAAGAAATGCTC
>NW_004443961.1:12286890-12326132 GCF_000243295.1 Trichechus manatus latirostris
GAGTATGAATTATGTATTTGCTTTAATAGGGAGGTATCCAATTACTCAAATAGTGCCTTATTTAGAAAATTTACATCCAAGAAAAAGCATATGATTTGACATCATCTTTGCTAATTATATGACAAATAATTATATCCAGTATTATCCAGCCAGTATTTAGTGTGACATGTGTGAATGTAAATACTGTTTTTTGGCTTTTTTCTTGTTTTTTTATCTTCCAAGTTTATGAATTGCATTTCAGGAACCAACTGCAAATGCATAATGGAATATTCCTTAAAAAATGAGCAGTAATTAAATGTAAATGCTAGTTCATTGGGCAAGTATCCCATCTTAGGGTATCTCTGCACTGTCTTATAGCACTGAGTCAAAGTTTTATTATACCCATCTTTCTTTTTTATAATAAATGGATAACCAAAGACATTTGTAATTATAATATAAAATTGTAAATGCTTCATAGGTGTAATTTCAGTGTAACGCTAGGGCAGGGTGTCGTCTGAGCAAGAACAGTAAAACTTGGTATTATTATGAACCAGGTGTCTGGACACGTCCTGATGAATTCATCAGGTGCCGTCTGCTCCAGTGATTCTTGCCACCAACAGCCATGTTTTGCTAGTGGGTGTTGTAGGATCCTGTCTACAGTTGCTTGATTGTTTCCATTATGGATTTTTCTACCTGGCTGGGAACCACACTATGACATGAAACCAACTAGCAAACAGGAAGTCCTATATTTTAATAGGACACTTAAAAAACTATAAGATAATGAGGGCCCAGTTAAGCCTGCATTGCTTGATTGTTTCCTTCTCCGTTTCACCGTTGGTGATAAGCTTTAAAAAAGTGAACCATCCTACTCCCAGTAGCTCTTTTTAAATGCAGTGACCCATCTGTTGCCATATGCCAGGTATCTGCTTTTATCACCCTCATCTGTGGTCCTTCAAAGCTAGAAGTGATGAATTAACATTGAATCTATGCCAGTTTTTAGTGTGGGAGAACAGCTATTTGCAAATCATTTAATCTGGCAGCAGTAGTTTTCAGATATAGGGAATACAAAAGGATAAGACTAGAAATCAGAGACGTATTTTTATTCCCAGCCACCCTCTTTGAATCAGTGTATGACTTCTAGATAACTGTAATACCTCCATGGCTCTGTTTCCTTATCAGCAAAATGTGAGGAGTGAGCCTTGCTTGTAAAATATTTCTTGAATTTACATCAAAGGAAATATGAACATCACATGGAAGAGGGTGGAATGGTTCATGAATGCTCCTGCAGGTCAGTGCCTGTTTAATCCAAGTTGCAGAATTTTTCCTTTCTTGAAAAAGCTGATTCATTATATCTATTCCTAAACTGTCATCAAAAAGTGTGGATGAACTATTAAAGGCTAATACCACACTTATCAGACCATAATAAAAATATTTCATATTTTTTTAGTACCAAAAAACCAAGCCTGTTGCCATCAAGTCAATTCGGACTCATAGTGACCCTACAGGACATGGTAGAACTGCCCCATGGAGTTTCTAAGGAGCGGCTGGTGGATTTAAACTGCCAACCTTTCATATAGCAGCTGAGCTCTTAACCACTGCACCACCAGGGCTCCTTTTTCTGTACCGTATTGTAGAAATTGTCAGTGAATTGGAATAAGAACATTGAGATGTTAGTGCTATTTCTAGCACTAAGTGGTGATATAATTTTGGGCAATTCATTAAATCTTGGGTCTGCTTATGTCTCATAGGCTGTGGTAGTCTAATTTGGTTATTAACTGTGGTTTCTTTTAACATTAGTAATCAGTGATTCTATTTTCATTTTTTGCATGTAATTAACAATGCATTTATCAACCCAGTTTTTCAATATATACATGTCTTTCTTACATGAAATAGTTGTAATACTGGTATTAGATATTTGGATTTAAATAGCACTGTCTGTTAAAATGAAAATAAAAATTACATAAGTAAGGAATATTGTGAAGGTTTTCTATGCTGAAATCAACATATAAATATCCTTTAGAACAAGGGAACAGCTGTATTTTATGGAAAACACATTCAGTCACTTTCATTGACCTTCTTAATTGCACTGAATTTCAATATCATCCAATGTGGCAGGCATTTTTTTAGAAGTAAAGGAGGTAACTAAATTTTTTTAGCACCGTTGAGCCAGGCACTATACTATATGCATACATTATCTCAGGCAGTTCTCTTAACTATGTTATTAAGTAGATAAAAACCCATTTTATGGATTAGAAAGGGGCAGTGGTGGTTCAGTGGTAGAATTCTTGCCTTCCATGCAGGAGACCCTGGTTCGATTCCTGGCCAGTGTTCCTCATGCGCAGCCACCACTCATCTGCCGATGGAGGCTTTCACACTGCTATGATGCTGAACAGGTTTTGGGGGCCCTTAAGATAGACTAGAAAGAAAGGCCTGGTGACCTGCTTCAGAAAATTAATGAAAACCCTATGGGTCACAATGGTCTGATCTGCAACCTGTCACAGGGATGGCACAGGACTGGGCAGTGTTTTGTTCTATTGTGGATGGGATCCCCATGAGTTGGGGTTTACTTGACAGCAGCTAACAACAACATGGATTAGAAAATTGGTGTAGAGAAAATGTTAAGTTACAGGTCCAACTGACCAAAACTAAAGAGCTAATTAGTGGAAGAATTGCATTTTTAACCCTGGTTTTTGAGGTCCAAAGTTTATGTTCTTTCTAGGGTACCAAGATGCCTAGGATACCATTTTCCTACACTGTCTATGTTTGCAATTTCATAAGGGTTTAGCAAAGAAATGCCCAAACATTCTGAGTCAAAAAGGGAAAGAAAAAAAAAATCATCTAATGGCCCTTTGTTGTACTGAGGTCTTTAGGCAATCTCCTTTTGTAAAGTGGCATAATCAGCATCTGAGGAAGACCGCGGAGGTCATCTGAATGTCTGATATCTTTGTAATTTCCAAAAAATAGTGTCAGGATGATAGTCTCTCTCGACAAGTTCAAACACAAACTGAGACCTCTCATAACTGCTTATTTTAATTTTGACTAGACATAAAGTTAATTGTGACGCCTAAGGTGCAAAAGTAACTAAAAATATTTAGGGTTTTTACATAATGATAAGGATCAAAATTCTATCCTTGGTGTGAAAATATTTTCCCAGTTAGTTGCCTGAGCTTGAGAATGTGGTCTCATAATTACAATTATGATAATTGCAATGCCTTTCATCCAAGAACGTCTAACCATTCCGTAGGCTATAACTAATTGAGTCTAGCTTCATCTCCCTGAAGTATCATCAGGATATTATTTTAAAGGTAGTTAAGCATGTTAAAATGGTTAAAGCAGTTAAGAAACTTGCTCATGGTAAATTTGTGAATTGGGTGTTATTGGATGTTGTTGTTAGGTGCCATTGAGTCGCTTGGGACTCAGCAACCCTATGTACAACAGAACAAAACACTGCCCAGTCTTGCGCCGTCCTGTCCTGCACAGTCCTCACAGTTGTTATGCTTGAGCCCACTGTTGCAACCACTGTGTCAGTCCATCTTGCTGAGGGTCTTCCTCTTTTTTGCTGACCCTCTATCTTACCAAGCATGATGTCCTTCTCCAGGGATTGGTCCTGCCTGATAATATGTCTTATTGGATGTAGATCTTAGGAATCTGTATCCCTGTTCCTTAGAATGGAGTACCAGGACATATTTTTATTTTATTTTTTTTCCTAAAGGAAAACATGTGATTCTCAAATTGTCCATCATTTTAAGAAGTGTTTAACTTTGTTAAACTGCTATAAGAATATAATTTTAAAAAGGAATATTTTTTAAGAACATTTTTTAAATGAACTAATTTAAAACATAAAATATATTTAGAAATTAAAATTAGGAACCATGAGTTTTACTGCATTTGAATGTCATATGGCATACCTTCTTTGTGTCTATTAAAAAAATAGCATAAACACAAACTTTAGTGAAATTTAAGAATATCCCCAAATAGGGTAAACAAGTCAAAACTCAAGAGGAAGAAAAACATATTTGTCATGAGAATTTTAAGAACAATAAGACTGTGTTTATGGGGAGGAAATGGGAGATCAGAATAAGAATTTGGAGTCAAGCCCTTTAGGCCTGTCTGTGAAGTACACTTGAAAGCACTCACTCTCATCTTTGACTCTGATTAAAAAATGGAAAAGCGCCATGCCTCACATATACAAATGAACTCTTTTTGAATTCCCAGCTTGAGTCTTCCTAAGAGTGAATGTGTCACTTTGGATTTAGGAGAATGAAATAGTAGGTTACTTACAGTTAGCAAAATTAGTCCTGGAAGAGTTCACATCCATTTCAGAAAGATTTTTACGTGATAAATTTGGGCCTGATGTCAGATGTAAGCTGTAGTCCTTACCTAGCTTCCCTATGCAAATTATTGTTTTTTTTTTTTTAAACATCCCTGCTGTTATTTTTAGGACATTTTTGCCCACACTAAGGAACAGGTCTGAGATGCTAATGAAACACTATTACAGGCTTTTGAAGCTGCACAAAGCAGAACAGCAGAGCCCAGCAGTGAATTTACGTTCCAATCCACTTTCTGTTTAGGATAATGTGATGAACTTTTCTATGGACCAGACTGTCACAGCATTTCTCAGGGTTATCCTTGCTCAACATTCCTGATGTTTTATGATATGCTTCCAAATATCATTTCCACCTTCACCATCCATTGCATTCTAGATCTCCAGCCCCTTGGATTGGCTTGCCACTTCCTGAGCCCAAAATATGAACTGTTATGTCTCTGGGCCTTAACTGATTTTCCTCATTCGGGACTCAAATTATAACGTCCTTCTTGCCATGTGCCACCCACACTTATCTCTGTCTATCAAAATCCATTTATTCCTCCTTACTCAGCTGACATATGTCTTCTTTTCCCAAAAAAATCAATTGGTACTTACTTCCTACTGCATTACTATGTATTACTTGTACCTGTTTTTCCTCTCTCCTCCATTTTTTTATCCAGCATACCTTTGTTGATAAGTCATGTACTATGCTAGAAACTAGGATTAATGGGAAGGATTGAACCACCGCACGGGAGGAGTTCATACATACCACTTCTTTGTCGCTTTTCTATTTATTCAGTTGTCACCATGTGTTTGTTTCTCCCATATCTTGAAAAATTCGCTATCCTGAAAAATTTCTTGTTCATGTATAAACCATTTCTACCAGTGCAATCTTCTCTCAGAATCAAGGTCTGAGATCATTCCAATAGCGTTCCATAGGAAACATGGAGGAGCCTTCACTTTTCTTTGCAAATTAAACACTGATCATGCTCTATTAACGTGCTGTATCAGAGAATTAAGACATTTTAGGGAAGGAAGGAACTTTAACGATGATCTCCAACATTCTCATCTGACAGGAAACATAGGCATAGGAAGACTAGGTGATTTGTTACTGATGCAGTCAAGACTAGGACCAAAGTCTTAGGTTTCCTTGCCAGTCCCACTCAACTGTGCCATCCATGGGTAGTTGTGTCATAGAGCATCATAGGTATAAATAAATCAGAATTCACCCAACACCTCCATTTTAAAGTTCTTTGAATATTACTCCTGCTGAAAATGGATCAGTGTAGAAACAAACATGACAAATAGCATGACATTTAAAGGAGAGCCGACTCTCACATGTCCAGGTAAAATCGTCTGTACTAATGACAGTGAACTTCTGAGAGAATACCAAATTGGCAAAATGAATATAATATTTTAGCCAATGTTATTTCAATGAATGTAATTTTATTTAAAATAAAACTCAATAATTATTCAAAATGGTAGGTATGCAAAAGGAGAGTTTGATCATTTTTTTCTAAAGACTAAAGATAAAGCACATAAACGTAGTTATTAATCTGTGTTGCTAGATATCAGTAAACTATGGTAAATGTTGTAGAGGAAAAACATAAAGTTTAGTAAAGCAAAGAGAAAGTTTTATTCGGCATATATTCAAAAGGACAAAAGTGGGAAGAGGACAAGTATGCTGCCATAGCTAGAATGTCTGCCCGAATCCGAGGAAGGTTACAGAATCATCAGCATATATCAACATCACAAAATGGGTAGAATCATTGAAAGCATCACCTTTTCACAGATTGGCTAGAAATTGTGATCTTACATTTTGAATCATCTTTCTTAACAATCATTGGTACAGGTTTCAGTTACGAAAGTCAGGAGGGTCTTCATTGGTCCAAAAAATTTCTATTCACTAACTGCTAACAGAAAAAGACAAAAAGTGGGAAGTCTTTTGTGTTAGGTTTGATTGCCTTTTTGTGAAAACTTCCTTAAGATAATTTCTGAGATTGTCCCGTCTATTGTCTATCTCAGGGCCCAGCTGATGTGTCTTTGTGAGTCTGTGAGGGCCAGCCCCAGCTGCGTCACATTTCTCCATGCTTAAGGTCAGGGAGTAATGATTCTAAATATTATTTTCTAAATCATAAATAAAACATCAATGGCTGAGTAAGATTATGAGCACTGAATCATCACAATCCTTGGCATGTGCTGAATAACAGATCATCAGTGTTTAAACTAAAAGACATAAATCCACTGGAAATAAAAAGGAAACTCATTCCTTGCTCATGGAATTCACCTGGTTTCATATGGTAAAGATAAAGCTTGTTCAGTCATATTTGAAGTATTAAATTTGGTGTATGAGTATTCTTATGTAATAAGGGTGATTTTTTTTTTTCCTAATAAAGAAGAGATAAGAGGTGATTAAATAAAAGTAAAAAAAAAAGTGTGTAAGGCCTACAGATAGAAATTTAACAAAAACGTTTGTCATAGCAGTCGTTTTTTAAATTTATTTTGTGTCATCTGCATTGTTTATATTGTACTGGGCCCGTCTACATTTGTGCCACTTCTAATACGATTTCTGTGTATGATTCTGTTATTTGATCCCTTCAAAGTATATATTTTTTTAAAAGTAAAAAAAAAAAAAAAAAAAAGACTTCTACCAATATACAAGCATATGTTAAAGGTTTATTTAACTCATTAATGAGGAAAAATACTGGATGGAAAAGGTGATTAAAAGAAGAATTAGAAGAGCAGAAGTTAAACCGTTCATTAGAAAAGGCATACTGAATTAAAATCATCAGCAAGTGCCTTTTATTTATTTATTTTTTAAAATATCTGTAAGGCTGGAATCCTTGCAAGCTATGCCCACAGCCCAAATCCAGCCCACCTGTTTTCGTAAATAGTGTTATTGGAACACAACCATTCCCATTCATTTACATGTTGTCTATGGCTACTGTCTAGCAAGCTTTTTTAAGGTCATTGCCTAGGGACCCTCGTGGAAACCCCAAAATAGTTTGGGTGTAAAAGACATCTTAACTTTTTTCCTTTGTGTTTAGAGTCTGGAAAGGCAAAATTAAAAGTATTATCAGAATAGATTTGGTTATTTGATTCATCTACTATCATGCCTGCCTGGAAACAACGGCTGGTCTTAGTTTAGAGTGAGATTACAACACAATTTTACCCATTGCCGTCAAGTCAATTCCAACTTACAGTGACCCTATAGGACAGAGTAGAACTGCCTCATAGGGTTTCCAAGGAGCAGCTGGTGGATTTGAACTGCCAACCTTTTGGTTAGCAGCCAAGCTCTTAACCATTGCTCCACCAGGGCTCCAACACAACTTGAAGGAATCTTAAATCTATCAGGAAAAGTAAAGAACTTTTTATTTTTTAAGTCATCAGGGGCATGTATGCCAAAGGCAGTGCAAAGCACAGAGAATTATTCAGGTTAGATAAGGAATCTCTGCTATCTGGGTAGATTACACAGAAGAATAATCTTTTATTATTTCTTGTAAACTGAATTCTTCTATACCAATTTTTCATTCCAACAGAGCAAAAAAAAACTAAAACTATACACTTATTCTCCATACTGATAAAATCAAGAAAAAGATATTCAGTTGTTTATAAACTAAAATTACCAAACCAATCTGTGAAGATTCACTTTGATTCTGATATAAAAATGCTTCTGTGCTAGCATTTTCTATAAGAAATGCTTTTTCTTTTCTTAAAAGATCAGCACATTCAGTATATTAGCGTTCAGTTTCTTTATTTTTCAGAATTCTGGAAAAATTAAATTTATGCAAGTGTTCATTAGTCTCTATTAACTAATTAGGCAAGGCAAGCCTCCTTTAACTTAAAAGATTTTATTATTTAATTTATTGATACTTTCTGGGAGTAGAAAAATATTTCATACTCTTATTAATGAATGTAAAGGTTTTTCTCAATTAAATACACAGTAACTTGCAGGAACTGCAGCTTCAGTTCTACAACTTCTGGCACAGGGTATTAGAAAACATGAAACAAGTAACTCACTGGTTCAGATCTCAAAGGGTTGTTCTGCTATTCTGTGGAAATGGAATATCCTATTTTTCACTGATTTCAGAAGACAAACAGACACATAAGCAAACAAGATAGACCAACTAACCATATTCTCTCTCATCTCTCACCCAACAGAACAGATTCCCATTATCCCAAGAGAGATCACTAAGGGATGACATCATGAAACCAGATTGCCAAATATTGTGACTCCAAATGGGGAATAATTTATAGACTATGTGGCTTGACTGGCCTAGTTGTTCCGCACCCACTAGTCCCTGGAATTGGCTGTTCTATTAAGGGGGAGGGAGAGTCTCTTGATTACACAATCAAAACCAGCCTAGCGGTCCAGTATCCAGTTGTGGAAATAAATATGACCTAAACTATGAGTTAAAAAAAAAACATGGACAGACTTGGCCAAGAATCAGAAATTACAACAACAAAACAAACAAAACCCACCTTATCAGAAGAAGAAATTAGAGAGTCAGGGAAGGTAAAGTTGTATTGCTGCATGTGATTTAACTATGGAAGCCACTTCTTGTGCAGCAATGTTTAACCAACTCTAGCAGGTAGGCCCACCTGGCCATCTCTAGGGCAACCTCCAAATCTGTCAAAGTATAACTTTCAAAAAGTTGAAAATATGACTCTCATACAAATATAGAGTGAGGATATGTCAAAGATGGATTTAACTCATTTAACGAAGGAGCCAGCAGATGATAAACCTGGTTCAAAGGAGAATTAAAAGAATGAGTTATACATATTTGTTTTAAGGAAAAGCATATGAAATCAGTTTGCGAAGTTAGAGACAAAAATTTAATGCCCAACAGGATAATAAAACCGTAACTTTGAGATTATCTTTTTTTTTTTTTACTGGACGGAAATCACTTGCGTTTCTTCCAGACACCAATCTACAAAGTTAACTTGTAAATTCATAAGCCTGGGCCAAATCAGTAGCAAAGAGCAGGTCACTCAAAGGTGTATCCTCCAAAATAATTACATAATGCTTTGATGGCATCTTAGACTATGCTTCAACATATCATTGAAGAGATACTCAGTCTTTTTTATTTCTTAATGTTGGATAATATTTTAAAACAATTTTGTTATTATAGTTCTAGAAGTCTATAGATGGTCTCAAGAAATGTTTAGGAATTTTTATGAAAGTGGGTTGCACTAATTTACTTTTTTACCTCTGTTAGTATTCTGGTAGGCCTAGAGGGGAAAAAAAGGTTTTGAGATTTTCATTGACTCCCAAGACTCTTCACTGACAACTGGAGAGTTATACTACAATTGCCCCCTAGTTTGTAAAGTTCTTCAGTTGGAATGCCAGTCAGTGCTGTCTCTCTATTCTGCCATGGTCTAACAGAATGCCATATGCATAGAGTCTCTCAATAAGTATTCATAGCCTTTCTTGCTCTTCAATCAGTCCTTTTACCTCTATCCCATCGTATCACACTGCTCTTCTAGACAGCTAATCTTTTAAAAATGAAACTGAAAAGGATAATTTACTATGGTAAGCTGACAGTAAGTTTTCAAAGAGCTTCGTTGTTTCTCATAATTTATGGGAAAATGGCCTTTTCTAGGCAGCACAGCTTGAGGGAAAGAGTAGAAACTATATAGTTAATTAAACTTTTGTTTGATTCCAGCTCTGCCCCAAAACTATGAGAATTTGGACAGCATGTCTTACCTCTCTGAGCCTCATATTCCTTTATCTGCATAATGAGAACTGTAATCAGTTTCACAGATTAGTTGTGACAATTACATTAAATTAACTAGTTAAATTAATATTTAAAGCATCTAGCTAAGTACTTGGTGCATACGAGGCATTTGATAAATGGCAGATACTTTTATTAGTTAGTATTCCTATAGCCTTTAAAAAAAATGTGACTGAATATATCACTAGACTAGAAAGTCAATGTGTTATTAGTGAATGTTCCCTCTGGTGGATGTTTCTCATTGGCCACTCTTCAGGGTATTAGATCAATATTCCCAACTGGTGTCATCTGGAGAGGGCCACCCAAAGGTTCCCAAATGAAAATATTTAGTCAATACTTAGGTATCATATGAAAAACAAAACAAACAAAACTGATCTTCAGCATCATAAAATAAAGCACCTCAAATATTACCAAATTATAAAAAGTAGGTAAAAATGAAGGATTGCAATGAAATGACAATGCCTGTTATAATCCCTATGCAAAGGGATCATTCTAAGAGGGCCCTTTGTAAAGGAAATGAGTTAACATAGGAAAAATAAAATCAGGTTCAGAGGAGGCACTCAATAAATGTAACTTTTCCTCCTATTCTAACATCCTTGCTTCTTCCCTCTACAGGAAGCCAAATTAAAGTGAATCCCTCAATTATAAATGAGGAATTTTGAAAAGTAAAATTACAATTTAGGAAGTTTATCAATATTGAAAATTCAGTAACTGCAGTATACACTGTCTCCACACTTATCAATATAGTTAGGTTCCAAAGACCAGGTCGTTATGTGAAATCAGTGTTATGTGAAAATGGAAATGAACCACATCAGATCATAAGATGGAGGATGAATTTATAATTACACAGCTGCCAATTACATCATTACATAAGTGCCAAGTTACATCATTATATAGTGTATTTTTACACAAATAATGTATGCCCTCTACATTTGTTTGTGGGTGTGCCCTCCCCCAGCGAGGTATTTTCATAAGCGTGCTATGTTATTATTTTTTTTTTTTTACAGCAACATGGGGAAGAAGAATGCCATGGCAGTGCTTGTGAGGGTATATTGCGAGGGGAGGGTGAGGTCCATAAACAAACGCAGAGGGCGTGATTTATGTAAAAAATACAGTAACTGCTAAGTTACATTATTACATAACTGCCAAGTTACATCATTACATAACTGCCAAATTACATCATTACATAACTGCCAAACCAATGAGAATCATGGCCCAGCCAAGCTGAACTTAATCATCAAAGCCAGTTTTGTTCTCACCTCACACCTGGGTGTTCGCTACTGCCAGACATACATTGTTAGTGCACAAAACAGTCAGTAGATTTTTTACTATTGTTGTAAATGCAAAATGTCGGATAACAAGATAGTCGGTAAGTGAGGACAAGGTGTAGTTCATCTCTTAGTATATTCGAAACTCTTCAAATTACATCTGAAAGTTATTATCTAAGTTTAGTTTATTATTTTACCAGTTTAGGATCAAAAATTTGAGGTTTTATGACCCTCAAATTATAGGGAGTATTATTTACCAGTGACCTCCATTTAAAGCATCACCAGTATACTGTATACCAAACCTATCATCTGTATTTCTCTTTCAGGGTGATAAAACCCGTGGGGGATGAGAATAGCCCTTTCATTGAAAACTATGACTTCTCTTGAATGTTATTTGTTTTCATCAATAAGTATTTAATGATTTACCCTATCTGTTATTTTTTGCAAACTACAAAACAACACACCAGTAGAGTACCATGCCATAGACACAGAGGTCCAGCATCCATCACCCCAAATTATCCACAAATACAAAGATCTCTAGGCCCTTATGAGTCAAAAGTGTGGTCCATAGACCAGCAGCACTGGTATATTAGTTATTTACGCTGCATAACAAATACCCCAAAACTTAGTGACTTAAAACAACAAGCAAGTATTATCTCACAGCTTCTGGGAATCAGGAGTCTTGGCACAGATGAGCTAAGCGCCTCTGGCTCAGGGTCTCATAAGCTCTAATCAAGGTGTTAGTTGAGGCTACAGTTATCTAAAGGCTCAATTCAGGGAGTGTCCACTTTCAAGCTTACTCACATGGCTATGGGCAAGCCTAGGTTCTTGCTAGCTGGTGTCTGGAGACATCAGTTCCTTGCCATGTGGCTGTCTCCATTGGGTAGCTCACAGCATGGCCAGTGACTTTCCCCAGAGCCAATGAGCAAGGGACAGAGAGGCCAAGATGGAAGCCACAGCCTTTTTGTAACCCATTCTCAGAATTAATATCCCATTACATTTGCCATAGTCTATTCATTAGAAACAAGTCGCTAGGCCTAGGTCACACTCAAAGGAAGGGAATCCCACAAGGAGGCGAAAACCAGGAGAAGGGAATCAATCTTAGGGACTGCCTACTACAACTGGCATCAGCTGGGAACATGTTAGACATGCAGAGTCACAAAATCAATGCCCAGTATCTAAATTTTAACAAGATTCCTAGAAATGTGTAAGCATCTTCTCTATAGGCTCATAGTAAGCATTACTGTCTTCATGAGGGGAATTCATATTTTTGTTAAGCCATTCCAAATAAATTTTGGCTCAGGTGATTTACCGTCTCTTGCTTATGCATGTTGGAAGCACTTAGGGAAACAGCTTTCACTGTATTAGAATATGCATAAGGAATTGATAGGCATCTAAGTATTAATTTGACCTGGAGACTGACTGAATCAGACCGGAAAAGCTGCACGTCATACTTTGGGGATCAGAGACCTCACTCACCAGCAGAAACTACAGATCTCACACGCAGGCCTGATGGCAGGAATTTATGTTTAAGATTCAGGGGAGTCACATATGCCCCTTTCAAATAAACCACATGCAGCTTTCTAATTTATCACAACAACATCAATCAGTCAGCTGTGCTGATGACAGGGTTCTTATGTATGTAGTTTAAGTAGTCTTTGGGGAAATTACTCTTCTATAAGGGTTTGGAAACAGAGCGAGCTGTTTTAGCCATTGTTCAGTTCCACACATAAACAACACAAATGGAGGGAGACAAAGTGACTGATACAAACCACGGAATTCTCCATTGCCCAGTTAGAAACAAATTTTGTTGTAAATGTTGGACTGGCTGAGAAAACAGGGGAAGGAGGAAAGCTTTGGCGTAACAGCATTGCCTCGTCAGTGTCTGCAGACTTTTCTCCTCCAGCGTTCCAAACCAAAAGCAGTGGGTGGAAATGTTGTACTGTGTCTTCTCGGACTACAAAGAGACAGTGATATCCTTGTGGATTCTCTGGGGAAAGAGAGGAGTGCTGTATAAATATAGCTATTAACAAAAGGGCCTGAAGCTTTGAGGATGGGTAGACAGCAAATCTCCTGTGATAATCAAATTGAGGATGTGGTGAATTTGGAGAAGCAGCAGATTTGGACACAAGGAGGTTATACAAGGGGAATGTGGAAATAAACTGGGATAAACTGGTGGAAAAACAGTATTCCAAGCAACTTTACAAGAGCTCTTCAACTGAGTACGTTTAAAAAAAAAAAAAGTTGCCACTGCACCAGTTCCAACTCATGGCGACTCCATGTGTGTCAGAGCAGAACTGTGCTGCATAGGGTTTTCAATGGCTGTGATTTTTTGGAAATAGATTGCCAGGCCTTTCTTGCAAGGCACCTCTGGGTGGATTCAAACTGCCAACCTTTTGGCTAGTATTGGAGTGCTTCACTGTTTGCACCACCAGGGACTTCTTAGTACATATGGACACCTTTAAAATGTTTTATGCATGTTTGGAAATAAATATGGCTAAAAGAGAGGACTTGCCGGAATTAAACTCTCTTCCAACAACTACAAATCCAAAAAATATGCTGATTGGTTTCTCCTAACTCGAAACTAGAGATAGAGCATTACATTGAAAGGCAAGTCTAATCTTTTTTCCTTTCTTCATGTATGTGATTATGCATTTGCAAAGTAGTTTTTCTCCCTTCTAATTCATATTTCAACTTGCTGGACATTTGGGATTTACAGCACGGATATTGTGAATTTTAGTTGGAAAGCATAACTAGGAAATGGCTTGCTTTTATCTGTTCAGTGGTAGCTCATAAATAAAAGGATAAAAAATAGTGGAGAAGGATTGTTATGAGAGATATGAGTACGTGGTGCTATCCAAGTCTCCAATGTGACAAGACAGAGTGAAATGTCCCTATTTGGAAATACATTCAGCAGCTCATAAGCACATCTCAGTTAATCTATAGATGTATTAAAGATGATGCATGTTTGTATTGGAGCAGAGCACATATTTATATCCAAATAATGAGAGCAAAAGTTATTATTACCACACAATTTCTGATAAGGTAATTAAAATGCACCTAGAGCTCAAACTTCTGGCTTTAGCCACGAGTTTCTACCAGCTAAACCTTTTGCTAGTGCTATTGAGCAGCAGAATTGATTACTCTCTCTTCTGTGGCCTGCATAATTTTCTCATAGCACAAACCATTTAGTAATCAAATGGCCACAGAATGACAAGGAATCAATGAATGTATCAGAATGGAGGGAAATCTGAGATTATGTGATCTGTACAATCATTTTACTGAGTAATATCTTAAGTGAAACCTCAGTATGAGGTTTCTCAATTGGATTAAATGTTCATTATTAGGCAGAAATTAATCTTTGTTCATGGGACTGTTTTGCCACCTCCATTGAGTCCTGTGGTTCACTGGCACTCAGGATAAAACCCCATGACTTCTCCTTGTGTGTAAAGGAAGCTGAGGTCCTGTGTGCTAAGCCATTTTGTCCAAAGGTCACATAGCGAGATAATGACAGTGGTAGACCAGTAATCTGTACCATGTCCTTCATACTGTACCACAAAAGATATTTATTTAGTTGTTCCCTCATTAAGGGAAAATTTGACTGCATTCTTTCTTGGATCCCATTGTGTCAATTCATAACCATTGTATTTGTTCAGTATTAAAATGATAAATTTTAGAAGAAAACATAGATCTGAAAAAGTTTACAATTGAGAATATTTTCTCTCTCAAGATGTCTCATTTTAAGTTCTACCATAGACCCAGTTCATCACCTGTCAAAAAATGACACAGAATTCTAGCATTCTACCAAGATCTTCCATGCCATAAATCTGAAGCATGAGCAACTTAGGTTAGGTATGAAGATGAAGCACATCGCAATGACTGCAAGGACCAGAGCAGGAGTGAAGAAGAAAAGAGGAAAAGATGGCCACATCTCTTTGGATCGGTCAGCCCAAACCTCATGCCCTGTTTATTTGTTCTCGTTGTTCAATTCATTTCACCAAGCGTTTACAGAACACCTGTGCTGTGCTAGTACTGGGTTATCACGTCTTGAAGTCCACTTCCTTTTAGAGATACTATCTCATAATCTGTGAATTTAAGCTGGGAATAACCTTGGACCAGTTAATCAGTGTCTGAATTCTGTGAGTGAATGGAAGTGGGATTGTGTACTAGGAATGCTTCAGTACTGAAAGGCTTTCCTGAAGATGCTCTTTCCTTCCTCTCAAGGCACATATCACTGATACACAGCAAAACCCAATGTAGAGGGGTTCTCGACAGACAGTCCAATCAGAATCAAAGTTGAAAATTCAGCTGTTGGATAAACATTAACTGAGCACCTACTATGTGCTAGGCACTCTTCTATGTCTTGGGCATACAGTGGTATACAAGACAGACCAAGTTCCCTGCATTGTACTTACATGCTTATGGGGAAGATAGAAAATAATAAGTAAACAAATTGTTGTTAGCAGTTGTCAAGTCAGCCCTGACTCATGGTGCCATCATGCACAATGGAACAAAACACTACCCAGTCCTGCACCATCCCCATGATCAGGTGGGGGGACCAGACTGTCGTGATCTATAGGATTTTCATTGGCTGATTTTTAGAAGTAGATCACCAGGCCTTTCTTCTTCCTCCATTTTAGCCTAGAAGCTCTGCTGAAACCTGTTCAGCATCATAGCAACAGACAGGTAGTGGCTGTGCATGAGGTGCATTGGTTGGGAATTGAATCCAGGTCTCCTGCATGGAAGGTGAGAATTCTACCACTGAAGAACCAATGTCCTTCACACAAAATGATAAACGAGATGATTTCAGCTGGTTGTAAATATCATAAAGTAAATAAAATAGATGGATATGTAGCATACAACTAGACATGGGGACTGGGTGCCAGGATTGGTCAGGAAGGAGCTCACCAAGGACAGGACATTTAAATACAGACCAGTCAAAGAAGGGACATTTAAACAAGGACCACGAGGAAGATCTCTCAACACTCGGTACTTACGGAGCAGTCACTAGATCTTAATAAAGGGTTTCAGGTCTCAGGGCAAATCTACTCGCTTCTTAATTGATGGCCAGACTTCATAAGGACTGAAATGAGTAACAGTGAGGAAGGGCAGTGCAGTTACTGGAGACAGAAGCAATATTGTGAGTTAGGTCTTTGGTGGATAGTTCATACTGTCAAGGCTCACCAGTAGTGTAACCACTCCGTAGTTCAAGGAGAAAGCAGTGCGAAGCTGCCAGGACAGCCGAAGACTCGCTGCTCCGTGTGGAGCATTGATCCGGAGCGTTGATCCTGGTGGACCCGCAGCCGTGTGAACCGGCTGGCCGCACGCTCCCACAGTGGAAAACTGTTTACTCTTAGTCACCAGGAGGACACAGAGTTAGACACAGTTAAATCTATAATCATTATCAGCCAGACCAACCCGTTCTAACTGACTTGCTTTCGTCATTCCCTCCGAAGAGCAATGCCCTGTGAATGTTTTGCCTTTAGAAGAAAAAGATTTTTTATTTAAATGGATCATTTCATGGACAAAAGAAGCTTTGTTTATTTCATATGTCTACTCCCATTTTATTCTTATTGCTCAATAAGATTGAATACTTTTTATTTGATGCAGCCGCTGTGTAATTCAGACAAAAATTGCTGAAAAGAAGTTTATTCTAAACATGTTATAACCCGGGGTCACGCAGTTGCTGGAAACATGTATTGTTAGTGTCTTCAGAGCTGAACTTAACACAGGTCCTAAAACTATGACTTTTTCTACAAATCTTATCAATGCTTAGGACACACCTTAACATAATACAGAAATGCAAGACATGACTTCTTTGTTTAAGGCACTTTCAGCTTAGTTAAAGAAAAGGCTAAAAGACACAGTAGTGGGTAGCAATACAGACAGTACAAAATTAAGTTATACTATGAGATACAGACTAGAAGGATTTTAGGGGTTAAGTAGACCAGCAGAGGAGACTGGAGTCAGCAAGTAGTGGTTGTTGGAAGAAGTAGGACTTCAAGAATGGGGGGGATTTGGAGAAGAGGGGAACACTCCCAGAGCTAGTCATGGATGGGAGTATCTTCAGGAGACAGGGTGGGGTTATGAGCGAATTCAGCTGTGGTTCATTTGGGGAACTGTTGGGAAATGGTCAGATTGAAATTGCATCATGCCTGTAATGGGTACACCAAGTTTTATCAACTACAGATGCCTAACTGAAGACTTCTGTAAGACTTTGACTCTATATTGATTTTTCTAGTCTTCTCAGGACCTAGGCAAATGGTTGGTGATTAGTAAATATTTGTTGTATTACTTGAATAGAGTATCTTGATGGTTCATAGAGCGTGGGGGTGAGTTTGAATATAAAGACTGCCAGAAAGCCTCCTTCCTCAGCACAAAGTTGTCTCATGGTCATTGAGACTGACTGACACCACAAACAGAGAAGCATTTTCAGACTGGCTGATCCTGTACACCCCCTCATTAGAGAAAGAATTTATTTATATGCTGTTGATTTTTTGTGGTTTTCTCGGAGAAGATAAGCAAGTCTTCCAAGCCACTTTAATATCCTAGCAAAACTAAAGGTTTATCATTGTCCTTTAAGCTTTTATAGTTATATTTTTACAGTTTTGAAAACTGTAATCTTATGCTATCAGTTATATCCTGATGTTTTTTCCTCATGTTCACTAAATTCAGTTTGCCTTCAGTTATGAATTAACTCTTAACCAGGAAATATTTGTACTCTATGAATGCATACTTTTGAAGACAATAGGCTCCTTTTTCTCCTATAGTTTGAGTCATTTAAGACTTGAGTGCCTTCAATAATTCTAAAACCCATTGCCATTGAGTCAATTCTAACTCAGAGACCCAGCAGGACAGAGTAGAACTGCCCTGTAGGGCTTCCAAGGAGCAGCTGGTGGATTTGAACTGCTTACTTTTTGGTTAGCAGCCCGCTTTTTAACTACTGCGCCACCAGGGCACCCATAAATCTTGTTTATCTGGATCTTAAAGAGAGAATTAGCATGACCCAGCCTCTTGGGTTAACACTCCAACTGAAGAAAAAGAGTAAAATTTCAGCCTACAATGAGTGTGACTAGGACCTCCAGTGGCCAAATGTGGCCGTGCCTCCCAGTCCAGGGCTAGGCTCTTAATAGGGGTCACATCTCTTCAATTCAAAATTAACTGGGGCAACTATGAGAGTTCTTGCAGCTGCCCCACTCTTCAACTACCAGACCCCTGATGTTAGCAAATGTTGCCATTGAACTGTGGGACCTACAAAGAGATTCTATTTTGTGGTTGTGGAGACAGATTTCTCAAAGTAACTTAGAGCTATCAGAAGGAACATCTAGAAGGCCCTTAAGGACATTCTAGGACCTTCCCAAAGTCTCTTATCCCGATTTTGATTGGGGTGCCCCTGACATCTCTGCAGCGAATAATGAGATCTACAGAAATAGTTGTACACTGTGTCTTGTAAATTGTACCAGCCCAGTGTATTAGCATACTTTTGGACTCAGAGTGGTAAAAGGGCAAAGGAAATATGAGAGCAACTTTGTTCTTCTTAAAAATAAAAGCATTATTCATCACGATATATGTCAACATAGTAATAAAGAGTGCAAGCCTTGTCTTATTATTTTAACTCTTTTGTGTAGATTTCAGTTTCTCATCTGTAAAACGGAGATAAAAATAATAATACCTGTGCTTTAGGATTGTTATTAGATTTTGGTAACAAATGTTGAGCTTTTGTAATGATGCCTGGCACATACATTATCATTCCATAAATAGTAGCAACTACAATAATGATGATGGTGATGATTCCTTCATTTCTTCTGCTTCCTTTTCTCCCCATCTTTCAGTATCCACACACATGAATTGCCAAGTAAACATGGATAAACCATTAATCTGGCCTTAGAGAGAATACATTTTTAGCAGAGAACCTGACTTTCAATATGATATTTCCAGGCAGCTCGATGAGGGACAGGAATGCAGTGGGAGTTTCATCATCCCTTTTAGAGCCCATTGCATCTGCCAGGAAGTGAATTCTTTAATTATAACTTGCACCATTGGTCGGTGATTTTGAAAAAGATCCTGAAATCAAATGCACCCGTATTTTATCCTGTGAATTTTAGATTGTGAACAGCAGGAGACGGGAACCAAGTGAAATGTGGGACTTTCCAGAATGTAGACTAACTGGCATGCTTTCCCTCTCTTCCTCTTTTTCACAGGTTAACCTCAGAGCCACAGACGTCAGGCTTATGCGCCAGTTGCTCGTTATCAACGAGAGCATTGAGTCCATCAAGTGGATGATTGAAGAGAAGGCCACCATCACCAGCCGAGGCAGCAGTCTAAGCGGCAGCCTGTGCAGTTTATTGGAGAGTCAGAGCACCTCCTTACATGGCAGCTACAACAGCCTACATGATGGCAGTGATGGGCTGGATGGCATCTCCGTGGGGAGCTATCTGGACACTTTGGCAGATGATGTCCCAGGCCATCAGACCCCTTCAGACTTGGACCAATTCAGTGACAGCTCCATAATAGAGGGCTCACAGGCACTGCACAAGCATCCCAAATTAGATTCTGAGTACTACTGCTTTGGCTAATGACCCAGTTTTTTGCATGGGACTGGTGTGCAATTACCTTGTATTTATCCTTCTTTTCAGCTGCTATTATTTTTGGTGTGTTTTTTTTTTTTTAAAAAAAGCAACCTTTTTAAAAGAAGCTTATTTTGAAACTGCTTAATGGTATTTCTGTTGCTCCTAATCTTTCTCGTCTGGACTGATTTATTTTTCTCTCTTGCCTCTCTATTTTTATTTATTACAATGATTTTTCTCCCTTCTTTTACAGTGGCACAAGTAAAGTAGGGAGAAAGGAATAAGCAATAATTATGTTTTTGCTTTTGTTTTCAGAGCAAGGGGTCAGGGATTACATGAAAAACTTTGATAAATTTTACAATAAACCAAAGTCTGATAACACTTAATTTTGTAGCTTGCTTTTTTTTTAAAGAACACAACATCATCCTGTCTCCTATAAGGAAAGCTTACTCTTGGGCGGTGTTTCTTGGCATGACTGTGCTAAGGAGCCCTTACTCCTTCTTGTAAACCAAACCAGTTGCCGTCAATTTGAGTTGTGTGTCAGGGTAGAACTGTGTTCCATAGGGTTTGCAATGGCTGTAGCCTGTGTTCTTAAATAATTCTAGGTATCATCTTCCCGAAGATATTGAGGGTTACTGCTGTGTGTATATTTGTTTGAACAAAATGCTTGGGATAAAATTAGACATTATTTCTAGGCCACAGTTTCCTTGTGTATAATCAACGCCACTGTTAGTCACACACTTCTACACAGAAGCCATTTGGAGGCCCCCAAGTACAATTCAGTCTGTTCAACTCAACCCTGAGATTATACTGTAGATTAGCATTTTGGTAACAGTGACTCCATCTCAAACCACAGAGGTAGTTGTGTGATAATACACAATATGGTTCTCCCAAATTTCATAGAATAATTGAGATGAGATTTTAAGGTGGTTAGAAGCAAAGATGTTCTAAATTTAATTGTATTTAGAGATTTTATTAATCATTATTCATATGCATTTTTCTGATAGGATATACAAACACATACATATGAATGGATAGAAAGACAGATGATAGATAGATAATAGATATCCTTATAAACAGTGCAGAAGTAGAATTGTTATTTGTTTATAAAGTTCAATTGGACATTTTTCATCCCGGGGTGGGTAAATAATCTCTTTACTGAAATGGCACCTAAAAATATTATAATTCATGTAGTGAATGAGCAAAAGTTTTGATATGATATTATTAATCCTCTACATTTCTTTTTCTTTGATGATTCCTTATGAGGGAATCTAATTAAGTTTTTAAATTGTTCTTTGCAATGATATATGTTTCTGCACTAAACATTTAAAATATGAATCAAAAAAGTGTTCCTATTTATAACTGAGAAATGTCTATACTCAAAAAATGGTTTCAAAATTTCCTTTGTTATTATGTACGTATTATACATTTGTCAAATTTATTATTTGTTTCTAGGACATACATAATTCAGTTGTCAACTAAAATTTACCAGGGCCTATATTTTGCACTGGAATCCCTGGGTGGTACAAACAGTTAACACACTCAGCTGATAACCAAAACGCTAGAGGTTCGAGTCCACCCAGAGGCACTTCTGAAGAAAGCCCTGGTGATCTACTTCCAAAAAATTAGCCATTGAAAACCCTATGGAGCACAGTTCTATTCTTACATACTTGGGGTCACCATAAGTCAGAATTGATGGCAACCAGTATATTTTGCTGTAATTATTTTCCATAAATTGATGACTTATACTCATCACAACAATCTTACGATGTTGCTATTTGATGGTTGAGGAAACAGAGGCTCATAGAAGGTAGTTAACTGGGTCAAATCTCCCAGTAAGTGTCAAAACTGGGATTCACACTTTGATCTGCCTGATTCATAACAATAATACTCAATAGTTCCTTTGGTACCCATCGAAGCTGAATAATAAAATGGGAATAAAAACACAAATTTCTGCTTATGACAAAAAAACACCCAAAATGTAACCAATCTTTTTCTCTCCAGTCTATGGCACCTGTGTCTTTCAGTGTTGAGGTTACCAAGCCCTTTCTTGAGACCACATGTCCAGAGTCAGCTTCCTGCCTACAGCTCAAGCCCGGAGTTGGCTATACAATGTTCCTAATGTATTTCCCCTTTTCTGTTTACTTTTACGTTCAATTTAGTAGAGACTGGTTAGTCGGTTATTTCATTTGGGTTTAATCTGGAATTAAGCCAACCAAATTTTAGTGCAGATTGTTTACCAGATTAAAACCCAATAGCGTGCATTATGATATAGTAGAGAAAACATCCTTAGAACCAAGACTGATGAATTTCAAACAGGGTAATGAAATATGTAAGCAAATGTCTACAACGTTGCAAGAAGAATGTTTCCAACCAAAGGGGCAGTGGAAAGACAGCAAGAATACAGGAGGCATCAGAAGCAAATTCTAATACTTTCAAAGCCCAACATTTGCCTAGAAGAAGCCATGCACAAGAAAGACTATTTCTTCTCTCAGTGAACTTTCAGATTGTGAGTTAAATCTGGTAAATTGGTTTTATACCTTCCTTTTCCAACCAGCCACCCCTACTTTTTGCCAATTCCATGCCGTCTATAAATTTCCACTCTGAATTCATGTGTGGAAAGGAAACAAAATAGTATAAGAGTATAATATGGGAGAAGTGTGTGGAGTAGTTTTCGTTTATACTCTGCATTTTAAGGAAGCTGTAATGAACATTGGCAGAATACTTGAAGATATTTTTATTGGCTTTAGGAGTTTCAATTCTTTATATGTTTCACATTTATTCTAACATTTTTTGCAAAATATAGCAAATATAGGGTCTATGACTTAGATATATGGAGTCCCATATAAACCAACACTGTTTTAATAGCTGATTTTACTAAGTGGAGGGGAATATACAGTTAAACAACACTAATTACTAACATATTCATTGGTCTCAAGAGAATGAATTCATACAACCACCTTGCTTTCAGCTAATGAACCCCATAACTAATCTCTGACCTGGAACATTTGATATCTGATCTCTCTCTGCACCATGAGGAAATGGGGTAAAAAGTTAAAGCAAAAACATCTTTCAAACTATTCTGCCTGAGCTGAGTTGTGTTTTCCCAGAGAAAATGGAATTTTCTTCAGTTACATTATCTCTCCATTTTTATGGACTTGTCTGTTTCCTAATGGGAGGAAAAAATTGGAGGTAAGGGATTTAGACAAGTCAAAACTAGTGCATTTGCAAGGTTTGCAAATACAGAAACTAGAAGTCTTAATTTAACTTCAAGGAACCCCAATATTTATACTAGCAGTCAGCCCCAAAACGCAAAACATAAAATTTTAAGTATTTGTCAGCGTTTAGACATGCAACAGGGATTCCTTGTTTTTGAGTGGATTATAAAGGCACTTGGCGCCACACAAATAACCTCAATCAGTCATTTGTATCTCCAGTTCCATCACAACAACCACCTCCATGATGTTAATGGGTTATTTGGTGGATTTTATCTTGACAGCTCAGCAGACACATTTGCTGTCTCCTTCTGGAAACAGTGTCTTCACTTGGCTTCTGGGACACCACTTTCTTAGATGCCCTTATTCCCCACTGCCTGCTTATTTTCAGACTCTGTTGCTGGTTTCTTCTTATAGTCCTAGTTTCCAAACATAAAAGTTGCCTTGGGCTTAGATCTGACACCACTTCTCTTCTAAAACAGCCCTTGGAGGTTCCATTCCGTTTCATATCTTGAAAAGCCATCTGTGTCCTGATGACACCTAAAGGTGTGTCTCTAGCCCAGGCCTCTCCCTGGCCTTCTCCCATGGCCATCTGCACCCACAGCATGTCCACTGAGGTCTGATAAGCATTTCAATCTGAACATATCCAAAATCGAAACCTGGGTCTTATTTTGCAGTTTTCCCCAGTTGAGTAAATGGTGCTTCAACTCTTCAAAATTCAGGCCTAATCTTTGCAGTCATTCTTAATTGCTCTTTTTATCTGACACTTCACATCCACTATGTCATGCAAATCATATGAGCTCCACCTTAGAAATATATCCACTGTTCAAACCCTGTATTGGATTACTGAGTATAATCCAAATGCTACCATGGACCACAAAATCCAGGGTAATTGGCATCCTTCTGCCTGTCTGACCTCATCTTGTAACATTCTCCCCTTCCCTCATTGTACAGCCTTTCTTGCATCTTTGCTATACCTCAAAACTCTCAAAATAGAGGCATGTTCCTCCTACCTCAGAATCTTTGTACTCACAATTCCTCGTCCTGGAATGTCCTCCCAAATATTCATAAATCTGTATTTCCCTGTTCTTTTTGGTCTCCCATCAAATGGCGCCTTATCTGAGAAGCTTCTTACATTGTACTCCAGAAACGCTCTATCCTCCTTACCCTGGTATATTTTTCTTCATAGTTCTTACCATCATCCAGTACTTGTTTTCTGTGTGTACTCTCTGCTTTCCCACACAAAAATGTAAGGTCTATGAGAACAAGAACTGTGCTGTGTTCACGGGCATATCTTCCAAAATCTTGAACAGTGTCACGTAGTAGTAGCAAATAGATGCTATTTCCATTCTAGGTAAATCTCTCTTATTCTCATTGATTTTTATAGAGGAATTCTTAAGATCAAAGCGTAAAGTTTTTATGTAATATCTAAATTCAATCAAAAGTACTTAATGCTTGCCCCCTTCTCCCTTCTGTTGCCTTCTGTTGAAGGGGCTTTAACAGTCTTCTGATGCACTCTGCCACATGATCTTTGAATCTCCTACCCCATATCCCTGATCAGTGATGTCTACTTGAAAATCTCCAAGGATAGAGAGTTCACTTCTTTCTTCGGACACATGCAGGCAGTGTTTATTGTCAGGCCATGGGAATTGTTTAAACAAGTGGTTGTTCTTTGCCGGGGTGAGTCTATCAGGAAGAGGCAGCATGCAACTGATGTGATGATGATCAATATGGCTTTTGAATTTTCCTTTTCCCTTCTGTGGAACTCTCTTCTCCAGTGAGGCTTCTCCCCTGACATACCCTTCTGCATACACACACTTATACCCAACTTGTAGCTTCTACGGGCCCAAATGACTCTACACATTTAACGTGCCATGCTGGTCAATACCAGGACTCTCAATGGATTCTAACTTCCTATGTCTAAAGTCTAACTTTACCAAAAATATATACTTAACCCTTTAATTAACTGAAGCAGCGAAAAATCAGTGACTCATGCCATTTTGAACCACTTAAACTCAGTTCAAGGGACTTTCATTAATAGGATAAGAATAGAAGGGATTCCTCTTCTATACGCAGGGATTTGATTACAGTCTTTGGAGTATGCTCTAGAAAGTGATTTTTGGCTTCCTCGTCTGACCATGCAATATGCAGTCTCTGGTTTTCAGGCAAGCTTATCTTTTCACAATGTTATTAAAGGTTACTGTTCTATATTGCTAATCGAGAGCCCAAGTTGCTCTACTGTGTAACTTTAATTGCTTAGCAATCTTTTTTTTTTTTTTCTTTTAGAGGTACAATGAGTCTATCGTTAATTATAATGTAGGAAAAAATCATCAGGACTACTACTGGCTTCAGATTTGAATGACATTTCAACAAATACTTGAAAATACTCATAACAATATACATACAATTGTGCTTAGGAATTTTTTAGGAATTCAGATCTGTTATGCTTCTTGTGTATCAAGCATTCACCCAACTACTGGCCTGTTCATATATTATCTCAAGTCATTTTTATAACAACTGTGGGAGGTAGAATTATGAGCTTTTTTAAAAAAATCTATTCCATGATCAGTGGAATATACAGTTGCCCACCAAAATTTTCTGCTTCTCACGTTACTTGGGTAGCTGCTTTCCCATTTTCAGTGCATGCTGCTGCAAGGTAAGGGCCTGTTTAAATGTGTGAAACAGAAGAAAAAGAGTTGGTGCCTCACTACTGTGTTGACAGGGTACTGTATTAGTTAGGTGTTGCATCCTGGGGGTATGATTTTGCAAAACTTTTGTCTCTTTTGCCTTTTTTACTGGGAGATAAGCCTTGTAAGTATATTTCCTGGACGTGTGTGCTCACGAGAATGTACTTCTCATGAGAATAAGCTATTCTTAGGTGCCATTCATTCTGAGTCTCCATTCATTCTCAGGCAGCATTTAATGCATCCAGGTGTTGCGGCATCGCTGCTCAGCTGTGAGTTGTCGTCTTGCAGTCTTCCAGGATTGTTCTTTGTATTTCCGAGCTGCAAGTACTACATTTGCAATAAGGAAGAATGCATCATAATGGCCATTTTCAAGAGACACCAATTCTATGAGTTATTCTTAGGCACCATTCCTTCTCAGGTGCCATTCATTGCATCCAGGTGTTGCAGCATCCCTGCTCAGCTGTGAGTTGTGGTCTTGCAGTCTTCCAAGACTGCTCTTCCTGTTTCTGAGCTGTGAGTACCACATTTGCAATAAGAAAGAATGCATTGCAATGGTATTTTTCCTGATGAAAATTCCTTTGGTTTTATTTATTTGGGATGGAGTAAGGGGGGTGCCAGAGGAGGTACAGCTCCAAAAAGATGGAAAGCATTTTCCTGTCAATGGATCTAGAAGGTGATGCAGACAATGCACACTAAGAAGGAGAAGACTAGAGCAAAACATCTGCAGGCATTTCCAGGTGCCTTCATGTATTACCCCATGTTTTGAAAAGTTTCATGAAATAAAGCAGAAAAACTAAGACAAAGCAATTTTACCTTGTCTCATAATCGCCAATAGTTCCTACCTCTGGTGTTTGCTGAGGCATATGAGTCCCATATAATATGCATCAAAATCCATATCTCAAAACAAAAATTCAGAAGGGGTCCTTGAATAAGCATGACTTCCATCAGTAAAAACACAGAGTATCAACAAAAAATTAAAAGGAAAAAATAATTCGGACTTGAAAGGTAAGAAAATGAGGCTCAGTGAGTGTAAATAATTTACTCAAGTTCATTCAAATAGTAATGGTCAGCTATAAGATTCTAACTTAGCTTTGTCAGACTCCAAAACTTCTTCTACAGCATGTGGATTATAGCATAAAAACATGATACTTGACTAAATCTGTCTTTTCTTGATCTGAGATGAAGAGAAGTCTTGCCTGTGTATAGTTTGTTTATAGCCAACATGCTCTTCATAAGGTCAAACATCATGCTATCTAGTTTAGAAGGCTTAAATACAGTTTACCAAAGCAACAGAAAGATTTCCCAGGGTAAGTGTGAGGATAAGAAAAAGTTATGATGGAAGGAGAAAAAGAACTGGATTTGTACAGGGGCTGAATTCCTTGCACAGTGGGTACAGTTTCTATTTCTTGAAATGAATTTTATTGACTGGTGCATCAATCTTGCACTTCTTCTGTGTAATCACAGTTATCATTGTTTAACTGTGTAGTTGAACATTAAACACCATTAAGCACTAACAAACACTCTCTTTCAAATCTTCTCAATTATCGTTGTGGATTGCCTTTTTGTAGCATGCTAACCCATGCTACGCTAACCCATGCTACACATGGGTCAAACCAAGGTAGTGCTGGGATTGTATCACATCTAACTGTATTTATGAGTACTAGTTAAATTCCAAACATTACTCAAAGTTGGCATTTCTTCAAGTTGTTAACATCATGTACAGGGCCTGTTTGTCCAATGTGGGAGGAAGAATTTTCAAAGTCTGCATTATTTCATTCTTTACTAATGAGGGATCATGCACCAATCAGGAAATGGATACATTTTTGACGTTTTTAGATTATTTGCTGGGTAATTTACTACAATTATTTTTACATCAGCCAAATCCACCTATAAATCACGTATAGTTCTAGCTATCAGCTCTGCATTTTTTCCCTCTGGTGCTAAGGAATATATGTGAGGAGTCAGAGATCCCTTACTCCTTTATCACTGATGCATTCCAGCTTCTTGTCATTTTGCCTTCCCTTCAAAGCATTATCTTTGTGCTTTTTATTGAAGACACTATGCAAACTTGTTAGAAATTACTCCCTCTGGCAATCTCAAAAAATTTTGTCTATCATAAAAAATGGACTTAGATGATTATATTCTATTTTTTAAAAAAATTCAGAGATTGTATCACGTTAAGTCTGGAAGGGCCATGGGAGGACATGTGGAACAAACCTTTTTGCAAATAAGGAAAATGTGGTCCTTTTTAGGCACCACATGATGGACACTGTGGTAATTTGTCTTTCTAAATTATGCTTCAGAAAGTGATCCACTCCAGACTAGTGGCATAGCGTGAATGGCTCAAGGCTTTTTTTTTGTTCTTAATTTTATTGTAGTGAAATATATATAACACAAAATTTGACATTGTAACCGTTTTTGAATGCACATTTCTATGGCATTAATTATATACACCATGTTATGCAACCATCACTACTATCTATTTCCAAAAGTTTTCATCACGCAAACAGAAACTCAGCACCCCTTAAACAATAACTCCCCATTCCTCCCATCCACAGCCCCCGGTAACCACTAATAAACTTCTGTCTCTATGCATTTGCCTATTCTAGATATTCCATATAAGAAGGATCATATAATATTTGTCCTTTTGTGACTGACTTATTTAACTCAGCACAATGTTTTCAAGCTTCATCCATGTGGTAGCATGTATCAGAACTTCATTTCTCTTTATGGCTTAATAATCTAGCATATGTGTATACCACATTTTGTTTATTCATTCATCCACTGATGGACACTTGGATTGTTTCCACCTTTTGGCTATTGTGAATAATGCTGCCATGAACACTGGTGTGCAAGCATCTGTTTGAGTATTTGCTTTTAAGTCTTTTGAGTAGGAGTGGAATTTCTGGGTCATATGATAATTATATACTTAACTTTTTGAGGAAATGCCAAACTGTTTTCCACAGAGGCTGCACCATTTTACATTCTCATCAGCAATAGATGAGGGTTCCGATTTCCCCACATCTTCATCAAAACTTTTTACTTTCTGCTTTTCTGATAATTCCAGTAGATGTAAAGTGTGGCTCAAGGCTTTTAAATGTAAAACAAATAAACAAAAATAATAGGTTTCAGCCACACCAGTGGTACTCAAATCTCAGTGAGCTATGAGAATTACCCGAGGATGTGTTCAAAATGCAGAATCATAACCCCCAGAGATTTGGACCCCTGATTCTAATTCAGTGGGTCAGAGGACCACACGTGTGCACTTGGGTCACCCATGAGCATGGACTAATCCAGGTCAGGTCCATCTTCATTGTGACCATGAGGGCAATGTGATGCCACTTCCAGTATTCCATGTTATTTCCATCTGTTTTAGCGTGAGAAGATGCAAAGTGGTCAATAACTTCCATTTTTGTATAACTGCAAGCCTGGAGCTTCATTTCTTCCTGGACATTTTTCAATGTCGATGAAATAAACTTTGTACAATTTAGAAAAAAAGAGAGTTTCATTAAATTACAGATAATGTAATATAAAAAGGAAGAAGAAAGACAATCGGAACCCTCATCTATTGCTGATGGGAATGTAAATGGTGCAGCCTCTGTGGAAAACAGTTTGGCATTTCCTCAAAAGGTAAGGAGTGAAATGGCATAGTCATTAACCCACAATTAAAGGGGTGGTATAATGTGTAAGCAGGTCTCTAGGTGGCACCAACAGTTTGCTCTTGGCTTTCCAACACTCAGTGGTGCTGCAAAAGAAAGGCCTGGTGATTTGTTTCCATAAAAGATTACAGCCAAGAAAACTCTGCAGAGTTCAGTTCTACTCTTTAACACTTGAGGCTGCCATGAGTCGGAATCGACTCAATGGCAAAGAATATAATGTGCAAAGGCTCTGGTTTCACGGTGCCTCTGTTCTGCCAGTTGCTCAATGTACAAACTTGGAATAAGTAAGTCTGCTCTTTTATGCTGTAGTTTGACACCTGCCTCATAGAATTGTTGAAGAATTAATTAATATTTGGAAGATGCTTAAGATACTACCTAGCACATGGAAATGCTTAATAGATGATACTATTATCATTCCAATAAATATTTAAGTAAGTGTAAGAGTCTGTTTTATATCTAAGAAAAGAGAAATCAAGACTAGCTCAACACAGTGCAAATAATTTAGCTATACATACTGTTGTATATATCTGATAACCTTTTCCAACTGTTTTTTCTCTTGACTACCTCCTCTACGGAGGCTGCAGAAGCTAAATAGTTACATTCGAAGCCACCCTTTTAGCTCTAGATGGTCAGAGGACAAAGTTTTGGCCAATAAACTGTGGTGGGAGCTTCTGGAAAACCACTTGCTGACTTTGAACTGTTTATATAAACTATTCCTGAACTCAGAATATTTTGAATTTCTCACATCTGTATTTCCATGGCAGTTGTAAAATTCTTGCAGGAAAATACATTAAAAGCGAAACTTGCATTTTAGGATTGTTAACACACAGCACCAGCAATGAATTAAACAAACGAAACATAGTTGTTTTTCTTCTATCCTCAGGGTCACCATAATGGCGCTAATAAATCTGGAGCTTTTATTTATTTATTTATATATTGAAAGCAAAACAAGTGTTTTTGTCTCAATGGTCCATGCTCTGGTGTGACAGTCAAGTCTTCAGAATGATCAGAAGGTGCTAAATCCAGGTTGTATTTTCTCAAATTTAGTTTTTGGAAACCAACCAGAGTATAGAGAATTCTTTAAATAGCAAGAATTTTCAAAAGCATTGTTAATTTGCGATCTCAAATTTCACTTTGAGCTATGTTTAATAATATGAAAAAGAAATATTTATATAATATGTCACTCTCTTCTAGATCTCTTTCAGATATAATAAGAAATAAACGCTGATGACTTGCAATGACAGATTTGCGGTAGATGAAAAAAATGATAACATTTATAAGTAGCATTAGAAATATAGCTATATCTGACCTACTTTTGCCTATTAGGTTTGCCAAATCAGCCAGTGGGAAAATAATAAGTGACAAAATGATGGCTGGTGATACCAATTATATAGGGTCGCTAGGAGTCAGAATTGAGAGCAATGCGTTTGGTTTTTTTTATCGTGAGATCACTTTAATTAAAAAAAAAGTTCACCAAATTATATATAAAAAACCTATCATGACTCTTTTTGTTTATAGAAATGGGAAAGGTGATACCAAATATGGTGAAGTTTGCACAGCATGACCGAAGTAACTGATGTCAATAAGCTATACATAGGTAAAAGGGATAAGCGGTCAAATGCCAGTTTGTGTGTGCTTTTGCAACAATAACAACAACCAGAAAAGGTGGGGAGGAGCTACAGATGCTGATACTAGTTAGACAATAACCAATCACCTCATGGGATTAGTTATCTTGGTTTGGGGCTTAAGGCCATGGTCTTGTGGGACAATTGGCATAATATAAGTTCTTAAAGTTTGTATTACCTCCCAGTATGGTGACTAGTATTTGGGGTCTTAAAGGCTTTAATCTAAGTTACAACCATTGGTCTTTATTTGTCTGAAACAAAAGAGAAAGAAGGAAACCCAAGAATCAGAGATGAAACTAGACTACAGGACTAATTGTTTACATGAACCTCTGCCTCATCCACCTTGAGATGAGAAGAACTAGATGGTGCCAGACTACCACTACTGAACATCTGATCAGGAACACAACAGACGAATCCTGATAAAAAGGGAAAATGTGGAACAGAACTTCAAATTTTTAAAGAATCCAGACTTACTGGACCTATTGAAGCTGGAGTAGTCCCCAAGACTATGGCCCTGAGTTGCTCTTCAAAACTTGACTTGAAACTATCCCCTGAAGTCACCTTTAAACTAAGTAAAATTTAACCCTAAGAGTAAAGATTGTCACTCTTGGGTATTGTGACTCTTTAAAAAAAAAAATCTATGTAAGACCAAAGCGTCAACAGCTGTTTTAAAGTGCAGATGAGAAGGTTGAGGGGCAGGGAGATTAAGTAAAGGGAGTGAAACAACTAGAACAGCAATAAAAAGAATGTTGACACATGTGAAGAATGTAACCAATGTCACTGATCATTATGTTTAGAAACTGTGGAATGGAAGCAGGTTTTCCTGTGTACATTTTCACCAAAAAATAAATAAAAAAGAAAAAAAACTATCATGACTAAATCCATACATCTATGGACAATTGATTTTTTCCAAGGGTGCCAGGTGCATTCAGTGTGGAAAGAATAGTCTCTTCAACAAGTGGTGCTGGGAAAACTGGCCCTCAACATATGCAAAAGAATGAAGTTCAATCCATACTTCACATCATATTTGAAAATTAGCACAAAATAGATCAATGCCTTAAATGTAAGAACAAATCTCATAACACTCTTAGATGAAAACACAGGAGTAAAATTTCAAAGCCATGTTTTTGACAATAGATTTTTAGATATGACACCAAAAGCACAAGTAACAAAAGAAGAAATAGATAAACTGGACTTTATCAAAATTAGAAACTTTTGTACATCGAAGGACTTTGTCAAATAAAACATTCTATAAAGCAAGACTACCTTTATAATGCCATAATTCCAGAAAAAAATCTACATAAGATTACTAGCTATTATTGAAACCTAAGCTTAATGTGTTTTGATTTCATACTCTGAGCTTGTCACTGAAGAATATCTGATCTTTATCCATGAAAATCCTTTTTTAAAACCAGCAAAAGCTATCAAGACTAAGACTGATCTGTTTAACCTAGTGCTGAATATATGGTAGATACTCAAAAAGTACATATTATTGGATTAATACCGGAAAAATGTATCACTGATTGGTCATTTTCCAAAAAGCCTTCCAATACTGTTTACTTAATTTCAAATCAAGTTCATAATTTGATTTGGTATTACTCGATTTTGTAATAACCCTCTTTAGAACTTGGACTGGCACAATTACTTTTTTGATTCGTGTATTATTCATGTGGCTGTGCTTGGTTTCATAATTAAACTCTGAGTAAATGGCTCTCACTGAAAGTGCATTCATTTGAAACTGTCTCTGTTTATTTATGGATGCTTTACTTCTTCTCCTAGCTTAGTCAACCAAGTTAATTGCCACTTTAGTTTGTAATTTAGACTAGGATTTCATCGGAGTCAAATTCTCACAAAACTTCATTTGTAACTTCAAGAGTTTAGTAGAATTGCTTGAATTTAAACTGACTCACAGCAACCCTATAGGCCAGAGTAGAACTGCCCCATAGGGGTTCCAAGGAGCAGCTGGTAGATTCAAACTGCTGACCTTTTGGTTAGCAGCCTGAGCTCCTAACCACTGTACCACCAGGGCTCCTTGAATGTATGGATAGAAAAATATGTTACATACAGATAAAAGATGCTGTAGGAAGCTAATCTGTGTGTGACTTTGTGAATTAAAATGGGTGGAAATCCCAGGTTCCTACTCGGCATGACTTGTATTGGCCAATAAACAACAGACTGAGGTGGAAGAACAAAAAAGCCACCTTTATTTCATTGTACAAGGAAATGGAGTCAGTGGGAGCTTACTGCTGCCAAGACTGCTAGCCAAGGGCAGGCAGACTGGTTACTTTTAAAGGGGTTGACAAGTAGGGAGTTCATACAACTTATGTCAGCAACTTTCTTAATCATACTAGGTAGGCTCAACGGAGTTTACATATAACCTCCAAGTAAAAGCAGCATTCAAATGCAAAGCTGGGGGTGGGGAGGTAGCCCAGCAAAGGAAACAATTTTGCAGTACCACACTATAGGGGAAGAAGCCAGGTAAAGAACACAGCACTGTGGGAGTTCTGTCCCACTCCTCCCATTTCTTTTTGGACACTGGTCATTCAAGGCCAGTGTCCATTCTGAACTATAGCCCGGCTTGGAATTTGTTTGGCATATTTTCAGGGAGGGGCAAATATTGGACTCAGGCCTTTCATTGTGGCTACTGACCTCTTGTTGGTTTATAACTATTTACTAAATATTAAAAGAAAAAGATACTATTTTAAAATTTCTGATAAAACAAAATATATAACTGGTACACACTTACAGGTTTTGAAGAATAGTGAGACAACATGGGAAGAATGGAAACACATTTTAGGAAGACAAATATCTTTTAAGTTGTCGTTCATTAAACATATTTCTAACGTGCTCTAACTGAGTTGGGTGCTGTGTTGGAGATAAGGTTAAAAAGTGAAAAAGCAGAACCTGATTTTAAATAGTTAACAGTCCCTTAAACAAGTAGAATGATAAAGCATGAGAAATACTTTAATGACTAAGGTAGAAATCACAATAATAATTTTTTAAAAACCAGATATTTATTGTTTTTCTTTCTCTCCACCTTCTATAAAATATCATTTATAAGCAAAATCTAATTACACAGTCACTATTTTTCTGAGAAAAGGCATAACTGGAGCTGCAGAATTGGTGAAGCCTAAGAGACACTGACTAGCTTTGATTCAATGATACAAGAACCTGGAAAAAATGTTTAAGAATTGATGAGAAAGTTGGAGGATTAGGGGAAATGATGGGAAGGAAGAGTTAGAAACAAATAGTCAAATTGCAGTGCAGTAGAGTAATGTGAGGAAGCTATTATAAAGGGTGGAGCTTCAACTGGATAAAGAAAGAGGAAATCTAAGGCAGATTGTTTGTAAGTATTGTGGGGTGTTATGTGATGCAGCCTCTCCTTTGTGTTATCAAGAATCCTTCAGCAAGGATTAATGTTGCTTTCAATGCTTTTTTAGATGGGTTTGTGTTTTTGCAAGTGCATCTACATTTGAGCTTAGGCTTAGGATAGCTGAGCTTTTCAAGACAGCCCACATACACTCAAGTTATTGGAAGTTATGTTTGAAGCATTATGGGAAAAGAGAGGAATGAGTTACTTATTCCAGAAATGGGGAGGCGGTGGGGAGTGAAGGGAAGCCTTCACAAAAGTACTCTAGATGTCAAGAAAAGACAAGACTACATGTAAAAGTAGGCTGGTGAGTTTTCAGTTTAAAGATAATGAATAAAGTTGGGAAAATCAGGCATTATGAGCCTAATGATGGGATGCAATAGGGAGTGAACAGCATCACCTAAATTTTAGAACCTAAACAAATAGGTACCTTTGTATTTTAATCACTTTTAGATCTAACTACCAGATTATAGGAAATATACAGGCTATAGAGTAACAAGTGAAGGTACGTGAAAATGCAATCCCCCAAAACAGAGACGGACATTCTCAGGGCAAATGGTCAGGTTTCTCCAAGATACCGAGGGCACAGAAACAAGAGAAACAGGGAGCACTGATAAAGAATAAAAAAATTTAAGACAATACACTCAAAAATACAATATGTGGACTTCGTTGAAGCTAAATTGAAACAAATCAACTGGAAAAAAAGCTGTTTTGGAGACAATTAATTTTCTTAAATGTGAACATAGATAATGATTACATACATTTAAAAGTTTTTATTAACGATTTATACTGAAGCACTCATGGATGAAATGACATGATGACTTCAATTTGCTTTCAAACACCTCTGTTAAAATTGTGACCAAAAACCAAAAAAATAAAGCAGTTGTCATCAAGTCGATTCAGACTCATGGCAACCCCATGTGTGTCAGAGCAGAACTGTGCTCCATGGGGTTTCCAATGGCTGATTTTTTTCAGAATTAGATCACCAGGTCTTTCTTCTGAGATGCCTCTTGGAGGACTTGAAACCTCCAACCTTTCAGTTAGCAGCCAAGCACATTAACCTTCTGCACCGCCCAGAGATTCCAATATCTGGGTTAGAGGGTGAGGATGTTACAGTATAGTGGAAGACAAAATTGATGATAAAATGGGTTAGTATCAGATTGGAACATGGTAAAATATTTGAACTTTTTCCTGTAGAGAGCAAAGAAAGGGAGTTCAATGGGCAGTGGAAACAGCTATTCCCATAGCAACGTGAGTTCAGTAGGAGAAGACTTGATGAAGGCCAAAAGAGTATGCGATATATTTTCTGTTAAATAGAAACTGAGAGTGGAATTTATGGCCAAATGTAAATTAGCTAATTTTTGTAGACAAACCAAGAGTTATTGCTTCATGACCCATGTTTATTTTACAAGCAAGCAAAGAAAAATAAAATGTGTCTCTGACACACTGGACCTATTTATCAGCGGTGAGCCTGAAAATTAATTGCCAATTTTTAGAAAAAATTCTGTTCATTTTAAAATGAAAACAGATGTTACTGAGATACTTCAAGTATGCCTTTCTCAAGATAGTTTTGGGTTTACTATAGCAACAGTGGGCTGCAAACATTCTCCCACAAAACAAATAGACATTCCACTAATGGCCAGAAGAAAAAGTAAGATTAATATTACCCTTACTAACTATTCCTTAAAATAAGCCTTAGCATGTAGCTAAAAATAATGAGTAATAATAAATGAATGATTTGTTTCTAAAAAGAAGTACAATGTAAAATAATGGGTTGTGAATATACGGACTATATTATCTAGAGGATATGATGAATATTTATAGACTTGGTAATCATTCATGTGAAAATCCAAATTTTTTAGCATTATTTGTTAAATAAACTTTCTCCATTGAATTGCCTTGACAACTTTTGAAAATCAATGGACCATACATGTATTGTTCTATTTCAGAAATTTCTATTACGTTTCATTGATCTATAATGTCTACTCTTCCACCATTATCTCACTATCTTGTATAACGTAACTTCAATGTAAGCCTTGAAAATAAGATAGTGTCAATTCTCCCACTTTATTCCTAAACTGTTATAGCTCCTCAGATTATTCACATTTCTTTATAAAAATGAGAATCAGTTTGTCACTTTCTTAAAAGCCTACTGTAATTTTGATTGTCATAACATTGTCAATGTCAACATTTATATAACACAACGTAACATAACATGGTATATAGTTCCATTTATTTAGGTTATTTTAGTTACTCTTAGCAGGTCTTGCACCTAATTTGTTAAATTTATCTTTAAGTATTTCATATTTTTGGGTGTTGTTGTAAATAGAATGGTATTTTTTAAAATATTTTTCCGATTTTCATTGCTAGTATATAGAAAATAGAGCTAATTTTTGTATATTGGCCTTGTATCTTGTGAATTTGATGAATTTATATATTATTTCTAATAGCATTTATATAGATTTCTTAGGGTTTTCCATTTACAAAATTATGTTGTCAATGAATAGACAATTTCATTTTCAGGATTGCAGCAATTTCAGGTTGAGGTTCCTCTCTGGTCCCTATCTTTTTTTTTTTTTTTTGCAGGCTTCTTGTCTCTCCCCTATACTGCATAGGTTAGAAGTCAGCCAGAGGTTTGCACAGAGATTATACTCAGATTTGGGGGTCTCATCTCTCTGTTCTCTTGCTTCCAGGACTCCCTTACAAGTATCTAGCTGATCCTTCAACATTAAACTCCTTTCTTTCCCACCACAAAGCAAGACAATAAGGCCAAAGTGTTCTACCATTGTTGCCACGGGAGTAGGGAGGTGTCCTTGGGCAAGAAAACCACCAACACACAATTCTTAAACTCTTTCCAGTGGCAGGTTTTCAAGAGTGCACACTCTTCCAGCTTCTATCAATTTTTGACTCTTTCCAATGCCTTTGAGCAGCTGTATTTAATATTTTGTTCAGATTTTATAATTGTTATGTGTGGGAGGAGGGGTGCAACCACATCTCTCCACCATCATTTTAAGAAATTGTCTAGATCAGAGATTCTTAATACGAGACACAAAGAGGATTCATGTGTTGGCTGTGGGAGGATGGATTCATGAATTTTTTTAATTGATTCAAAATTATGTATGGACATTCATATATCCATTATCGTAAAGAGAGGGAACATTGCTTTCTTCAGATTTCTCAGTGAAGTTTGTGACACAAAGAAATATTAAAAACCACTGGCCTTGTGGCACAGTGGTTAAAGCGCTAGGCTGCTAACCAAAAGGTCAGCAGTTCGAACCCACTAGCCGCTCTGTGGGAGAAAGATGTGGCAGTCTGCTTCTGTAAAGATTTACAATCTTGGAAACCCTATGGGGCAGTTCAATTCTGTCCTATAAGGTTGTTATGTGTCAGAATCCAGTCAATGGCAGTGGGTTTGTTTTGGTTTGGTTTTAGCCTCTATAAGCAGAAAGACTTAGATTCTAGCTGTGTTTTTCCATTTTATTATGTTACTAAACTAGCTTTCATCTTAGATATCCCTTTACAGATAATTCAAGTTGATTTAAAACTGCTTTTAAAGGACCAAATTTGCTAAAATTTTATATCAAAGAAGAAAAGAAAGCATAATTGCTTCTGAAGTAGCGATTTCTCCTTATTTTTGATGTGGTCAATGCCAGAATGTGTATGTTTTTACTCACTTCTGTTCCAGGCATGAGCATAGAAAAAACCACAGAAGTTTGGATTCTACACCAAGTGTAAATTCTACATCCCAGTCTCCTCCTGTGTTCCAGGAAATAGGCAGGGTTCTGCATAAAAAGCTGTGTGAACCATGATGAACCTATGTACATCATGACATAGTGGTAATGAAAGCTCAGCTTTGCTTGCTAACTTCTGTCCTTGAATGCATCACACTTAATCTGATTCACCAGAATGTAATGGAGAAGACTTAGTGTTTCAAAGATTGTTCACAAAGATTCATTTTAATCTCCTAAACAAGAATTGCTCCATTCCATTTTAAGTCTTGATAGAATGCACCCAGGTTCAGAGCTAGCTGTGCAGACAGCTCAAATTGAATCCATACTATTTTGTTCTTAGACTTTTAAGAGTTTACTTAATTAAAAACAGGCAAACAAATGTGTTGGTTCTTTATTTTCAAACTGTCTGTGTGGGTCTATGCCATAAATTGTGGGGTTAGAGGTTTATTTTCTATTATATTGTGTCTGGCGACTTTTAATTATTCATTTATTTTATAATTTTTGAACACCTACTCTAAAATGACAGACTTTTGAGTCTAGTGTAGTGTTTGAGCAATGGGTGTCAAGGACGGATGACCAAATATACTGTGATAAGGGCTATATCAACAGTGAGTTCGGGGATTTGTGGGTCACATTAAAGAGAAAGAGTTAAGAGTACTGGGGTGAACATCTGGGAGGAGGTGACCCCTGAGATTATTCTTAAGCGATTAGAATGGGTAACAGGACATTTATTCCTAAATGATTAGAAATGGGTGATAGGGCATTTATCCTTCCATGATTAGGAATGGGTGAGAATGAATTTGAGCAAGATATGTCAGTTTTAGTGAAATGGAGTTGGCCAATATGGTTAAAGCATGAGGTAGAAGTGGTGACAACTGAGGATGGAGAGTTTGCCTGGGACCAGATTATGAGAAGCCTTGTAATGGAATGAATCCATGGCCATTAAAGAATTTTAGGTAGGGGAGTCATGATAAAACAGCAAAAAAATTTTAGAGCCTCATCTTTCATACAATTTTTTTGTTTGTTTATTGTTGTAGTTTAAGTGAAAGTTTACATCTCAAGTTAGTCTCTTATACAAAAATTTATACATACATTGTTAT
>NW_004443961.1:12326232-12334398 GCF_000243295.1 Trichechus manatus latirostris
TCTTCACGAGTATCATTTTATGTCCCACAGTCCAGTCCAATCTTTGTCTGAAGAGGTGGCCTCAGAAATTGTTTTAGTTCTGGGCTGATAGAGAATCTGGGGGCCATGCTTTCTAGGGTTCCTCCAGTCTCATTCAGACCATTAAGTCTGGTCTTTTTAATAGAATTTGAATTCTGCCCCCACCTTTCTCCTGCTCCATCAGGGTCTCTCTGTTGTGTTCCCTGTCAGGGCGTAAAATACCTACTTTTAAATGGAATTCAACCAAGGACTAGTTTCAGCAGTTCAATTAGAATATATTTCTGGCATTAAGGCTCTCTTTTCAGAGAGACTTCCATTTCTTGTTCCTCTCTTTTAGTTCCGTTCTTAAGATTATTGATTCCAATCACACCCTCCCACTGTTCTAAGAATTTCCGTCTATCACTCAACTCCCTACCTTTCTACTTTCATTCCTTCCCATGCTATGGTTACAAACAAGCTCTCAAAGAATCTTTTAATCTTCCAAGGACCTTTCTAACAATTGAATCTCTCTCCTTTGTGGAGCAGCTGCCAAACCACTACCAACTCTCTCGCACACTGCTCATTGCCCTATAAGGTTTCCAAGGCTGTAATCTTTATGGAAGCAGACTGCCACATCTTTTTCTCCTGCTCTATCACCCCAGTTCCTTTAATTCTTGCCCCCAGGTAAGTTTTATTTCCTTGTCAAGACCTGTTAAAAGCCAAAAGAGAATCTAGATGTTGCCTGGAGAAAAAGAAAAGAGAAGATTGAACAAACTACCAGTGTCTGAAATGTCCAGAGTATCTACTGGGATGAGATTAGTGTCAGGATAAAGACTCCTCCTTCTTTTACATCAAGCTTGAAACCCTGTACCAAGCTCTCTGAGCCCTTTGCCTTCCGGGAAGTCCAGGAAGCCCCAACTGAAAAAAGCAAGCTATATTCCCTGCAGAAAAGAGCCATTTCTGTTCTGTGAGGAGCGAAGACCTCTACATATAAGACTGAGTATCCCATTAGTGAGAAAGAATCCCCTTCAAGAGGATTAAAGCCAGAAATGTTGAACTTGTGTTTTTAATATTAACTTATGAGTCTAAGAAGGTAGCATACATGACATTCTGATAAAAATATGCAAAATGCACATTTCTCCTTTTTCAAAAAATGGAATCTAAAATCTGTGTTACTAAAAGGTGTTGATTTCTAATTATATGTAAATACAAATACACACACATACATATGTGTGTATACATATATATACATGTATATATGTATAATTTTTGTCTGTTTGTTAAACAAGCAAAAGAGAGTAACAGACTGATACAGAGAGAAAGTAGGGCATGTTCTAATTGGGAGGCACAAACATAAGATAAATGGACTCTGCCTATATGAACCTATAGAAAACTCAGAGGCTGAACTGCTGAACTCACCCAGTTTACATTATTAGGCACTGACCTGGCACTTCATTTTATGATCATTGTCTCATTGCTCCTTTCCACAAATATCACAATTGCACAGACTCATGAGGCTTGCAGTTGTTTGATTTGGGGGAAGAAGCAGTGCCATTCATCATCTTTTATTTTCACATCTAACCATTGGTTCAAATCACTGAGGGAATTAAGAAGAAGCACAATTGTGGTCAGCCTGAGAAGTCTTATATATGATTCTGTAAACAGGCAAATGGATTTGGGCAGAATGCAGAGTTGCTAAAAAAGGACAAAAGAGAATCTTCCTTAAGATTAATTTTCAAGCATTTGTTTTCTTGCCTTTATGTATGATTTTGTGTATGTATGTGCATGTATGTGTGTTTGTATGTGTACCAATGTAAACAAGGAATTATGCTTTAGGGATATTTACTAAATTATGTTTAATTGTTTAACAGATAATTGCCATACATATTTATTGTAATGTGTTTTTTTCTCACCAAGATGATTAGATTATTTGATTGCTACCATATATAATCAATCTAACATCCTTATCTTTCGACCAGAAAGCTGATTGTTATAAAATCCTGAGAACAGCTTGCCAAATTTTGGTCAGAGATAGAGAATTAGGCAGGGGCTAGCAACCAAGAAGAAGAGGAAAGTATATCCTCTTCCTGATTTAGGGAGGACAGAATACATGGATAAATGGTTAACATGTTGTAAAAATGGCACGGCAGGGGTGTCAGACTTCCTCTAACTTCACAAGCGGGAGAGAGAGTTACCATCAGCATCAATAGACCAAGGCTGATTCTTATGAGGCGGAGATCAACTATGCTTCCTCTCTCTAACCTTTTCACCAATTCTGACACCAGCCATCCCTCCCATGGCACTCTCTACTTCTCTTGTGGGTTTGATAATTCATTTGCAATGGCCACACAGAACTCACATATGATACTCACAGTTATAAGGTTTATTAGGGAAGTAACAGTTTACAATTCAGGATCAGGATCAACTCAACATGCAATTCTTTGATCAGGACAGCCGCTTCTCAGCCGTGCCCACAGGGTTCTCAGTCTCTCTGCCCCTTGGGCCGGTGCTCAGCTCTCCAGCTCCCTGGGTCAGCAAGCCTAGCTCCACCGACAAGTACCTAGAGGCACCCCACTACGCCAGCAAGCTTCCTGCCAGAAGGCGCTCAGCTCTCTCGCTCCATGGGTTTGCACAGCCACTGTAACTGCCTTGCTTGGTGGGCTCTTGTTCTGCTGCCGCCATTTCTCTGCCACTGCTTCTCACCATCTCTTGCTGTCTCTGGGGTTACAGCTCTGTCTCTCTGTCTTCTGGGTCTAGGAAGTTCTCATCATAGGGACCCCAGGTCCAAAAGACATGTTCCTCTTCCCTCTCTTCTTCTTGGTGGTAGTGAGGTTCCCCTTTCTACCTCTGGGATGGCTCATGTTAAGCCTAAGCGTTCCATACACCTTATTTACAGGGTCCCCCCCCACCACCACGTGGGTGCCATGCACCTTATTTGTATTATTAGTACACTGTCCAATCCCTTTGGTGGGCCATAAGCACCTTTATTTTTTTGCATAGTCCCACCCAATCACTGTAGAAGTCACAAAGACTATGGCTAGAAGGGCCATATTAAATAATTCACTGTACCGCACATGTGAGGATCATTTGATCTGAAAAGTCAACTAATATTCTGGGTCTCCCTTCCAAAAACAATTTTCTACTGAAAATAAACAGTTAATATAAACGTGTGCAATGATGCTGGCAAGTCATTTGCCTCTTTTGAATTACAAAATGTTTAAATATCCATGCCCTTTGACCTGGGAATTCTAGTAAGTGAATGTCTTCTGTAGAAATAGTCTAACATAGGGAAAAATGTATATATTCCCAGAGGTATTCATTATAGTGCTATTTATAATAGAAAGAAATTCAGAACAACCAAAAAGCCCTAAAATAGAGTAAAAATTATGTGTATTTTGCTATAAATCCAACCTAGATACAATACTATAATTGAAATTATTTTTAGGATAATGTTTAAAAATATGGAACAAATATGAGTTCATGCAGTTAAATAAAAAATTCAAGTTAAATAGTTAAAGAACTCATCCACATGTGCACTGGGATACCTACACAAGAATGTTCGTAACAGCCCCAAACTGTAAACAGTTCAAATGTCCATGGGAAGTGGAATGAATAAATAAATCATGAAATATTTAGACAATGGGATCTTATATACAGTGAAATGAATTATAGCTACAGGCAACAAAATAAATGAAACTTATTAACATAATGTTGAGCAAAAGAAACCGAAAAATACACACCGTAAGATTCAATTATGTAAAGTTAAACAACAAGCAGACAAACTATGCTTTTTTATAGAGGCACATATACACAGTAAAAATCCTCCCAAAAAAGGACATGATTATTATAAGTTCAAGTCAGTGATTATCTCCTAAGAACAGCAAGCCAAGGATGTGATCAAGAAGGTACAGATCACATAATGGGCTTCTAGGATGCTGATAGTGTACTATTTCTTGACCCCGGTGGTAGTAACATAGACGATTCTTCTAAAAACTTTTGTAACTCTTGTGTCAGCTACTATATATTTTGCAATAACAAGTTTGAAAAAAGAATTCAAAATACCTGATATTTTTTCCAGCTATGGAGGATTAGAGGAAAATAAAATTTGAACTGAAATTTGAAGAATTAATAGAATGACTACAAGTAAAGACGGCCTTATTGGAATTTCTAAAGGTATAGAACAGTGAGATTTAACGGAAAGATGTAGGGGAAAAAAATGGACAAGTTTAACTGTACTGATGAGTATTTGAAGGAGAGTAAAAGGAAACTCAGTCAGAGCACTACAGGCAAGAAAAGGCCCTGACACCAAGCAAACGGTTGTAACAGCAGGAGTTAGGTAATGACATTAAACCTGAGTAACAGACCTAGATTACTCCTTTGCTTCTGCTTTCCTTATATCCCCCCAGGAAACTCAGTATCATCTCAATACTGAACCAGGCAGGGATGAAACAACTTCAGCAATTTTCCCTTCCCAGAGAGAGAGGAGTTTAATATATCCACTTCCAGCATCATGGAGTTTTAAATCCTCTAACTCTTCTTTGTCCTGATCTCCAAGACTGAAATTCTGCTTTGGTTACTGTTTACTGTTTTTCATTTCTTAGTTCCTATCCCAGAGAATGGTGCATTGGTTAAGTGCTCAGCTGCTAACTGAAAGGTCAGTGGTTGGAATCTACCAGATGCTCTGTGGGAGAAAGATGTGGCAGTCTGCTCCTGTAGAGAATACAGCCTTAGACACCCTATAGGGCAGTTCTACTCGGTCCTATAGAGTTACTATGAGTTGGAATAGACACGACGGCAATGGATTTTCTTTTGTTGTTGTTGTTTGTTTGCCACCCTTGGAAGCTGATGCCAAATGTCATTCGCATTTCGACAGTCTATGTGGTCACCTCTTTGATAGGCCCTGTTATGTAGGCCTGTGCTCCAGTAAATGCATGCCTAGTGCCTCCTCCTTCATAAGCCTGGCCATAAGAAGTGTGGACAAGTTCCATTATTTATTTGCATTTCCATTTCTAATTTTCAGGGAACAAATGATACCTGTACAACAAATAGCAATGGGGATTAAAAATCAACTGCTATATATGTAAAGAATTGAACACTTGTGGCTCACTGGTTAAGAGCTCAGCTGCTAACCAAAAGGTCAGCAATTCGAATCCACCAGCTGCTCTTTGGAAACTCTATGAAGCAGTTCTATTCTGTCCAATAGGGTTGCTATAGGTTCGCTATGAGTTGGAATTTAATGACAGCAATAGGTTTGGTTTTTGGTTTTTTATACTTGCCTCACTACTCGTCTGTCAGTTTGTCGTACTGTGATGGCTTTTGCGTTGCTATGATACTGGAAGCTATGCCACTGGTATTTCAAATACCAGCAGGGTCATCCATAGTGGTCAGGTTTCAGTGGATATTCCCGACTAAGATGGATTAGGAAGAAAGACTTGGCAATCCAATTCTAAAAAAAAAAAAAAAATGGCCAGTGAAAACCTTATGAATAGCAGCAGAACATTGTCTGGTATAGTGCTGGAAGATGAGCCCTTCAGGTCGGAAGGCACTCAAAATACAACTGGGGAAGAGGTGCCTCCTCAAAGTAGAGTTGATCTTAATGTTACAGATGGAGTAAAGCTTTTGGGACCTTCATCGGATGACATGGCATGACTCAAAGTGAGAAGAAACAGCTACAAACACCCATCAATAATCAGAACATGGAATCACAAAGTATGAATCTAGGAAAATTGGAAGTGGAACGCATAAAGATCAATATATTAGGCTGCTATATATCGATATATAATGGACTGCTATTGGCCATTTTGAATCAGACAATCATATGGTCTACTATATCAGGAATGACAAATTGAACAGAAAGGGCATTGCATTCCTGCCGAAAAGAACATTGCAAGAACTTTCCTGAAGTATAACACTGTCAGTGATAGGATAACATCCACACGCCTATAAGGAAAACCAGTTAATACAACTATTATTCAAATATACGCACTAACCACTAATGCCAAAGATGAAGAAACTGAAGTTTTTTACCAACTTCTGTAGTCTGAAATTGATGAAACATGCAATCAAGATGCATTGATAATTACTGGTGATTGGAATGCAAAAGTTATAAACAAAGGAGAAGGATCAGTAGTTGGAAAATATGGCCTTGGTGATGGAAAAGACGCCAGAGATTGAAAGATAGAATAATGTAAGACCAACAACTTGTTCATTGGAAATACTTTTTTTCAATGACATAAACAGTGGCTATACACAGACCTCACTGGATGGAATTTACAAAAATCAAATCGACTAGATCTGTGGAAAGAGATGATGGAAAAACTCAATATCATCAGAACAATGCCAGGGGCTGACTGTGGAACAGACTATCAGTAGCTCCTATGCAAGTTCAAGCTGAAGTTGAAGAAAACTAAAAAAAGTTCACAAGAGCCAAAATATGACCTTGAATATATCCTACCTAAATTTAGGGGCCATTTCAAGAATAGATTTGACACACTGAACACAAATGACCGAAAACCAGAGGAGTTGTGGAATGACATTAAGGACATCATACATGAAGAAAGCAAAAGGTCATTAAAAAGACAGGAGAGAAAGAAAAGATCAAAATGAACATCAGAAAAGACTCTGAAAATTACTCTTGAAGGTAGAGTAGCTAAAGCGAAAGGAAGAAATGATGAAGTAAAAGCTGAAGAGAAGATTTCAAAGGGCAGCTCAAGAAAACGAAGTAAAGTATTATAATGACATGTGCAAAGCTTGGAGTTAGAAAATCAAAGGGGAATAACAAGATTGACATTTCTTAAGCTGAAAGAATTGAAGACAAAATTCAAGCCTTGAGTTGCAATACTGAAGGATCCTATGGGCAAAATATTGAATGACGCAGGAAGCATCAAGCAGATGGAAGGAATACACAGAGTCATTGTACCAAAAAGAGCCGGTTGATGTTCAACCATTTCAGGAGGTAGCATATGATTAAGAATTGATGGTACTGAAGGAAGAAGTCCAAGCTGCACTGAAGGCATTGGCTGAAAACAAGGCTCCAGGAATTGACGGAATATCAACTGAGATGTTTCAACAAACTGATGCAACACTGGAGGTGCTCACTCATCTATGCCAAGAAATTTGGAAGACAGCTACCTGGCCAACCAACTGGAAGAGATCCATATATGTTCCAGTTCCAAAGAAAGGTGATCCAACAGAACGTGGAAATGCTGGAACAGTATCATTAATATCATACACAAGTGAAGTTTTGCCAAAGATAATTCAAAAACAGTTGCAGCAGTACATTGACAGGGAACCACCAGAAATTCAAGCCGGATTCAGAAGAGGACATGGAAGTAGGAATATCATTGCTGATGTCAGATGGATCTTGGCTGAAAGTAGAGAATACCATAAAGATGTTAACTTGTGGTTTATTGACTATGCAAAGGCATTCATCTGTGTGGATCATAACAAATAATGGATAACACTGAGAAGAATGGAAATTCCCAAACACTTAATTGTGTTGAACCTGTATATAGACCAAGAGGCAGTAGTTTGAACAGAACAAGGGGATTTTCCATGGTTTAAAATCAGGAATGGTGTGCTTTAGGGTTGTATCATTTCACCATATTTATTCAATCTGTATACTGAGCAAAAAATCTGAGAAGCTGGACTAGATGAAGAAGAACGTGGCATTAGGATTGGAGGAAGACTCACTAACAACCTGTGATAAGCAGATGACACAACCTTGCTTGCTGAAAGCAAACAGGACTTGAACAGTCACTGATGAAGATCAAACACTACAGCCTTCAGTACAGATTATACCTCAACATAAAGAAAACAAAAATCCTCACAACTGGACCATAAGCAACATTATGATAAACAGAGGAAAGATTGGAGTTCTCAAAGATTTCATTTTACTTGATCCACAATCAATGTCCATGGAAGCAGAAGTCAAGAAATAGGACTTCTGGAAAAATGGCGCTCTAGGCAGAGGCACCACGCTGTCCCTCTACAGCAAAGATCCGAAAAACTAAGCCGAACAGAGAAAACAACAATCTGAAACCTTAAAACATCAAATGAAGAGATAAAGAACTCAGCCAAGCACCAAATAGAGTGAGAAAACTGACAGAGAATGGAGAGCGAGGAGAGATTCATGCAGAGGTCCCCTACCAGCTAATGCAGCACCGATCC
>NW_004443961.1:12335014-12336109 GCF_000243295.1 Trichechus manatus latirostris
ATTTTTTTTCTGCTTCTTTTGATTTCTTCCTTACCTGTCACCAGCTCTCCCTCCTTTCGCTCAAATACCTGGCTCTGTGCGCCATCTTTGCTTCTTTCTGAGGCGCTGTGGAGCTCCGTTCAATTGTGGAGCTGCTGCCCAGTCTGGGCTGCCTCGCTGGTGGGATCCTGGGGCTTTTGTTTGTTTGTTTGTTTTGAATTGTTTGTTTGTTTTCTTTTCCTTATCTTGAGTTGGGAGCCCTTTCTGGCCAGGCAGTGCTGCATGGCAAGGAGACTACCCCCTCGGCTTGCACAGATGTGCAAAGGGATCCCTGAGAGCATTTCTTTTTTCGTTGGTTTTTTTTCTGGGGGGGAGATTTTCTTGTTCTTCTTTTTTTTTAATTTCTTTTTTTTTCTTTTCCATTTTTTTCCCCTTTTGTCTTCTTCATTACTCAGTTTCTAGTCTCTCTATATCTTCCCTCTCTTTCTGTTCCCTGAATATCTGGCGTTGTATACCTCTATGCCTTCTAGCCAGGCTGTACTGCAACACCTGAGAGCAACTTTCTAAGACCTCATAGCTGCACTAGTGGGATCCCTGGGAACTTTGCGGTTCTTTAACCTTTCCGATTTTTGTTTATTAATTCTTTTCTTTTCTTTTCTTCCTCTTCCCCTTTCTGTTTTTCTCCATTTCATAGTCTCTCATCTCTCCACACCAATGGCAAGCTCCTCTAGCATTCTTTTTTGTTCTTTGTATGTTTTTGGCTCCTGTTCCTCTCTCCTCTCTCCCATATCCATCTTTGCACCACACATAACAATCTCCCTGCTGCATCCTGCCTACCTGCACCGTGTGCTTGACATCACACCACCAAGCGGCACAGGCACGGCCTACTGGAACCTACCCTGCACTGATTACCGACCCACCCTGGTGGCTGTAGTAAATGTCACAAACAACCTGTCCCAGTAACTCCTCTTCAGCTAGACCTGCCCTACCGTACCATATCTGACTGACTGACCCTGCCAGTTGGAGAAGGAGGCAAAAAGTATTGTGCCCACAGATGAGCAGACAACAAAGAACACATAGTCCGCCTGCTCAGACATAGTCAAACTTAAAAAACAA
>NW_004443961.1:12342108-12387324 GCF_000243295.1 Trichechus manatus latirostris
GAGATTGTTAACCATTGTCATAGGGCAACATGTGTAGTAACTGTTGAATGAGAAACTATTTTGTTCTGTAAGCCTTCATCTTAAGTGAGAATAGCAGCACTATTGGAAGAGCGTAGTCAATGTCACTGAACTGTGCATGTAGAAATTTTTGAAATGGTGTATCTTTGGCTATGTGTATTTTCGCCAAAAAAAAAGTTGAGAAGTTAGAGGGTTGACATGTTGTGGGGTTGTTAACCAATGTCATAAAACAGTATGTGTACTACTGTTTCATTAGAAACTATTTGTTTTGTAAGCCTTCACCTGACATGCAATTTAAAAAAAAATAAAATAAAAATCTATTTTGTAAAAAGGTCTGGGAAAAAAAAAAAAAAGAAATTGCATGACATATTGCATTGGGCAAATCTTCTGCAAAAAAGCTCTTTAAAGTGTTAAAAAGCAAAGATGTCACCTTGAGAACTAAAATGCACCTGACCCAAGTCATGTTGTCTTCAGTTGCTTCATATGCTTGCAAAAGCTGGACAATGAATAAGGATGAATAAAGAAGAATTTATACATTAGAATTAAGGTGTTGGCGAAGAATCGTGAATATACCATGGACTGCCAGAAAAATGAACAAACCTGTCTTGGAAGAATGACAGCCAGAATACTCCTTAGAAGCGAGGATGGCGAGACTTTATCTCATGTACTTTGGACATGTTATCAGGAGGAACTGGTTCCTGGAGAAGGACATCATGCTCGGTAAGGTAGAGGGTCATGGAAAAAGAGGAAGACCTTCAGCAAGAAGGACTGATATAGCGGCTGCAACAATGGGCTCAAACATAGCAAATATTGTGAAGATGGCACAGGACCAGGCAGTGTTTTGTTCTATTGTACATGCAGTCACTGTGAGTCAAAACTGACTGGACAGCAGCTACCAACAATATATACTCTTTAACTTTATGCTAAAAATGTCATTATTCATAGAAGTGATGGAAAAGCTGAATAAATAGATATTGCTATTATCAAGTATAGAGTAATTAAAAAATAAAATTAAGCCAATTTTCATTTTTCAGGAGAAATGAACTCATACTTGCCTACATATTTAGGTATAAATTATCTTTGAAATGTATCCTTGTGGTAGAACTCCTAGATAAGAAAAGGGAGAAATCCAATAGTACTTCCTAGTGCCCATGTAATATTCACAAGTTATTATGACTCGTAGGCAGCAATTTCCTTTCCCTGAAAAACAAAGAGCTCTCTGTTTTCAGATCCTTCTTCTTGATCATATTTTCCCAATAAAACAATCATAAAACAGGGTGGTGGCAAAGCAATTAAAGTAGCTTTGGTTATAAATTCTGTCTTCAGAGACAGTGATTTGTAATGGTACATCTGTTTTCACAAATAATGATTATCATAACCCTGCATTACTGAATTTTCTTCTACGTATATATTTGTTCCAAGCCAATTTATTCTGAGTTACTCTCACTAAAGCTGCTATTGATGTGTGCTGCCGCGAAACTTCTGTTTTTTGATATGTCTTCTCTTCCTAGGACCCTGACAGTTGCACAAGCCAATGTGCAAAACAAGGGATCTGTCAGCTCTTCACTACTGTGCTTCACACGCTACTTGTTGTTAAAGTACAGTGTTTCCCCTCTGGCCATTTTCGGTACAAAATTGTAAATCAATTCCAATTTCTAACGGGAATATAAAAAGGGATCTACCTATATTTACTTAAGTATTAGTCAAGACTCTTGGACTACAAATAATTGACAGTTACTCAAGCTAGCTTAAGCAGAAATTAAAAAAAAAGAAATAGGAATTCAGCAAGTCCTCAGAGAAAGCCAGAAAAGCCATCAGAAACCTTGGGGGAATTCTCTCAACTTCCTTATTTTTTCTGTACATCTCTCTGTGAAGACTAGTTCTCCCTACTTCTGACCCACATAAGAGACTATGACTACCCCATGCTCTTGTGTTCTAAAGTTAAAGATCAGAACACGCATGGAATCCAGTTTCCTCCTTCTCAGTCTCTATTCTCAGTGTACAAGAGATGGAAGTGATTGCCGGAATCCCATCGGGTATTTAACACTAGTCATTACCAGAGGTCAGAACAAACATGGCTGCTAGAAAGCAACTCCTTTAGGCAGATGTGAGAAATGGTTTTAGGCTGGTCAAATACCTTAAATGTGTCTACAAGTGATACTATTCATAACAAGCTTATTTGCTTCTTGAAATAGATATCTGCATGCTTGTCACTACCTCCAACCTCAATTTGATTGGAGGCCTAGAGTCTAAGAAGAGGCCCATGAGCCTAAACGGATGTCTTGTAATAATTAGTCCCTTCAAGAGAAAACACAAAAGGCTTTCTGATCTACTCTGTGATTCAGTTCTCTCAGGTAACTTTGGCATCTTCAACATGTAACTATTCAAGGCTGCTACTCCAATTCTGATTCACAGGCTCATTAGCCAGGTAGATAATTTGAAGAAATGCCAGGAATGTATGTTACAAGGAAGATGCTGTGTGAATATTAGGCCAGAACAATGTGCAATTCATTCCTCTTATTAATGCATCATTTCCCCTTCAGGCAAATTATTTCACCAAGGTAGGATAATGAAGGGCTTCAGTCAGACCTTCTTGACAAATGGGACACATTGTTGGATAGGTGCCACTGTCTCGGAAACAAACACAAGGCTTTCTCAGCAGAGCTTTCTCACAAAGCAACCTGGAGTGAGAAGACACCGTTCCATCTGTCCCAGATCATCTGATATGAATCTTCAGAGGCTTACCTCATGGGACCAAGAAGACAAGAACACATTTGGGCAGTAAAGAAAAACGAAGACTTACAGAGAAAGAACAAAGGTGAAGATGAATTTAATTAACAGCAAGAGATATTGACAAGCCATAAGCTACAAAAAATGGAAGTTAGAAATATCAACTTAACCCCCTTTTTTTTCTGAGTTTATAAAATCTGTAGCTCAGAGGCACTAGGTTCTGAAAGATGAAGTTATGTGTTAAGTACAGCAAAGTATTACTACTGAAAAAGCTTAGTTTTGTATGTATTGCTTAAAAAACTGGCACATATTTAACAAAGACAACATATTTTGATGGGATTAAAATTCTTATGTCATATGAACAAAAGGATAAATTTTAAAAAGTCACCTTCTTGGCTACAATTCCAAGATTTTAAAAAAATATCTCTAAGCAAATTATTCTCTTGTAACATCATTTGAGAGATGGGGAATTGATGGCAGTAAGACAAAACTGAGAGCCAAAAATATCTGTTTGAAATTTAACAACGGAAAAAAAGATTACAGTACTATTGTATCTAAAAAGAAAAGAAAGCAAGCAAGAGCAAGACAGAGAGAGCAGTGAGAATCTTGCCTTATTGCTTTGAGAAGTCTCACAACCAATATCAATTTGGCTGCTTCTCCCTTTACTCTGTCCCATTTTATAAGATTTTATGACTTTAATCACTTTAGGGAAGGAAGTGCAATAAAAGAGCAGTGTGATTTTCTAAATACACAGACTCCAGTAATCCCTGTGAGACCCCAGTCAGGATTATGGAATAGATATCATTACTACCCTATGAAAAATATCCAGTAAAGAGAGCCCATTGTTGCCGTGGTTATTATAGACAGCATTTACATTGTGTCAAACTGTAGCAAGACATTAAACCACAAAATGAGCAGTGTTTAATAAGTGCTTTACTCAGATTCCAATTAGGGTATCTGATTCAGATTAAATTTTAGCTATGCTCTTCATTCTAAAATTCTATCGCTGTAACAATTGAGGAATAAGATACTGATTTTTCAGCCCATAGGATTTTCAGCTTCACACCAATGGCAATGTTGGAATATTTTAATGTCTGGCATAAAGATGCTAACTCCCTCCCCGACGAACAACCTCACTCTGGGACAAGATAAAGGAGAAGTGACTCAACGTCAGCCTGGCAGAAAGAACTAATTCTAGGTGAAACACTACAAAATGAGAGGTTTGGAAAATAACATTTTATCTTCCTTCTATGTGGTGTTATTACTGCTGGGAGGCCACATTGAATCCAATCTTCCCTACCTCTGAAAAACATTCTGCCACAAAAAACTGCATTGTCTTCCTACCTGACCCCAATTTTTAGAACAAGAATTACTTTTCTGGGTTATGCCACTCTTCCACTTGCAAATAAATTGTCCCATTTTCCTCACCTGAAAAGTATTATGCACGTGGGAAATGTTGAGAAATGGTTTTTAGAAGACTTTTGGTATTTGTAGCTGGAAGATCATTTCTGCACAGGATTAGAGGCTTTTTGTGAGTGGCAGTTACGTTTTCATTTGTTTTGTATCTCCAGCTGCTGGCACAACACTTGGCACCAAGTAAGAACTCAACAAATATTGAAGGAATGAATAGACCCCAAATGAAGCACCATATGGAAAGAGAAGGAGACCCTCTATTTCTCTCCCATTAGACAGTGACATCATTTAGGAGAATAAAATCTAATTTGGATTGCGTTTGGATTTTTCTATTTCAGCCACATACCAAAATCACAAGGAAACAGCATACACACAAGGGTACCTGATGCCAAAATCCAGAGAGTTATGTCTGGGTTAAATATTAAGAAAGCATTCACAAGGCATTCAAGACTAAGTTTGATCATTGTGGCTATATAGTAATACCAAAACCAAAACCCATTGCCGGTGAGTTGATTCCAACTCATAGTGACTCTATAGGACAGAGCAGAACTGCCCTATAGGGTTTCCAAAGAGCAGCTGGTGGATTTGAACTGCCAACCTTTTGGTTAGCAGCCGAGCTCTTAACCACTGCACTACCAGTGCTCCAATATAGTAATGACAAAGGGAAAATATCCTGTCTAATGATTGGAGAAATGTTTTGACAGATCAGGGCACAACAATAGATTGGAATATTATATATCCATGGAAAATGTTAAAGAGTTGTTAACAGCACAATGTGTCAAATACTTCATGCAGCATTTAGATTGACATATTGACCTTGCCTATTTTTTGTTCCAGCTTTGTTGTGATAACCAGCTTTCCTGAGTTCTAACTGACTTCACGTAAGCTCAAGCTGACAGAGCTTTGTTCCATATCCAACCGAAAGCTTTTTGCTTTCTGCTCCAAAGCTCTCCTGTTTACACTGTGGCATGGCTCCCCAAGAGACCCACTCACACCCACACACGTGCAGGGGAGTTAATATCCCACGGGGCAAACTACGAGCTGTGGGAAAGAGTTGCTGAGGATAAATGCTTTCCTTTGTCTTCCACATGATTGACAATCCTATAATATAGTTCACAAGCCTTCTTGGAGAACGTTCCCATGAGACTGAGCACTTAGTGAACTTAGCGGCAGCTGAACTGATGACTAAACTTTACATTGGTTCTTCCTCCTCCCCTGCTTCACTCTCCTTTTTTCTTATTTCTGATCCTTGGAGTTTCACTCTCTAATGAAATAGTAGCAGATAAGACTTTGCCTCAAGTTCTGCTTTCTGAGGAAACCAGGTAAGACATTTTGAACGATCCTAGAAAGAAGACCTTTAGACTGGGATTTAGGGGCTCAAATGCCCACCTGTTGGATGATTACGCACATCTTGGCTTCACATGGTGGGGACAGCAGTATACTTTCGGGGTCTTTTCCCAGAGATGTGTTATTCTTCTACTCCCTATTATGTTATAGTTTTTAGAGTCATTGATCATCTTGACATTTTGCTGAATATTACACTAGTCCTTTAAATTTATGATATCCTACTAATTTGACTTGGTGAGCAGTAAATGGAAAGTACACTGGATACCCTAGAAAGAGACATGCATGTCAGAGGATAAGAAACAAGCTTCCATGAATACTCAGGTGTCTGCCACATTAGTGAAGTTCTTCAGGGTCTGGTGGTCTGGGGCCTCTAAGGTAAAAAAAAATGTGGTTGCACCTTGCACCTCATGCTAAGAAAAAAAAGGCAAAGCACATGCACTTTTTTTTTTTTTTTTTAAGAGGCAGCCTAAATGATACTTGTGCTCAAACCCATTTCTTCGGAAACCCATAACACTAGTTGTGAACAGCATTCAAAGGAAAAAGGGCTCTATAGCAGGTCCAGGCTGTAGTGTATGCTGCCCTGCACTTGGGCCATAAGACCAGCTAATCTAATGGCTCTGGAGGCGTCCTTGCTGGACAGAGATCCTAGTGCAGGCCCCTAGAGATCTGGAGCAAGACTATGCTTTCTTGGGCAAAACATATTCTTTGTTTGATAAAAAGTTCCTAGGTCACCTGGGTCCTTGTAGAGACTGAGTAACTGTGGGTACAAAGTGACTATGCAACTGGAACGGCCCATCATGAACTGAGTGTTACCAGATCTTATTTATAACGTGGGTAGCAGTGTAGGGTTCTTTTATATGATGCAGTTTGGGCCTGCACAGTTCCAGAAAGCATGAGTAATAGATGACCATGTTCCCGTGACAATTACCTCTATTGCACTGACACCTCTTCTTCAACTCATGCCCGTGGCCACATGGGGGAATTTTTACAATCAACAGATAGAGAAGAAATGAATTTGGGCCCTGGTTTACAGATGAGTTAGCACAATAAATTGATGAAAAATGGATTGCAGCACTCAGGGTGGCTTTAGGAACAGTGGAGAACTGTATTAGATGATCCATTATAGAAAGGGGGAAGTGGTCTGAGGCACTAATATGCAAGGACTCCTGGACAGTGATAGATGTTTTGGGTGGTTGGTCAAGAGCCAGAAGGCAAAACAGTTTGGAAAAGGAGGCACAAAAATATGGGAGAACACTAGGAGATACAGGTGGTGCAAGGGGTATGTTGTATCTGACACCAGAGATGGTTGAGATTCTCTCAGCCACACCTACCCTTTGTTCCAGTTGCCACGGTGGGGATAAGGTGTGTGTGTGTTCTGATCAACTTTAGATAGGTGCAACCTGGCAGCTTCATGCCTATCCTATGTCCTTCTTGCCTCCTACCGGAAACTTCCCTGTTGACATCAAGGTGTGAGATACAATCAGACCCCACTGAAACCCATTTGGTGTTTATGCACACACTACCCAGAAGTGTAGAGGAATTCACGTCCTGTGGGGAATTGGCCAGCAGGAAATGGAGCCAGCGTATAAATTTTTTCTCCGTTCTCCCTCTAGATGAAAAGTCCTAAGACAGAGTTTATAAAATTTAGTTTATAAAATTTCTCAGAGGATGGACACCAAGGCCAAGTAATCAGGGCACGTATGATCAGTCAAATTGCTAACATATCTTTGTATTAACTTTCCCCTTTCTTTGCTTTACTTCTTTTGCCCATCTCTCCAGCCCCCTAGATTATACTCCAAAATAAAACCTTACGCTCTGCTTTCTGAAAAATCTAGGTTAACGCTAGTGGAAAATTGTCATGATATAAAGTTAGGTGTCTTTGTCACCTAACAAGACACAAAAATTATATATCAAAATGATTCTAGTTTTGTAAGATTTATGTCTAGAAAAGATTAAGAATGATATATTAAATATTAGAGTGTCAACAAGTGTCATTTCTGGGGAGTATGATTAGAAATGTTTATTAAAATTTTTTTTTTTTACATTCTATAGTTTCAAAATTTGTCTAAAATGAACACGTTACTTTCAAAATTTGAAAAGATTTGTCTATGGGAAAATCGTCAGTAGGTTTTTGTGATGGAATGGGGTCCAAGGGCATAGTCATGATCAAGCATAAAGCAAACCAAATTTCATGGGAAACAAGCATATGCAAATCAAAACTAAGCAAATGTACAGTCAGAATGGCAGAAACTCTAACAAACAGATGAGGTCAAGGAATATTTTAGATTAAAAGAAATGATAATAAGTGGAGATGAAATGGAGTTTACATAGTAGGTACTTGATGACGATGATAAAACATTGAGTTGGGTGGGATGCAGAGAAATTGAGGAGGGCAGGATATTAGACACTGCTTCAGTGTCATTAACTCAGTGCTCAGTGAGGCTTATCACTGGCATCCTCTTAGGTTCTATCTGCCCTATGGCATAGGGAAAAGCTAAACATATCTGCAAGGTGATTAGGGGAATAAACGCAAACACTAAAGTTTGATCTGACACAGTATGTACAGGGGCTGGAGGGGTGTCAGTGATTTGGGCCAAATGATGAGACCTGGGGGCAGCTATAAGATGTTGGAATTAGTAACCTGGAGGAATACAGGGAGGGCAGACCAGACAGTTAACTGAAGTACCTTTGTACCTTATAATGCTAATAAATTAAAATGTCAAAAATCCAACCTGAAAGCAATCTGCCTCATGCAAATATCCCTTACAAATGGGTAATATTTTTTAAAAAATTATTTTAAAAGAAAATGGCAGCATTTTCTTTGTCTTAGGCACTACTCTAGGCACTGAGAATTTAGTGGTAAACCAGAAAGACCATGGTGCCACTCCTAAGAGGGCTTACAGCCTAGTGAGTCTACTTACACAAGTGACTGTATTATGAAATATATAGTAGTAAGTACTTTGAAGTATAATGAGTTTTAAGAAGTCATACACTGGAAACAGAATCTAGCAGGAGGAAGGGAATTGAGGGCTTTTCTGAAGAACTGGCATTTAAGTTGTGATTTACATGAATAGGGGTGAGCCAGGCATGAGGTGCAGGAGCCTAAGAGAGCATTCCAGGCAGAGAGCACAGTGATCTGGAGAATTATGTGAGACCTAAAGGCCCCACCAGGAGGTAAACCTAGAAAGAGTGGAGTGTTTTGCTTTTCTTTTGTTCCCTGCTGGACTCTACTACCTAGGACAATGCCTGGTACACTGTAGGTGCTCAATAAATATTTGTTGGATGAATGAATGAAGGAATGAATGATATGTTCTCGGACAACGCTAAAGTTTGAAATACATGAGCCAAAGGCATCATGATAGAAGTAACCCTTCAAAGAGTAAGTAGATCATAGCCAATAACAAGTAGATGTTGAAATAAATTAGTAAAATGTGCTGAAGGCACCAATTATCAAGCATTAAGGTCTGTAACAGCTTGAATCACTCCTGTTCAGAATTACAACCCTCAGAGTCCAGCAGCTTTTCACAGGCCATACACTAAGGAAGTCCAGTGTTACAGCTGCATAGCCTACACATATGTTCTACAATTTTTAAGTAATGGATCATCCTTTATAGAAACCAGTTCAACCATAGTAATTCCATATTCCATAGTAATTCCCATAGTAATTCCATATATCCATTAACTACTCATGTATTGCTTATGAGTGGTTGATACTTGGATAGAAATATTCCTCTTATTTTCTTTTGGTCTAAGACAGGCCAACCACTGACCAAGACTGAGGACCTTTATTGCATAATTCTTAAATCATTTTGCTGGATTGTTTAACTTGGCCAGAAATTTAAGGCTTAACACAAACTGGCTGTGGTGAGTGATTCAGGCCTTGTCCCCTTTTCTTCTCTATGATTCCATTGTTTCCACCAAGGAGTTGCCACACCCGTAGAGTCACTTTTCTGAAAGAGTGACTTTAGTCTTTGCAATAGAAAGAAAAAGAAGACTGGAACCCTACTTAAATTATTGTTTGCTCTTTCAGACTTTATAACCATCTAAAATGAGAATTTCCTGGTTTAATCATCTAACCCTGCTGTCTCTGAGTATAATTTAAAATATTTATTTTGTTAATTAGTATTCTTTGCCCTTTATGTGTAATGAAACATAAATACCAGTAGGATTGATATATAATTCACAGTATATATTAATCATTTCCTTGATGAAAGCCAGTAAGTTTAATAACAAGTAGACCATGGGCTTCAGAAGGCAAAAACTGTGTCATCCACTTTTAACTTGTTTGAAATCCATTTTGAATGTACCTCATGCACATCAGTTTCCTATCTATAGCCTATTTCTCACTGAACAATTTTTAACAGTCTATTTTTAAGTTACCATTTATTTTTTGCCAGACACTAAGCCTGGCATGACATTCACATTATCTCATTGATTAAACAAGTCAGTACATAAAAGTCCTACAAGCAAGCTGGGCACAGAGTAAGACTCAGTAAATATTGGCTATTATTTTCTCATTTAATCTACCCTCATATAATAATATCTGGCAAGGTAGGTATTATTAGCCCACACCATAGATGAGGACAGGGTGCTCAGCGAGGTGAAGCAGGAAGCGGCTTGCCGAAGTGACCCAGCTAGTATGTGTCTGAAGTCAGGCTTGTCTTCTCTCATGCAAGCACTTCTCACTGCACATGGTTTCAGGACATTCCTGGGAAGGATTTTGTAGCTTGTCAAAAAGTGTATGCACTGAAAATACAGAGATCTAAACTCAGTTTAGACATATGGCATAATGTAGAGTCTATGTGGACAGAAAAATATTGATTTGTTCTCTGTGGGGAGGTGGAGGAAATCAGCAGGATAAGGGACACGGGTTTCCAAGACTGCCTAAAAACAGAAGATAATCTATCTTTCTTTTTATGTGGCCTAGCCTGTAGCATAAACCGTCAGAGAGAGCCCATTCCTCCCATACTTTTACTAAGTTCTAGCTCTGTACGAGGCACTATACTGACACGGGGGATTAGACAATGGTAGGGAAGTCAGGAGTGCTAATTACTCTTCTGGAACTAACAGACTAATAGCAAAATAAATCAAAGACAAACAAACAAAATAACTGAAAATGATGACAAATGCTATGAAGAATGCTAACAGGATACTGAGATAGAGACTGGGTTGCAACTTTAGATGATCACGAAGTATTTCCTTATACTGTTCCTATTTTCATATTAATTTTTTAAATAATCAAATGCTATTAAAACCACGAAAAAAATACTTCATGAGTAAGTAGAGATTGTACTGTAAGTACAAGGATGTTTAAAAACATTTTTTAAAAATCCATTAATATAATCAACCATATTGATTGGTTAAAAAAAACAAAACAGTGGCCTTCATAGCTTCAGGGGAAAAAAAAATCCATAAAATGTAACATCCTTTCATGTAAACAATGTAAAATGTAACATCTCTTTATGAAAAAAACTCAGTATTTCAACAAGGGCATTCTCTTTTCTTAATGAAAGGTATTAACAGAAATACCTAGAACAGTTACCTGAGAATCACCTGAAGGGCTTGTTAAAACAAATTGTTGGGACCATTTACCTTCCCCTAGAGTTTTTGATTCAGTAGACATTGGATTGTTGTTATTGTTAGCTGCCATTGAAACCCTACTCAGTCCATTGTGATCCACAGGGTTTTTACTGGCTGATTTTGGAAGTAGATCACCAGGCCTTTCTTCCTAGTCTGTCTTAGTCTGGGAGCTCCACCAAAACCTTTTTCAGCATCAGAGCAACGCACAAGTCTACACTGACAGACTGGTGGTGGCTATGCCCATGAGCTATTTTGGCTGGGAATCAAACTCAGGTCTCCCTCATGGAAGGCAAGAATTCTTCCATTAAACCACCAATGCCTCACAGTTATGGGGTAGAACTCCAGAACTGAATTTCTAACAAGTTCCCAGGAGATGTTGATGCAGCTGGTCTAGGACTATATTTGAGAACAACTGACCCATGCTCTTAATTCTAAAATGGCAGAAGTCAGGATCAAAATAAGAATTCTCACTTCTATTTTATCGCTTCTAGAACACAAATAGAATAATAAGAAAAGAAAAAGAAAGAAAAGGTTAAAAAAAATTGAAATGGAGAAACATAGTTGTCTTTATTTGCAAGCAATGCTAGTAACCACACAGGGATACATTTAGAAGATGAGCATTCAGTATGTACATTAATATTTCTATATGCCAGCTAAAACCAATCAAAAAAGTAATCAAATATGTATCTTATTTAAAATTATCTCACAAATCATAAATTACTTGGGGATATAGCTAACAAAACAGTAAGAGCTATATGGAGAAAATTTTTTAAATTTACTAAAGCATTCACATGGAGACCTACCAAAGTGAAGAGATACACAAAATTGTAATGATGTTATTAATCTATGAATTTAACCTACAAGTTAAAACAATATCAGCCAAAATCTCAATGGAGTTTTTCATAGAACTTAACAAGTTAACTGTACTCCATATGGAAGAGTATACAAATCAGGAATGTAAGAAAATTTGGAGAAGAAGTAGGAAGAAATATATAAATTAGAACTACAGGCATAATCAAATAGATCAATGGATCAGAATAGAGAGCCCAGAAATAGACACATGCACAAATGGTAATTTAGTACATGGAAGAGTGGCACTAGGAAGTGCTGGAAGCCCTGGTGGCATAGTGGCTAAGAGCTCAGTTGCTAACCAAAAGGTTGGCAGTTCAAATCCACCAGCTGCTCCTTGGAAATCCTGTGGGGCAGTCTGACTCTGTCCTATAGGGTTGCTATGAGTCAGAATCCAATCGATGGCAATGGGAAAAGAGGTGCTGACTTCAATAAATGGTAGAAAATAAACTTCCTATAAAAAGAAAAACCTTAAAACTTACAGAAGAAAAAACAGAAGAATATTTTTTAAGCTTGGCATAGAGAGGAATTTCTTACATAAGACACAAAAAATATAGACCATAAATAAACAGTTGATATATCCAACAACATACACTTAAAACTTAAAAACAGAAGACTCTATAAACAAAGATAAAAGTCAGACCACGGGATAGGTCAAGATCATTTAAATGTATATAACTGACAAAGAACTACAACTAGTAAATACAAAGAACTCCAACTAATGAACAAGAAGAAGACAAGTAATAGACAAGAAAAATGATCAAAGGATATGAACAAGCACTTGACAGAAGAGAAAACCAAGATGTCCAACAAACTAGTGAAATGAGGCTCAACCTTACTGGTAAGGACAGAAATCAAATAAAAACAATAAAAGACAATTCCACACCCCTCCAATTTACAAAAATTTATAAAGCCTGAAGATTCCAAGTGTTGGAGAGAATGTGAATAAATGATATCTCTCATTCTGGTGGAAATAAAAATTGGTCCAAATACTTTGAAGAGCAATTTGTCTGTATCTATTATGTACGAGAATTGACTTGATGGTAACAGTTACTGTGTGTATCCAAGAGAAACACAGAAATGGAGTAAGCTTGCACATATGTAAATGAAAACAAATGCAAGCATATTTAATGTAATACTGATAGCAATAGCAAATAAAATGAAATAAAAATTAAGTTGCCATCAGTAGGGGGATGTGTAAGTTGTGGGAGAAATCACATAGTGAGCAATGTATAACTACCAATTACTAGCACAGATGCATGATGTTGAGTGAAAAAATCAAATTATAAAATGAAAATATTTGTGGATGTTTTGAAAAACCTACACATTAATGCAACACATTTTAATGAATGGATATTGTCTTAGTCATCTAGTGCTGCTATAACAGAAATACCACAAGTGGATGGCTGTAACAAACAGAAATTTATTCTCTCACAGTCTAGTAAGCGGGAAGTCCAAATTCAGGCTTCCAGCTCCGGAGGAGGCTTTCTCTCTCTGTAGGCTCTGGAGGAAGGTCCTTGTCATTAGTTTTCCCTTGGGCTAGGAGGAGCTCAGCGCAGGGAACCCAGGTCCAAAGGACACGCTCTGCTCCCGGCGTTGCTTTCTTGGTGGTATGAGGTCCCCATGTCTCTCTGCTTGCTCTTCTCTTTTATATCTCAAAAGAGACTGACTCAACACACAATCCAATCTTAGAGATTATTGAGTCCTGCTTCATTAACATAACTGCTGCTAATCCCATCTCATCAACACCATAGAGATAGGATTTCAACCCATAGGAAAATCACATTAGATGACAAAATGGTGGACAATCACACAATACTGGGAATGATGGCCTAGCCAAATTGATACACATATTTTTGGGGGACTCAGTTCAATCCATGACAGACGTGTATATATAAAGTATGACAATGAGAACTAGAGGTTTGCCCATCAACTTCAGAAAAGTGCTACCGTTTAGGAGACGGGAGGGGCATTTCAGGGTACCCCTCTGCATTTCCAGCACAGTGCCTTACAAAGCTCACGTTCATCAGTCAGTATGCCATGAATGCATGTTAGCAGAGACTCTAGTAACTCAAATGAATCAATCAATAAATAATTCCTTTCTACTTTATTGATGATGGTGACACTACCCACTTTTTAAAAGATCTCAGCTCTTTTAAAAGTTTCTTTGGGAAAATTCAATGAAGCAGAACCCATCCATAACCACTAAAGTTGGCAAGATGCCTTGGTTAAAATTGTTACCATATTGTGATAAAACCCTGGTAGCTGTGTTAATCAAATTGCAAGAAAATATCATTGCCTTAAAGGAAATATTTGGTTTCACCAGCATGTAAATCTGTATTAGCTATTTTAAGTCACTGGTTCAACTGAAACCAAGTACCTGGTTCCTAATGATCAACAGCAGATAAATCAGTTCAAGTCACAGTCATTTGGCTGTTGGCTCTAAGAGACACTGTTAATATTAAAATACTTGATGGCACCTGCTTAGCATGTTTGCCTTCATACACTGTTTCCCGTTTCTTTGTAAGTTTGCCAAGTGTTTTCAAATGAGTCCCCTGGGAAAATGACCTATCAGTAATTTTTTTCTGCATTTTCTCAGGCTGATAGGAGAGCAGTTCTTTGATCATGCTAACTGAGGGTTGCACTTCTTAGTTTTCTAAGTACAGAGAAACCTTATGTTTGTGCAGCTAGGCAGAGCTTGGTGCCAGCTCTGGGTATTTTTATGTCTTACATAAAACTAAAGATGAAAGCATGATCTGCAGGTTGGAGGAATAAAGAATATCTCCACGTTTAAAAAACTAAAATTAAGCTAGGTTCTTTTCAATGTCATTCTTTGGAATGCCAGTAATTCAGTTTTGTTTTGTTTTTTTCATTATTTTTCTCAGCTGAATCCTCTTCCCCACCACCCTACTGCAAACACTCACAGAAAACAGTTATAGCTCTTCAACAGACAGAGGGATATTTTGTTTCCATGATCTGATGTAAATCTGATAGTATATAAGTTATTATTTTCAATGGACTAAAATGAAAGTAACCTTTTCTTTTCTTATATCTTGCAGTGGCAGAACAAATGTTATTTAGCAGCATCACACCCTAAGATGGTGGAAAATCTTAGAGGAATGGGTTCATATCAGGAAAACTAGGGAGGAAAATGCCCTTCATCTGGGATGGTGTTAGGTTTCTCTTTCTAAAGAGAGCATAAATTCTACTAATGAAGATGAAAGCAAAGCCAGGATGCCAGTGACAGTATGTATTCATTTTCTCCAAGGCAGAGGATGAAATCTGCCAAATTTACTCTAATATTGATTTGGTCAGATTTAATTTTCTGTATTTTGTAAATCTTTACAATTAGAAATACAACAATTACAATTTTACATTAATGTTAAATTGTTGACACTAGGTCCACCAAAACATCACTGAGAATTTGTTTCCCCACTTGTGAAATGTGGCTGTTGATACCTACCTTAGAGAATAATTATAAAGATCACTTGTTGAGAGAAAAATAACTGGCCCAGGAGACGAAAATGCAAACGTTTCCAGGAGATTAAAGGTAATTGAAATGTGATCTTCAAGATGGGAGGAGGGAGGAGGGTCAGCCCTGTCAGATCTGGGATGAGCAAGTGCACTGAAAAGAACGTTTCATTTCCTAAAACATTGTTTAACACCGTGCCAGCCAAGCAACAAAAGTCTTTGAGAGCTCCCGAATAATAGTTTGCAACCCCTGTAGTAATAAGAGAATGGGCTCTGGTTTGAGACAGCCTAAGAGTCTGAAATTACCTCAAAGTACCAACTCTACTCTGACACGTATGGGGTGGCCATGAGTACGTATCGACTCCATGGCAGTTAGTTGGTATCGACTCTACACAGTTCTTAAGTAACTTGGGAAAGTTATTTTTCTTTAAGTCTCAATTTCCCCAACTGATAACATTGTAACATAATGCTTCCCCACTGTAACATAATGATAATAATAGTATATCCCTCATACGGTGCTTGGGAGATTTAAACAATGCTATGTATGCAAACATGCCTTACACAGAGTTTGGCACATCTTACTTCCTCAATGTTATTTGTCAATACTACACCATGAGAGTGCTTTGAATACAATAATGCCATATATAGATGTAAGGAGCGTTTGACCTGTTCTACTATCATTAACTATATAATATTTTAAAAATAGTAATTACAAATATCAAATCAAAATACATTCAGCTAAGTTCATCACTTCCAGGTTGGAACTGGGGAAACATTTATTATTTTAAGTGATATAATGATTTTAAATGGAGAAAAATGTTGATTTACTTATTGGTCATTGTGGAATATATTATTTTGAGTTCTATCAACAGAAAAGTGTTTTACTGTGGCACGAATAATATTAAAATTACAATAGAATCATATGAATTATTTTATATATAAAATTTAAATAACTCACAGTTTGCACACTGGAGATTTCCACATTTTTACACTACATGCTTTATATTTTGAAAATTTGCAATGAGAATAAAACTAAATCTAAATAACAGAATTTTACAATTTTTTGTTTCAATATCTGATAGCAAAGAAGAAAACTTGGTGCATAATTCATCAAAGAAACAGACCCACAAAGCCTTCTTTATTTCTTGTGAAATACATCAAACACACAGAAGTGTATATAAGTATATATAATTTGAAGAATAAAAATAAACACCTCTTTAGTTATCATCCAGGTTAAGAAACAGAACACTTCCAGTATCGTAGAAGCCTCTAATGTACCCCTCCCAAACTGAATTCCGTCTCCTCCTCATAAGAAGGAAATCACTATTTCTACCTTTGTGACAATCATTTCCTATTTTTTCTTAATGATTTCAACTTCTATGAATGCATTCCTAAACAATACATTGTTTAGCTTTGCATGATTGGAACTTGATTAAAATGATCACAATGTATATATTCTATATCTGTTTCTTTCACTCAACATTATGTAGATAAAATTCTTTGAAGTTGATTATGCAGCTATAATTTGTCAATCTTCACTGCAGAACAAACATTATGATCTATTTATATACCATAATTTATTTATTCAATCTATATTTGATGATCCCTTGGGTTGTTTCCATTTAGAACTATTATATCAGGGCTGCTCTGAAGATTCTTACTTAAGTTTCCTGGTAAACATGAATAAGAATTTCTATAAAGTGTGGGTCAAGTGGATTTCTAGGTCATAAGCAATGTCAGATTCATATAGGTTTTGTGAGGTCATATTTATGGGCACGGTAGTTATGGACATGGTAGATGGTCAGGAAGGCAGTATGGTATGAAGAAATCTAGATTTGGAAACTTGTGGAAATAAAAGTAATTAGAAGATGTGTATTTGCACATTTTCAAATATGGTGAAAAATGTCAAACTATTTCCAAATTAGATGTATCAACTGAACTGACTCTTTCCCCCTTGTGCTCCACATCCTTACCAATATTTGACATTGTCAAGCTTTTTTTTCCTTAATCTCTGTACAGCAGTTAGAGAATCTTTTCAGAATTGTATCACACTCCTGTTTTAAACTCCAATGGTTCCCCTAACCATCAGAATATAGCCTCAAATCCTTGATCTAAACCACAAGGCCGTTCCTGATCTGATGTTATTCGTTAAGACATTTAAATTTTGCCAACTCTTTAGGTATATAATTCCATAGTATAGTGGTCTGAATTTGCATTTTCCTGATTACTAATAGGGCTGAGCACATTTTCTTTAATTTATTGGCCACTAAACCAAATCCAAACCCACTGTCAAGTTGATTCTGACTCATGGAGACCCTATGTATTACAGAGTAAATCTACTCCATAGTGTTTTCTTGGGTGTGACCTTTCGAAGCAGATCACCAGGCCTTTCTTTCGCAGCTATGTAGGTTCAAACTGCTAACCTTTAGGTTAGTAGTCAAGTGCAAATCATTTGCACCGCCCAGGGACCTTATTGGCCCTTAGTACTTCCCTTTTTGAAAAGTATCTGTTTCTATATTTTGCTTGGTTTTTGACTAGGTTGTTTGCCTTTTTCTTATCCCTTTATATGAGTTCCTTATATGTTTCAATAATTCACTCTATGTTGATTATACGTGGTTGCTATGGTCTTTTCAGGCCTTTATTTTCAGTTTCTTTATGGTATCTTTTGGTGAAGAGAAGATCTTAATGTTAATGTAGTTAACTATTATTTTATAGTTTATATTCTCTGCATTTTGTTTACAAAATCTTGATATTATGATAATACCATCCTACATTAACTTCTAAAATCTTTATAATTTTGCTTGTCACAACCATATAGGTTTAATGAGGTCATATTTATTGACATGGTAGTTAATGGACATGGTAATTGGTCAGGTAGGCAGTATGGTACGAAGAAATCTAGATTTGGAATCTTTGGAAATAAAAGTATTAGATTCTATTCCTACTACCTTTCATTTTGAGTCTTTGGGAAAATCATAATATTTCTTCACTTCTAAAATGGGATCACTACTAGCCCTGAGCACCTTACTGGATCACAGCAAGGAATAAGGGATAAAAGACAGCTGTGTAAACTAGGAAGGGTCAGACACATTAGAGACCAAAGAAGAATATACGATAGCTAAAAGCACCTGGACAAAGATCCTGCCCAGCAGGAAATCTGAATTGTGGAACAACTACCTAAACAGGGTTTTATAAACATAAAAATATGTGTAAAATACAGTAGATAGTATCAGGGAGGGAAAGACAAATAGAATTGGTTATTCTGTGGCAGCCAGTTGTATACTTCCAATTCTAAGTTCTGGGGCTAAAATCAATTTCCTTTTCAATGTGACCTCGTCCAAATGGCCTCTGATCCGATCACTTAGTGAAATGCTGATATTGAAGTGCCTTGGTAATTTATTTATTTACTGCTAAAAATAAAAATGCCTGTTATCCCCATCAATGATGAAGATAAGACCATTGGAAAAAAAACAAAAACACACAATCTCTTTACTGTTATGATGGATTTACCTACCCCTCGATAATGAAAAGACATCTTTCAGTGGTATGAGCACAGGGTTGAACAAACTTTAACCTATTTTAGAGATGTATGTAAAATAATTGTGGGGTATCAGTGCAGGGGTTGGATGAGGTCAAGGAGGAAGTTTCAAACTGAAAAGCAATATAAATATCAGAGAAGAATTTCATAATTTCTCATAAGACGTGTCATTGTAGGAAAATAAGAACATACAGAAAGTAAGAAATATAAATTTATCTATTATTAATCATTTCCTGACTATCCCCAGAGTTAGCTACTTATTAATGTTTTGATCCATATCTTTCACTTATTTTGGCTAGGGGAGGACAATTTCCATGACAGGAACTTCCCTCACAACAGTTCTAGGAGTGACTTGACATTATTTCCATTTTACAAAGAAGAATACTGAAACTCAGAGAGGTCGAGTCACTTGCTGATATAGATAAACAGCTGATAAATAGAAACGTAGATGCAAATTCAGCCAATATAATTCCAAAGTGCAAGGTTTTCCTTTAACCCAAAATAATTGAAAAGAATGATGGTGCTCTTCTCTCTCCTCTCAATTCCCAATAAGACAATTGTTATCCCTCTCTGGTGTCTCATTATTGTTTCACCATACGTTCATTTCATAAATATTCATTGAGCCCTCTGGATATATTGTATCTCTATCTCTCATATTACCTAGTACAGTACTTTGAGCACAGAAGGCACCCAATAAATACATGTTGAATAAATGCATTTATACATTTGTAAAGGACATTCCAGTTAAAACTTTTCAAGTGCTACCAAAACCAAACCAAACCCATTGCCATTGAGTCGAATAGCAACACTATAGGACAGAGTAGAACTTCCCCATAGAGTTAGTTAATTTTTAATATTTGCTTGAAGGACTGGTAGAATGTTTTTAGAACTTCATGAAGCTGTAAGTTCACCAGGAATTAAAAGAAAATAGCATTACTCCTGACAGAAATAGTTGGGAAAAACTACATGGAAGATGTTGGTCTTGAATTCATTCATGCATTGGATATACTGAGGAACTAGTAGATATAATGGAGCCCTGGTGGTGCAGTGGTTAAGAGCCCAGGCTGTCGACCAAAAGGTTGGCAGTTTGAATCCACCAGCCGCTCCTTGGAAACCCTATGGGGCAGATTATAGGTTCACTATAAGTCAGAATTGACTCAACAGCAAGGGGTTTTGGGTTACTAGATATCAGGAGGATGAACACAGGCTCACAGTCTAATGAAATGCCAGACCACATATAATGAAATAAATACAAAAAGAAGTCAATCTAAGTGGTTATGGGTACAGCAAGGATGGAGCAAGTAGCAAATAGCACTGCCTTAAGTGGTCACTGAAGGCTTCACATCTGAATTTATTTGTTTCAATTGTTGTAAAAAATATATAACAAAAGTTTGTCATTTCAACCATTTTTCACATGTACAATTCAGTGACATTAGTTACGTACCCCATGTTGTGCAACCATTACCACCACCCATTTCTAAATTTTTCAGTACCCTGAATAGAAACTCAGTACCCGTTAAACAATACCTCCTCTTTCCCCTTTGCAGCCGCCCCTGGTAACCACTAATAAACTTTGGTCTCTATGCATTTGCCTATACTAGGTATTTCACACAAATATGATCAAATAGTATTTGTCCTTTTGTGTCTGACTTATTCCATTCAGCATGTTTTCAAGGTTCATCCATGTCATAGCATGAATCACAATTTCATTTTTCTTTATAGTTGAATATAAATTGATTTTTAAAGGAACAACATACACTCACAAGGTAAGAGAAAATCATTCTATGCAGAGGAAGCAGCAGGTACAAAAGTGAGAACACATGAAAAAAGCCTGGTTAAAAAGTTCTGAAGGTCTCTAGCATAGGGTAGAAGTAGGAGAGTAATGCAAGAACATGCGGTAGTCAGACTGTGAAGGAACTGAACGTCCAGATCAAAGATTTAGTGGAAACAGACCACACGGAGACTTACGTCAGAACTAGTCCCATCTTCTCTCTAACCCCAACTATATGCAAGGACTAACAGTAACAACAAATGATCTTGCTAGTATCTATTGTCTGCATCAATGCATGTGAACCATGCAACCATTTGTTAAATTCCAGGAAATGCATCTGATCTTTCCAAACAGAAATAATCTCTGCCTCTTTTTGTGTATTTCATAGCACTTTTTACTACCTTCCAATATTTATCATGTTTTACTTTGTTCTATGCAAATAAGTGTGGGAGAAAGACCTGGCAATCTGCTTCTGTAAACATTACAGGCAAGAAAACCCTACAGGGCAGTTCTGCTCTGTCACTTGGGGTCGTTATGAGTTAGAATTGACTTGACAGCACCCAGCAACAACAACATACATATAAGTGGATTGTGCTATTTCCCCAATTACATTTTTAGCCTTTTGCCTATCTCTGTATCTATCATGGAATTTAGTAGACAGGCTCAATAACTGAATGTCATGGAATGGAATTAAATTAAAGCATTATTTCTCCCTCATAAATTCTACATTCTTTTTTTTATTGAATAAATACAGTCATAGAAAATATACCTTTTACAATATGGTTAATTTAAATAAAAAAAAAGAAAGAAAACTATGAGTAAGAGCACCGTGTTTGGTTACTGACATCTAATCCTTTGTTTTTCTTAGGCTTGAGTCAGTAGAAATATGAAGCTTGGTAAGACTGCCTGTATTTCCAGCTTTTGTGACTCTTGTTTATTCATTAAACTACTTTGAACTTTGGCCTACTTACGTTCTTTTGCAGCCTATTTATTTGTGTACCATTCACCTGCCATGGAAAAGATACTCCCCATACTACCTCTACCCCTACCCCGTTGTAAAGAATCTGTTTACTGAGATTTTGGAGGGATGGAAAGCAGAGAGTGGTCAATGTGCCTATTTTTACTTTCTCTTTACAATGACCACTTGATTTGTTTCAGTGTAATCTCGGCTGTAACTGTTAATCCAGATAGGAAGCACCTAATCTTTACAGAACTGCTGGAGTAAAAGAGTATGTCTGTCTTCACTTATCACAGGTTCAGTTATGGGATAAACCTCAGAGAAGTATGTGCCAAGTCACCTAAAAGACTCAGTGTAAAAGCAAAGAAATTTCTAAAGGTTTAAGTGCAAAAGAATACAATAGTTCTATGAAGGAAGTTACAAGCAAGGCCTTGGAGGAAATGTGGAATTCAGGAATTCCATGTCAGGAATGGAGAAGGACAAAGATGTTTATCTTTGTTACCTGGAATTTCAATTTCCCTTTTTATTACTATTACATCATACATTCCCTATAAGAGTACCTGTGCAAATTTACCCTTCCATAGTTAAAAGGGAGTTGAGGATTCTTTAAGTGCCGAATTCAAAAGGATATGAATCCTACCGTTGGGAAATCTAGATGGCTAAAGATAGATTTATGCTAAGCTCTAGATAACCATATTTCTCACTTTTAGGCTGTTATCTTATTATTGCGTATACAAATGTTGTTGTTGTTGTTAGGTGTGGTCAAGTTGGTTCTGACTCACAGTGACACTATGTACAACAGAATGAAACACTGCCTGGTCCTGTGCCATCCTCATAATCCTCACGCTTGAGCCCATTGTTGCAGCCACTGTGTCAATCCATCTTGTTGAGTGTCTTCCTCTCTTTCGCTGACCCTCTACTTTACCAAGCATGATGTCCTTCTCTAGGGACTGGTCCCTCCTGATAACATGTCCAAATTGCATGAGATGAAGTCCAAAGGTGGGAGTGGAGTGAGCACTCAAAAGGGAGTAGATGGGCTTGGACAACCAACTGTAGAATAGAGACCTGGTCTAAGATGAGTTAAAACTCTTAAGTGAGTGGGAGGAATCAGCAACTCTCAACTTTCTTGTTTGAAAAGCTAATGGAAATTAGTGCCATCAAACAGATTACAGGAGGGAGAACAAGTGTGAGGAGGAAGGTAATGAGCGCAACGTTGGTGATACTATGCATTAAAGCAATTAAAACAGAACAACAGAAGGAAAATGCAAGTGTCTATGGAAACTCACTGAACCCTATCAAACTCACCTCCTCCAAACACTAGATGGAAGACTCATTTCAAAGGGGAAGGTTCCGATGCTAATCTGACAGATGGACCTCAGTTTAGGGGAAGCACATAACACCTTATAACTTAGATCATCCCCTGGGGGTTGAGATGTAAAGGATAATGTAACATACCCCACAGCCAGAGGATAAACAGGCTAGGGTTACCAGTGCATTATTTGGCTACCCTCATCAGAAACATAAACCGTCTCCACAAGTTTACGATAAAACAGGAGAGGCCTGATCATTTCACTCAAACAAAACCATCTTAAGTACAACTGCTATCTTCCCTTCTGATAGGGTGCATGACTCCTTGTCAAGTTCAGCTGCAGACTGTGTGTAGAAGGATTACAGTTGGGCTTTCTGAAGCTGCACTTTTCTCTTACACATACTCACTAATATGATCGTCTTTTTTAAAAAAAAAAAGGTTGCATAAAATCCCCCAAGTAGTAACTAGACTTGGAGAAAAAAATTCAGCCAGGAGCAGTACCACCCCGAGACAAGTTCTGAAAGGTAATAGCTTTGTGGGATTTGGCTGCCTGTTGATAATATTTCATGTACGTTTGCACAGCCAAGAAGAAATAGATCACTCCAAGGGATTTTGTAGCTTTTTATTTATTTTTTTCCTGTATGTGAAAATACAAAGGAAAAAAATGCATAATACAGGCATTTAATAAAACTTTAGGGATTATTTTTACCAAAGTGGTCACACATCTGAGGATATTAAAAATGAACTTTGACACTTTTGTTCTTTATCTTAATATTGTCATCACTTATTTCCTTCCCTATTAATATTTTATACTCCACCCATTCTGTGATCCAACCTAGACTAAATCTAGTCCAGCAAACTGTGTGTTCTTGTCTAAACAATGCAAGAAAGCATAGAAGGTTAAGCTTCCACTCAAAAAATGAGAAGGTTAAAAAAAAATAGAACTACTGAAAGTTTTTTTTTTCCAGTAATAAGAGTTTGCTTTCAACATTGTTCACTTGAATTTACCATAGGTATTTGAAATTTCAAGAAAAAAAGGCTTCCCTTTTGTAAAGTTTAATAAACACAGAAATACATTTATTATTCAGGGACATACATGTGTAGGTCAGATATACACTAACAAAGTTAAGTAAAGTTTAAGACTCAAGAAAGAGTAGATGATTTTGCTTTTCTGTCACATGGAGTCACTACGAGTTGGAATCATTTTGACGGAACACAACAAAAACAACAACGTAGCAATAATTGCTTCAAATGTTTCTTAATTAGTTAATTAATTCAGTATTTTCTGAGCATCTATTATACTTTAGACCATGTGGTGGAAGTAATTATAAATGTAAAAGGTCTTACTCAACAGCCAAAGGGTTAAAAACAGCTATTCACGTCACTCACGACCTTTCATTTTGAAGATTCCCTGGCCAAATACAGACTGCACAGGAAGGTGTTCCTTTGTTCACTGAAGCTGAGAAGGGAAGATGGAGAACTCCACTAGAACTGACACATAATTAGATTGTGCATGTTCTGTGGTCTTGCCAAATTTTTTATTTAAAAAAAACCCAAAACTCCTTAAAACAACAACAATGCAAATAGTATTCATTTGGGCTCTTTCTGTGTAGACAGAGTCTGGTACTGCTTTGACAGAGAAATATTAAATCAATTTTAATTAGTTTTATGAACCAGATTTCTCACTGGAGTACCATACTGCTTACAGTGAGTTGAACGGCTCCATTTCTATGAATCTCAATTCTGGTCTTTAACTTGGAGTTTTGCAAAGTCTCTGGTGGCTATCACCAGCTACAGTAAGGAAGGAGCTATTTGGAGTTTAGTATGGAAATGAGGCCAGAGCTGGCGCATGATCTGGTGGAGTTTTACACAATGTCAGTCCACCCTTTCCCTGTGGAATAGAAATTGTTGGCAAAGTAGACATCCTCTCATAGTCAGAATAATCTCAGCTTTCTTCTTGGAAAATATACAAAAAAAGAAAAGGAACATTCTAACATGCCAGCACGAGAAATGTGCTTGAGGATCCCATTCGGAGGGATCAAAGCCTGTATCTTGAATCAGTTGTACGGACTGTCCTCCACGTGTCTGTCTGGATTAATAGTTAGAAGAAGCTTTCCTTCGTTTTTGTCTATGAATATTGGAAGACCTATGGCACTCACTGCACTATAGTGAATAGTGAGTGAAAAGCAAACTTGAATGGAATGTTCCAAAGTTATGCAGTGAATTCATCCTAAGAAAATAAATAATACGAATAATTCAAGGAAAGAAAATTCCATTACCAATCTTTTTTTCTCATTAACAAGTTTATTTTGGCCACATTATGTTGACATCTATTTATCAGGATCTTGCAGAAAGGATATAACTGTACTGAGCGATATTTTTACTGTGAAGAATACAATTCAATATAGAATGTCTTCCTGTGTGGGCAAACTCATTTTAGAGCTATTTTAATGACTGACCTACCCTTACATCCTCCTAATTTGAAAACCAAACTAGTTCAATGGCCTCAAAAATTGGGCCAAAAAAGGTGAGAAATAGTACTGAAGAAATAATGAGGAGTTACAAACCCTTAAAGGATTTGCTAATGACTGTTTCATCATCACTTGCCTATTGCAATTACTTTTATTCCTCTAAAACACTACCAAACAGGTCTAAAAGGGATTTGAATAAACTTTTCCTAGCATGATCATTTGACATTTGTATGTTATCAATTACAGATTATGACAAGATTTTAGTAGTGAGACCTATATACTATCGCTGAGATTTGTAGTATATGATAAAATTCCATTTGCATACAAATGAATCTAAATTTTGCATTCTGAACTAATTGCACAGAAAGCTGCTCATCCTTTTGAATAATGTAGGGCTAGTTAACTGTAGCTTTCTTCAGGAGTGGGAACATTGTGATGAAAAAAGGATCTGATGCTCCAAGCCTATCACTGAATGGTATCTGGTTTACTCTATAGTGCATCACCCAGGGGCCAAGAAGAAAGAGGTTTTCTCTGCCCCATCTGTCCACCTTGTACTCTCTTCTCTGACAATATGTCGTTCCCCATCCTGCCTAACGCAACAGAGCACACAGCTGATTCCTAGACATAGGCTATACAAAGTAAGGTAGTATGAATGCTACAGAATTAAGAAATATTACAAAATATATTTTACGTTATTCATTTGCTCATCTTTTTTCCTTTCTCTTATCCATCCTCCAGCCAGTACAATCTTTCTAAATGGACTTCTATGCTCTTTGCTTAAAATCTGCCACTGGTAACACACTGCTTGTGGGACGTGTACAAATTAACAGGAAGGGCCCCTGGCCCATTCTGAGGGGTTCAGTGTTCATGGGTAGCTTTCTGGAGGAGATATGACCATAACGTTTTCTATCCCTGCAGTCTTAAACAAATCTTAGTCTTGCTGATTCATCCCTTAAGACTCAGTTCATGATCATATCTCCTCCAGAAAGCACCTGTGAACCCTGAACTCCTCAGACTGGGCCAAGCGCCCTTTGTGTTGATCCCATAGCACCCTCTGCTGTCTTCCATTACAGTATGTATCATATTGTGTTTTCTTTACCTTTCCTTCTTAGGAGACTGTCAACTCCTCAAGGTCAAGGGCATTGTGCTTAGAAATATTGTATTCATCTCTTTGCAGTGCTGCCCCTGCTCTTCTTTCAGGGTGGGAATGGGTGGGAAAAGAGAGACTGAGAGAAAAAAATAGAGACAAAGAAAAACAGAATGATCTAGATAGAGAAAAATGATACCAGGGGATCTCTAGAGCAGAACTATTATAATAAAATAAGTCCCATTATATGAGATTGTCTGATGTGTCTCTGCTGCTTGCAATCTTAAAGAACAGAAAGAAAACAAAACTCAGAAAATGCTTATGGAATAGCTTCCTGGTGAGTGATAAATATCCTGGAGCCCCAGTGGTACAACAGTTAAGTGCTTGGCTGCCAACCAAAAGGTTGGCAGTTCGAACCCACCCAGTGGCTCTCCAGAAGAAAGACACATCGATCTTCTTCCATAAAGATTACAGCCTAGAAAACCCTATGCGGGTGTTCTGCTCGGTCACATGGAGTCTCTATGAATCAGAATTAACTTGACAGCACTCAGCTACAACAATGTACTTCCACAACATGATCTGTTTTCTCCTTCCATGCCTTTTTCTCACCTGAAATGCCTTTTGCAATTATTTATGCCCATTCAGACCTAACTCTTTAAGTCTGTGTAAAATCCCATTGTCTGTACGGAATCCTCTCCAATTACTCCAGGAAACAGTTTTCTCAAAATGTCTGAAATCCTAGAGTACTGACTCCAATGCTCACCATTCATGAATATTTCAGGTTTTCTTTCCTTCATGTTTATTTAATCTCAAAAAATCCTGTAGATTAAATTTATTGATATTGTATTGTAGCTAAAACCACTAATATTTATTTTTGCTGTTGACAATAAATAGAACTAATGCTTAATTAAATGTTTTTTCTCTTTTCTCTGATTTTCTTTTCAGTTAGTATGCTTATGGATCTTTGAAGAAAAATTATAAAAGTTTATAACATTTAAATTTCATTAGATTTAAACATATTTGGACTTCTTTTACCCATTCAGGTGTTTTTATAAACAAACCAGAATTTCAAGTGTTTGAAAGTAGGTTAAGGAGATTTTATAGGCAGGGAAAACTCTTGTTGTTGTTGTTAGGTGTCATCTAGTCCATTCCGACTCATAGCGAGCAACTCTGTGTACAACAGAACGAAACACTGCCCAGTCCTGTGCCATTCTCACAATCGTTGCTATGCTTGAGCCCATTGTTGCAGCCACTGTCTCAATCCATCTCATTGAGGGTCTTCCTCTTTTTCGCTGACCCTCTACTTTACCAGGCATGATGTCCTTCTCCAGGGACTGGTCCCTCCTAATAACGTGTCCAAAGTATGTGAGACAAAGTCTCGTCATCCTCACTTCTAAGGAGCATTCTGGCTGTACTTCTTCCAAGACAGGTTTGTTCTTCTGGCAGTCCATGGTATATTCATTATTCTTTACCAACACCATAATTAAATGCATCAATTTTTCTTCAGTCTTCCTTATTCGTTGTCTAGCTTTCGCATGCCTATGAGGCAAGTGAAAATACCATAGTCTGGATCAGGCACACCTTAGTTCTCAAAGTGACATTTTTGCTTTTTAACACTTTAAAGAAGTCTTTTGCAGCAGATGTGCCCAATGCAATACATCGTTTGATTTCTTGACTGCTACTTCCATAGATGCTGACTGTAGATCCAAGTAAAATGAAATCCTTGACAACTAAGCTTACTTCCCCTAAAATGATTGGAAATTATTCTCAATTCAGATTTGTCACAAATTCTCTATATGATCTTGGGCAAATATATTTCCTCTTTGAACTTTAAATTTCTCCCTATAAAATAAAGGAATTGCACTAGATGATAGAGGAATCTTTCCAAAATGTATGCCCCTTGCATGTAAGCCCATAGCTACCTGATTCAATCTTGAATGTAGTATTAAATGTTTAAATTGTGAAACTAAAGGTTTTTGAACACATGTAGCAGATATGAATATCAATCTCCAATTCAAGTGCAAAAGAAATGGGTTTATTTTCCTATAATTGTGATTAATTGAACAATTTCTATTTTGTGTTTTATTTTACATGGATGGCAGAAGCTTACTCTCGGTCAATTTTGGGTTTCCTTTCCTATTTCCTCTAAAATGTGCCTGAGTTCTGGGGTTCACCATCTACCGAATCAGTGAAAGTAGGGTGAATGGGTGGATCAAGTGTTCAATGATAGCTGTTCACACTGGTATTTGCTGAGGTGCCCAACGTTGATGCATTGGTTCCCACAGGTTGTGCTGTGTCATCCATGCCTCAATCCTGTCTTCAAGTCCCCATAAAGCCCAACCAAGATCCCTCCCCCATGTCAGAATGAAAACTGTTCTGTTGCTCCCATGATACACTGGGTGTCAAGGAACTCTACAAATCTATCTCAAGACTCATCTGTCTAGGCACACCAAGCAATCAATTCTTCATTATGTTTCTACCTCTTCCCTGAAGCACTCTTACCAGAGGTTTTTGTAGCCACCTACCTTGGAACCCAGTCTCCTTCTTGAGGACTTATTCATTTCTGCACTCTCATCACTTTCCCCAACAGCTCTCCATCTGCATATACATTTGGTGTTAGGTGTAATCTCTGACTCTGTCCCATCCCCAAGCATTCAATTATACTGACTTATTTGCTGTGACTTGAATATGGCATTTGCTTTCCATGCCTTTGTTTATTTTGACCCCTTCTTTACAAATGGAATCCCACTCCTCCTCCAAGGCTCAACTCAAACACCCCCTACTCAACTTTCAAAACTTAAATATAACATGACCTTGGAAGTCTCCCAAGACAGTCATGTGCTTCCATAGCACTATGTACATGTGGCATATGCCACATTTTATTATCTTATTTCTTCACATGCCTATTGGATTCATCATTGTGTCCTAGCATAGTATCTGGCATACAGTAAGTGCTTAACAAAGGATTATTAAATCCATGAATGATAGTGAGATAGCATAGTAAGCACTATTCTCTCTACCTAACAGACGAAAAAACACATTCCAAAAGTGAAAGAGGCTTGCTCAAGGCTAGAGATTTACTCCTTCAGGATACTACGCAGCTTTATGGGCACATAAGAAAGATAGTTTCCCAAATGTTTTCACCGTTCTCATGATGTATGATAGAAAAATGGAATGACAAAGCTGGAAGAAAAATCTAGGTTCTAGTAAAGAATATTAGGGCCAATTTGGAGTACTAAACTTTGAATACTTTAAATTTGGGACCACAAATCTCAATGGGCTCTGACAACTACCTATCATATTTTCTTGGTCAATTGACTCTTCCAATCTCCGAGATAGTTATTTCACATCTCTTCTTAATCCTCTGTAACCTTTGAGCCCCTACTCACTCTCAAAAGTTGACCCTTCTTCTTATTTCAGTAAAAAAATAGGAGTAATCATAGAAGAACTACCTCAATTCCTCACCTCCAAATCTACTGACATCCCTGTACCTAACCCCACATGTATTACCTTTAAACCTCCTATTAAATGGGCAAACTCTCCTTGCTCCTATCTGAAGTCAATTTTTCCTCTTATGCAATAGAACTTTTTTCCTTCTTATCCACACAAGAATTTTATTTTTAGTGTTACACCAACTCTATTCTGCATCATCAATTTTCCATCATCTCATGATCTTTCCCATCAACGTATAAACATGCCACATTGTTGTTAGTTGCCGTCAAGCCAGCTTCAACTCATGGTGATCTCATGTATAACAGAATAAAACATTGCTCGGCCCTGTGCCATTTTTATGATTGCTGGGATGTTTGAGTTCATCGTTGTTGCTATTGTGTCAATCCATTTTATTAAGGGTTCCCCTCATTTTTATTGACTCTCTACCTTACCAAACATGATGTACTTTTCTAGCAATTCATCTTTCCTGATGACATGTCCAAAGTAAATGAGCCAAAGTCTCATCATCCTCACTTCTGAGTAGCATTCTGGATGTATTTATTCTAAGACAGATTTGTTCATTCTTCTGGCAGTCCATGATATATTCAATATTCTTCACCAACAACACAATCTGAGTGCATCAATTGTTCTGTCTTCCTTTTTGTTTGTCCAGCTTTCACACACATACAAGTGATTGAAAAGATCATGGCTTGGGTCAGGCGCACCTTAGTCATCAAAGAGACACCTTTGCTTTTGAAAACTTTCAAGAGATCTTTTGCAGATTCATTCAGTGCAATAAGTCCTTTGATTTCTTGATTGCTGCCTCCATGGACATACATTGTTGATCCAAGTAGAATGAAGTCTTTGACAACTTCAATTTCTTCTTCATGTATTGTGATTTTGGACAACGAAAAAGAAAGGCAGAAGAAGAATTTATGCATTTGAACTGTGCTGTTGGCATAGAATATTGAATTAAAGTTGGAAAAAATACAACTATATTTTGAGGAAAGTCAGCCATCTGAAATCATTAAAAAATATAGTGTAATTTACTACTGCCTAATAGGACAAATACCACTTGAGGCAATGCTATAACCTTGTTGTTGTCGTTGTTGTTAGGTGCCATTGAGTTGGTTCCAACTCACAGCAACCCTATGTACAACAGAATGAAACACTGCTCATTCCTGGTTTATAGTATTATAAACCTAGTACTAAGAAAAGACTAAATCCAAAAAATCCGTTGCTGTTGAGTCAATTCTGACTCATAGCGATACTATAGGACAGAGAAGAACTGCCCCGTGGGGTTTCCAAGGCTGTAATCTTTACGGAAGCAGACTGCAGTGTCTTTCTCCGATGGAGTGGCTAGTGGGTTTGAAATGCCAACCCTTCGGTTAGCAGCCGAGCACTTAACTACTCGTCCACCAGGGCTTCTAGCAGATTTAAATTAATTTTTTAAAGTGATTTAGTAAAGGATTATAATTCAGAAAGGATTCCTATGTTCTTAGCCTGGTTATTTCACATTTTAAAAAACCTCCGGAAAAGCTCACATTTTAATAACTTGTTTTCACCCTAGATCCCACGACTAATAACTAGATTTAATTCTTCTTTGTAGCCTCTGCTATATTTTTCATCAGAAAATTCTTCAGAAGAACGACTTATTTCATGAATGTGTTTCAGCCTCACTGGGTTTGTAGGTACGATCTGGATTACTTCGTAAGTAGGGAGAGTGGACAAATGATTTGTTTGAGAATATGTATAATATTTTTCCTTTTTTATTATTTTTAAATTTTTTATTTATTAATTCTTTTATTCCAGTTCTTTATAACTTTTGATATAGTCTAAGGGTGACATTGCCAGGACCTAAGCATCTTCATATAAAATGCAAACACATTTCAATTAACGTTCAAGTTGGAAAAAATGACTTTTACTTCTGTGGGTGCAAGTTTTCCACTTCCAGAGGGGTTGGCAGCAGAGTGCAGGATGTTTATCCTTAGCTTCTCACAACTCTGAGATCCTTATAAATGTTCTCCGTGAGAATATGCTTAATTGCTCTTTTATGATGAGAACATATTATTTTTGAAAAGCTTATTTACCATCTTCTATTTAATCTTGAGTTGGTCAAACTAGTCTCTACAACTGAGAACAAGCTCAAATATGTGGCCTTACCAAACAAAGGGCTCCTAACATTTTAACTGAAAGTTTAATGCTGCATGACTTTGCAATGATGACGTTCAAAGATCCAGTCAGGAGAAATACATAATTCCTTTATGTTTAAGACATATGGCTCAGAGGAAAAGACATTTGGAATTATGTATATCTTGCAGGACATTTAAATTTTAATTTTGTATCTACTTCCAATATGTAGGTCAACTTATCCTCTTGTAAGACATTATAATTTCAATCAACAGAACTGCGCTACCTAGGTACTCAAACTGGACCAATGGGTCCATGCCCAGCGTGCAAGAAGCCAATTTCTCAGATGCTGGTTTTGAGAGGAAGAAAGAGTTTATTTCAAAGGCTAACAAGTGGGAACTCAGCGGTATTGACCTCAGATTGAGTGCCTCGATTTGAGCGAGCAATCACATTTTATATTTATACATATTCATATAGGGGTGGAGGAAGGCAGTCAACAGGATCAGAAAGTTTTAACTATTCATATTTTCTATTGATTATTTATTATGAGGCGGGGCTAAGACTTGGCGCGGAAGTGGCAGACAAGACCCTTCGCTTTTGAAATGGGCTCGGCTACTGCTGATGATGTATATCCGGTGATTTTGGTTCCTTGATATGAGTCTTTTCCTTCCTTGACATGAGTTCTCTTGTGTTACTGAGCACGTGTGGTGACCCAGGGTCATCTCTGTATGTTCTGCGCATATCTGACCATTCTGAGCTGATTAGATCTGGACCCGTCCGGGGCTCTCCAGAGGGTCTGCAAAACAACTTAGAGGAAGTGAATGACGTGGTGGGGGAGGTGACTAGACGTGGTCTGATAATCGATGGAGTACTAATTAATTAGGTGTCTTCAACCTCTAGCGTCCCCTAACAGTACCATCAGGGAACGCAACGTTGGCAGTTTTCACCAGATGAATTCAAGTGACAACTGGCCATGAGGAATGCCTGGACCTCTGCCCTCAATCAGCATCGCATTCGCTGACCCGTTGATTCAGCCGGACTCTTTAAATACCTAAATCCAACAGCTTCTGAGTGTCAATAGGGCTTCGGCCTTTTAGTCAACAGAAGCCTGAAAGCTGAAGTAGGAAAGAATGTGGAGGCTGGCATAGGGAACAGTGTTATCACTCCCATCATTTATAGTGAGACATTTTTGTGGTTTACAAAGAATGTCAAACTCCTGTTCTGAGAGAGACTGGCCATTCTAGACTGATTTTGCATCACTCGTTTATTTGGAACAGAAGTAGTCACTTAGGTGGATGTCACTTTTCCTATTCCTTAGATACTAATAAGAATCCTCCATGGTCTGTCCATCATTTTGTTTAGGCAGCATGGTTTAGTTGGTCAACTTTGTCTTTTCTGTACTCTATTCTTCCAGATTATCTCTCTTCTCTGGGCATTGGAAGACTCACCCTATGCTCTCAGACACCTCATTTCTTTATTTGTACAGGAAGAACTTCAGGCTGTCCCTGGGTGTGGGTGAGTGAATGGGGCATGAGGAAGCTGGAATAGTTTTCACACAAATGTGATAGAATCCTAATTGGCAGGATTCTAAGCATCTGCTAGTAAACGGGGGAGAATTTTCTCACCTTTGTGACTCACTTTCTACATGTGCAAATATTTAAGTTATAGGTGGTATGTTCAGAATTGGCAACCAAAGGCATATCTCCTAAGTTTCCCACAGGCAGACTTCACTATACTTAATGATTTACGAATGCATGCTTTTTTTTCCCCCCACTTTAACGAAAAGCTAATACTCCCCAAAGTGAGGGAGTAAACATATCTTTGAGGAAATAAGCATGAACTTTGAAGTCATATTGGGGCAAAGATTCCAGCTCTGAAGGGACAATGAAGAAAACCAAAGACACAAGGGAAAGAGTAGTCCAAATGACTTATGGACCACAAGTACTACAGCCTCCACCAGACTGAGTCCAGCACAGCTAGATGGTGCCTGGCTACTACCACCTACTGCTCTAACAGGGATCACAATAGAGGGTCCCGGACAGAGCTGGAGAAAAATGTAGAACAAAATTCTAACCCACAATAAAAAAAAAAAGATTAGCCTTACTGGTCTGACAGACTGGAAAAACCCCGAGAGTATGGCCCCCGGACACCCTTTTAGCTCAGTGATGAAGTCACTCCTGAAGTTCACCCTTTGGTCAAAGATGAGACAGGCCCATAAAACAAACAAGACTCAAGGGGCAGACCAGCCTGGGGGCAAGAGCTAGAAAGCACAAGGGGACAGGAAAGCTGGTAATGGGGAACCCAAGGTTGAGGACGGGTGAGTGTTGACATGTCATGGGGTTGGTAACCAACATCTCAAAACAATATGTGTACTGTTTAATGAGAAGCTAGTTTGTTCTGTAAACCTTCATCTAAAGTACAATAATAAAAAAAAGAAAAAAAATTCGAGCGCTGTCACTAACTAGATTTTAGACAATAAGCAATGACTTTAGTACTTTATGACTCTGGGTCTTATTTTTCTTTTCTATAAATTGGGAATAATACAAGCTTCATAGATGTAAGATAAATCTAGATGCAACACCCATCAACATGTTGACAGCCAGGGTTGATTTTGCTGGTGTGGTTAACAAGGTAGGCATCTCTTCCTTCCCCATGTGTGACTCTACGTGAACCACAAAACTTGGTTGATGAAAACAACTTTCCAATTTAAAAGGCATTTCTTTAAAGGTTATAATACTCCTTAATAAGGTTGCTTTGAAGTACAAATAAGAACATAAAGTATATTGAATCATACCTGTACATGGCTAAATTTTAGTTAATGTTAACTTTTTACCCTTATTATGTTAATAATTACAATAACGATAATAAGCTGTGATGCAAAAAGCCAGGTCATAGTTAAAATGTGAGGTGGTTAGTGGTCAGATTGGACTTTCAGGAGCAGGACATTGATTAGATCACCATAGTCTGGAGTTTGGCCTCAACAGTGTTGGTTCAGTTGGCTCTTTGAAAGTGTTGGTCAATACTAGAGGATGATTCACAACCACCAAACTCACAAAACAACAGATGTTATAATTTACAATGACAAATGTAGGTATCATACAGAAAGGTCCTAGTATTCACAATTTATCTCAGCAAGAGAAACAAGGTTATATTAAGTAAGGTCCATAAGGGAGTAGAATCAGTACCAGCGTAAAAAGCTGACTGATCCTAAAGACTAGAGTTACCACACTTTGGTAAGCTGATCCATCCTTATCTGCTGTAGGAATGAACTTAATACATGGATGATAAGGACAAGATATTACAGAAGGAAGCCAGAACTCTGTCCCTCAAATACAGCTGGTGACATACTGTCAATGGGTTTTACCGTTTTTTTCTCCCCCTTGTCTATTCACCAACTTGACCAGTTTCCTTCTATTGCCTCTTCCTTCCTCTTTTCTTTCCTTGTGCTTTCCATAGTTTTCCTTATTTTGTCTTCCTTTCTCTCTTCTTTTTTAAAATCAGATAATATACATTTCAATAATTTACAATTTGTATATGTTAATGAACTCATTCCCCTTATATCCTATTTAATGGCCCTCCTTGGATATTCAATTAACATGCTGACTCTGTGAGCTGTATTTGAAGATGGTTGATGTCATTCAATACACAGTGATTTTGGCTGTTTAATTTCTTGCAGCTAAGATTAACTTCATATTCTAGAGGTAACATGCTTCTCTTCTACCATGAATATCAGGCACATATCCTAACAAGTCAATTGAATCCATAACACACCTGAAGCATACCATCCCAATAGAAATGAGTGACTGACATGTAATAATCTTCTATGGGAAAAGGCTTTAGAGTGGAACCTAAGATGCTAGAAAGCTATGTCCTTTGTCCCTTCCAATGTTTCCATCTTCCCCAGACTTCCATGATTCAGTCAGCCACTCATGGTGGCCCCCAGGTCCAAGGGTGACTAGATTCTACACTGTGAAAAAGAAAAGGACCAGTTTGTTAGCTTCCAACCAGGAACTGGTCTACCTGCTTCCCTTTTCATTGCCCTTTACTAAAGTTCCACATCAGTATTTTTCTTTCCCTACCCACCGTGGCCTAGTCAGATGTTTTTACAGGGAACATTGTGATGTCTTCTGAAGTAGTCTTCTTTAGTAAAGTACCAACTGCATCCACTTCCATACAGTAGTTGTTGTTGTTAAGTGCCGTCAATTCGGTTCCGACTCATAACGACTCTATGTGCAACAGAACGAAACACTGCTTGGTCCTGTGCCATCCTCACAATCGTTGTTATGCTGGAGCCCATTGTTGAGGGGCTCATGTCCCAGCACTATAAAAGACAATGTTCTGCTGCTATTCATAAGGTTTTCGCTGGCCATTTTTTTCAGAAGTAGACCACGAGGTCCTTCTTCCCAATCTGTCTTAGTCTAGAAGCTCCACTGATACCTGTCCACCATGGGTGACCCTGATGGTATTTGAAATACTGGTGGCATAGCTTCCAACATCATAGCAACACGCAAGCCATCACAGTATAACAAACTGACAGATGAGTGGATATGGTAGTTATGGGGGCTTAAAATGAGATAATATATGGAAATCATTTAACAGGCTTCCTGGAACATAGTAAGTATACAATAATGTCCTACCTCCCCCATACACTAAACAATAAGCACCATGAAAGTGGAACTGTATTCCTAGCACTTAATATAGTAGAACGTGAAACATGGTTAAAAACAAAAAAACAGTTGCCATCGAGTCAACTCAAACTCATGATGACCTTATGTGTGTCAGAGTAGAACTGTGCTCCATAGTGTTTTCAGTGGCTGCTTTTTCAAAGCAGCTAACTAGACCCTTCTTCCAGTGCCTCTGTGTGGACTCGAACCTTCAACCTTTTGGTTAGCAGCCAAGTGTGTTAACCATTTGCACCACCCCAGGACTTGGAACACGGTTAGTAGTTTAAAAAAAAATGAATGAATGCATGAATGATTAGAGGGAAAGAAGAATCAAAAGGCTCTTTCACATGGCTTCCTTCTCCTTTTTAAAACATAGAGCGTCAATGCCTTTCAACTTTTTCACCAAAGAATCCCAAAGGGAAGAAAAATATAAGAATTTCCTGGGAGTCTAGAGATACAGTGTTTTAAACTGTTCCGTGTTTATCTTTATTCATAGCTTCTGGTGCTCAATCCACGCCCCAGGAGTTTAGAACACTTACCACAGTGTTTCTCAAAACTCCATCCATAGACCACCTGCCTCAGAATCACGTGAATGCTTGTTGAAAAATCACATTCAAAGGGCAACATGTCTATGCATTTGTGAATCAGAATTCCTGTGAACTCGAAATCCCCAAGCTATTTTTTACACACTAAAGTTTGAATGTCATTGCTGAAAATAAAATAAAATTGCACTAAATACTAATGATAGTTGTTCTTCTCAGGATTAAAAGAAGTTATATATACTACTGGATCCCGGGTAGTGCAGTGGTTAAGAGCTCGGCTGCTAACCAAAAGATTGGCAGTTCGAATCCACCAGCCACTCCTTGGAAACTCTATGGGGCAGTTCTACTCTGTCCTATAGGGTCGCTATAAGTCAGAATGACTAGATGACAACAGGTTTGGTTTTGGTTTGGCATATATACTATTAGAGAAAAACAAGAGTCATACTTCTCTGATCATTTAATCATAGAGGCTAGAGGAAAGATACCATAGCCACTAGCCATGTGTGGCTATTTAAATTAAAACAAACAAAACAGTTGCTGTCAAGTCAGTTCCAACTCATGGCAACCTCATGCCTAACAGAGCGCTCTACAGGGTTTTCAATGGCTGATTTTTTGGAAGTAGATTGCAGACCTTTCTTCTGAGGTGCCTCTGGGTAGACTTGTACAGACCAACCTTTGGTTAATAGCCAGCACCAGTCAGGGACTCCACTTAAATTTAAAGCAATTAAAATGTAATTTAAATATCCAGTTCCTCTGACCACTAGCCCTATTTGAAGTGTTCAATAGCCACATATGGCTAGTGGTGACAATATTGGACAGTACAACAGGAAGTTTTATGGACAGTGCTGCTCTGGAGTAAAGAGGCTATCTGACATGGGATGGGGGATAGGATCAGTGAGGATGTGTTACAGAAGCTGGGAAGACTCAAAAGACCTAAAAGACCCCACCCCAAGTTAGCGTGTAGGGTCAGAGGACAGGAAAGCAATTGGAAGAGAACTAATATATGGCGGGAACTGTGCCCTGGCTTGGCGGCTGTTTCCCAGAAACAACTCTACCCCAAGAAAAGAGAAGCTAGCCTTCTCTGCCACAACCACTCATAAAGCTTGAGAAAAAAACTGCTGAGTTTACAAATTTACTTGAATTTGAAAGTCAAAAAAAGGGTTGGGTTTCTCACTGTGTTGGAAATGTAAGTGGAAGGCAGCAATTCAGCTGGAAATCAGAACCTGAGAGTCAAAGGAGGCCATGGGAATGGATTCCACTTGCCATGGAATTAGGCACTTAGGGCTATTTCATCTAGACAGGTGTGTTGTTGTTGTTTTGGGGTGATGTAGAGTCGATTTCGACTAACAGCGACCCCGTGTGACAGAGTAGAACTGCCCCATAGGGTTTCCAAGGCTGTAATCTTTACGGAAGCAGATTGCCAGGTCTTTCTTTTGCAGAGCCACTGGATGGGTTTGAACTGCCATCGCTTAGCAGTCAGGTACTTAACAATTCCACCAATAGGGCTGCTTCGACAGGTATACAGACTGTTGAAATTCATCAAAATGAATACTGTGTATGTGAATCGGACCTTATAAAAATAAGTTAAAATGCATGTATATTTTATTTAATCCTCAAAATCATCCTATGAGAAAACCACAGGTTATCATGTTTCAGAAACATGCCCAAGGTCACAGAGCAAGTAAAGGAGAGGTGCACACTATGCTGTACGTGGTGCTTAGGATCTACATCCTGATCCAGGAAAGATGGTACTGAGTCAGCACACTGTGGTTTATTCCTAAGAAAAATGACCAGGTAGTCATTTGGAATCAAGGTCTTTTGATGTCTCTAGTATCAACCTTTTTGGTTTGAAAGTTATCGATTTGATACACACTCATATTATTCAATCTTTAACTGCATTTTCAGTTACATCTAGCTAAGACAGGGAAAAGACTAAAGTCAAAAGCTAAATTACAGCTATCACCATGGAGCGTCACAGCCCCTTACTCGAGGCTGCAACAAAATATCAGAGACCCACCAGAGGGTAAGCCAGACTTCAGAAATCATCAGGTGATAAACTGAGAAGTCCAGATATTGTTCTCTAACATCTGTCAACAAGAACCACTTTCATTTCTGTGATTTCATATCTCTAATTTTCAAGGATTAGTTTAAGATTACAGGAGGCAGTGAGTTTTAATTAAATACAGATAGAATAGATTAGTGGACTGTAATTTAAGAGTATTGGAAAATGGAGCAGAACATCGATGCTTAACAAAGTCAATTAGACCTGATACGTTCTTATAATTCTATGAATTTATACTGCTATATAAGTAAACGCTATTTTTATTATTTTATATTTTAATTGAATATGTGTACTTATAAATATATGTCCTGCATCTACTCTATAATTACAGTGAATCAAATGATTTTGTTAAGAATTATATATTAAACAAAAATGTTATATGTATCTAAACCTTAATAGCATATTACTATCAACAAGTCAATAATATTGTAGAAGGCTTACTATCTAATTAAGGAGAAATCGTACTTCAAGGATGAAAGGCAACTCACAAATTCAGATAATTGCAAAGCAACAGTAGGTGGGAAGGCTGCTTTGGAAAAGAGGGTTTTTGCTTATAAATGAAAGAAACGATCCCATCTGTTGTCTCAAAAGAGCTATTTTGTGATGATGAGGGACGAGTCTAGCTACATTAAGACACAAAATCTAAGGATTCACTTCATGATTTAACATGTAATGACATTATTATGAAAATAGTATTTAAACTCTGGAATGCGGAAAGCTTAATAAAAAAATAACTGAATATTTAAAGAACAGACAAGGCTAAAATTTATCAAAGATCAAGTTATATACACACAATTTATTATTGGTTATTATTATTTTCTTTCCTTTTTCTATCTTGTTTATTTTTCTTTATTTTATCTGTATACATTAATCGAATCATCAATTATTTATTGAGTGCTTTTTCCTAGGCAAGGAATTCTGCTAGGAACCGTGAGATCCTTGCCATCAAAGAGTTCATATCGTAGTTGGTGGTGGTGAGTGGGGAGAAAGAAACACATCAGAAAATGAGGGACAAAACAAGATTTAAGAACTTCAAAGCTGTCGGTGAAACGCTGTGAAGAAGTTCCTATTTCACTGCCTGAGGAAACCATGAAATGTTGATACCTAGCAATTCAGAGGAGAAAGTGATCACTTCAGTCTTGGATGACTACAAAAGAATTGACTTATTTTTAATTTTCATTTTAATCCACTTTTATTTTATTTTTTTTCCATATTTATTTTTATTGAAGTGTCATTTACATACAGTAAATTGAACAGATCTTAACTATATAGTTCTATGAATTTTATCAATACTATCTACCCAAGAAACTACCACCAACACAAGATAGCAAATAGGCCACTTTTCCAAAAATTCTCCCACAGCCCTTTCTTCCCCATTACTGCTCTCAGAGACAACCATTTTCTGATTTCTATTACCACAAATTAGTTTTGTCTTCTTGGGCTTTATATAAATGGGATTATAGAGTATGACCTCTTCTATCTCGGCTTTGTTGATTCAACAAAAAATTTCTAAGATGTATCCATGTTGTTGCATATATTAATACTTCGTTCCTTTTTAATGCTGAGTAGTAACGCAAATATTAGTTTCTTGGTTATCTGTCCAGAGATTTTTAACCTCAAAGAACACTGCTTAAATTTTAGCGTCATCTAAAGCTTGAAGATAAAAGAAATACACAATCACTGTACCAAAAAGAATTGGTCGATGTTCAACCATTTCAGCAGGTAGCATATGATCAGGAACCGATGGTATGAAAGGAAGAAGTCCAAGGTGCACTTAAGGCATTGTTGAAAAACAAGGATCCAGGAATTGACAGAATACCTATTGAGATGTTTCAACAAATGGATGCATAGGATCACTATGAATCAGAACCGACTGGACGGCACCTAACAACAATAACAATGCTTGCCTAGATGGAAAAGGTAACCTTTCCTCCCTCTGATGAGTTTAATAAAATTAGAATAAAACAATAAAAATAAGTATAACCCACAAGAACAACTGGCTGAAAGAAGAGACAATAATAAAGGAAGAATAAATGTTTGGAAAATCACTGGATGAGTGAGCAGGAAGCAGAAAAAGTCGGAGGTGAAGGCCAGAGAGTGACCACTCTGGTTTGTGTAGGGGAGAGAACTCCAGAACACAAAGGAACTAAGGAAACGCTGGATACGTTTGACCATATATAAACTAATATTCAGAGGGATTTACAATTCTCTTGGAGACTTTTATAATACTTAACTATAAAATGGTAAGAACATAGAAAACTAAACCAAAAATGAAAGGAAAATACTATAGTTAGAACAAACAAGTTTTACAGGAAATGAATTGTAATCACAGTACATTATCTTGCTAAACAATCAACTACACTACATAATCATAATTAAGTAGATACTGAGTACTGATTTAACTAAAATTATGGTCCATTTTCTTGGAAAAATAGACGAAGGAAAAAGGACATGGGTGGTGTAAGACTGTTAAATTCTAATCTTGTATGAGATAAACAGAAATTGATAAAGAAACGTGTGTGTGTGTGTGCACGCAATTTAGAAATATGAACATAAATAAAGAATGAATTAAAAGAATTTGAGCAGGGGATGATGAGGTGAGCCAGAGGGCTGCTCTTTTTCATTATAAGTTTTGTAATATTATTTGACTCTTGAAGATAACATGCATTACCTTGTTAAAATACAAATAATTAAAAAGATGAAAAAACTATGCTAATATTGTATATGTTTTAACAGTTAACCAAACATATTAATTTAAAATCTAAACAAGGAAACACGTTTTTGTACTATGAAATTCTTAAAAGTGTGATAATTTTGGCAGTTTTATATCATATTAATTTTTATTGCTGTTATTTATGATTGCAATAATTTTAAATCACCTTGGTAGAATCATCTCTTATAACTTATTTTACTTCTCTGCAATTATATCAGCTTGCCAAGTGATGGGGAAAGGAGGAGACGTGCCTAATAAGTACACTGAATTTGTGGAAGAAGTAGTCTATACAGGTGGCTGGCAATGTGCAGTTATTACCAAAAATTCAGAACAAAGGGATAAGCCTTTTAAGGTTAAATGTTAAAAATAGACTGTTACAGTAATTACATACAGTCTGAGCTCTCTAATTCTTGACTTTACCAATCCCCTGAATCAGGTTTTACATACAGCAATAAATACAGGAATTCTTTAACTTGGGACTTCATAAAGGCAACAAAAGAATTTGTCTAGAGTGAGCAAACTCCCACCAGTAAAGAGGACTATATGTGGCTTACCCTCCCCTGTACATATGCAGTGAAGGAGAACAGATTCACAGTATAGGAACTATCAGCCGCCAGTGTCTCCTCATCAAGGAACTGATGACAGCCCTCAGCGCTTTTCTGCTGAGGGAGTAATTCTGCTGAGTCTGGATCCTCTGTTGTGTCCTAGGTTGTCCTCCGAATGAGTGCTCCAGTCCGTATTGGTATATTCTTGATTTGCTTCAGAGCCCATAAACTGATGAAAGACTGTCTCCAACCAGAGTTCACTAACCCTGTGAATGGCCACCATGTGCTATGGACACCTGCTTCTCTAACCTTTGCACTCTGTGAAGACTTTTCAAAGCTTTGTTCTTTCTCTGGAATCATTTTGTGTGAGACTGTGGGATTTCTTATATATCAATCACTGTTAAACAATCACTAAGAAAAGTGACTTAGGACATTATCATTTAATCTCTTCTTGCCTGGTACCTTATGGACTACAGTGGCATGAATCTTCCTGATTATATATACCAGGCTCTGTAAAGATGAATGGAGTTACCTGGGTCGTGCAAACAGTTAACCTGCTCAGCTGCTAACTAAAAGATTGGAGGTTCAAGTTCACCTAGAGGTTCCTGAGAAGAAAGTCCACTGATCTACTTTAGAAAAATCAGCCATTGAAAACCCTATGGAGTACACAGTTCTACTCTGACACACATGGGATCATCACGAGTTGGAATCCACTTGATGGCAACTGGTAGAGATGAAAAAGGCATAATCTCTGACTTCAAGAAACTTGCAGCTTAGAGGAGAAAGACAATTGAGGAGGCAGCTTTAATACAGCTTCCCACATGCTGTGGTAGTTATTGTTGTTAGGTGCCGTCGAGTCAGTTCTGACTCGTTGACCTATGTACAATAGAATGAAACACTGCCTGGTGCTGCGCCATGCTCACAGTCCTCCCTATGTTTAAGCCCATTGTTGCAGCCACTGTGTCAATCCATCTTGTTGAGGGTCTTCCTCTTTTTCGATGACCCTCTACTTTAACAAGCATTATGTCCTTCTCCAGGGACTGGTCCCCCCTGATAACTTGTTCAAAGTACATGAGACAAAGTCTCGCCATCCTCGCTTCTGGAGAGCATTCTTACTGTACTTCTTCCAAGACAGATTTGTTTTTTCTTCAGGTAGTCCATGGTGTATTCAATTTTCATCACCAACATCACAATTCAAAGGCATCAGTTCTTCTTCAGTCTTCCTTATCATCCAGCTTTCACAAGCATATGAGGTGATTGAAAATACCAAGGCTTGGGTCAGGTGCACCTTAGTCCTCATAATGACATCTGTGATTTTTAACACTTTAAAGAGGCCTTTTGCAGCAGATTTGCCCAGTGTAATACTTCGTTTGATTTCTTGACTGCTACTTTCATGGGCATTGATGGTGGATCCAAGTAAAATGAAATCATTGACAATTTCAATCTTTTCTCTGTTTATCATGATGTTGCTTATTGGTCCAGTTATAAGGATTCTTGTTTTCTTTATGTTGAGGTGTAATCCATACTGCGGGCTGTAGCATTTGATTTTCATCAGTAAGTGCTTCAAGTCCTCTTCAATTTCATCAAGCAAAGTTCTGTCATTTGCATATCACAGGTTGTTAATGAGTCTTCCTCCAATCCTGATGCTATGTTCTTCTTCATATAGTCCAGCTTCTCGAATTATTTACTTAGCATACAGATTGAATAATTATGGTGAAAGGATACAACCCTGGATACACACTGTTCTTGATTTTAAACCATGCAGTATCCCCTTGTTCTGTTCGAACTGCCTCTTGGTCTGTGTACAGGTTCCTCATGACCACAATTAAGAGTTCTGGAATTCCCATTGTTTGCAATGTTATCCATAACTTGTTATGATCCACACTTGAATGTCTTTGCATAGTCAGTAAAACACAGGTAAGCATCTTTCTGATATTCTCTGCATTCAACCAAGATTCATCTGACTTCAGCAATGATACCCCTCGTTCCATGTCCTCATCTGAATCTGGCCTAAATTTCTGGCAGTTCCCTGTCGATGTACTGCTACAACCGTTTTTGAATTATCTTCAGCAAAACTTCATTTGCATGTGCTATTATTGATATTGTTTGATAATTTCCACGTTTTGTTGGATCACCTTTCTTTGGAATAGGCACAAATACAGATTTCTTTTAGTCGGTTGGCCAGGTAGCTGTCTTCCAAATTTCTTGGCATAGAGAAGTAAGCTCTTTCAGCACTGCATCCGTTTGTTGAAACGTTTCAACTTGTATTCCGTCAATTCCTGAAGCCTTGTTTTTTGCCAATGCCTTTAGTGCAGCTTGGACTTCTTCCGTCAATACCATTAGTTCTTGATCATATGCTACCTCCTGAGATAGCTGAACACTGACCAAATCTTTTTTGGCACAGGAACTATGTATTCTTTCCATCTTCTTTTGATGTTTCCTGCATTGCTTAATATTTTCCCCATAGAAGCCTTCAACATTGCAACTCGAAGCTTGAATTTTTTCTTCAGTTCTTTCAGCTTGAGAAATGCCAAGTATGTTCTTCCCTTTTGGTTTTCTCATTCCAGGTCTTTGCACATGTCATTA
>NW_004443961.1:12387453-12394818 GCF_000243295.1 Trichechus manatus latirostris
TCTCTAAATTCAGGTGGAATATACTCAAGGTCACATTTTGGCTCTCGTGGACTTGTTTTAATTTTCTTCAGCTTCAACCTGAACTTGCGTATGGACAACTGATGCTGTGTTCTGCAGTTAGCCATTGGCCTTGTTCTGGCTGATGATATTGAGCTTCTCCATCGTCTCTTTCCACAGATGTAATCGATTTGATTCCTGTGTATTCCATCCGGCAAGGTCCAGCGTGTAGTTTTGTTGTTGAAAAGAGGTATTTCCAATGAATGTCGTTTGTCTTTCAAAATTCTATCACATAATCTCACACTTCTTTCCATCGCCAAGGCCATATTTTCCAACTACTGATCCTTCTTCGTTTCTAGCTTTTGCATTCCAATCACGAGCAATTATCAATCATCTTGATTGCATGTTTGATCAATTTCATACTGCAGAAGATGGTAAAAATCTTCAGTTTTTTCATCTTTGGTATTAGTGCTTGGTGCATACATTTGAATATCAGTTGTATTAACTGGTCTTTCTTGTACACCTGTGGATATTATCTAATCACTGACAGTGTTGCATTTCATGATAGATCTTGATATGTTCTATTTGCCAGTGAAAGCAACTTCATTCCTCTTCAATTTGCCATTCCTGGCATAGTAAACCATATGATTGTCTGATTCAAAATGGCCAATACCAGTCCATTTCAGCTCACTAATGCCTAGAATATCAATCATTACCCGTTCCATTCCATTTTTGATAAGTTTCAATATCCCTAGATTCATAATTCATACATTCCACATTCCGATTATTTACATTTGCAGTTGTTTCTTCTCATTTTGAATTGTGCCACATTAACAAATGAAGGTCCCAAAAGCTTTACTCCATTCACATCATTAAGGTTGACTCTAGTTTGAGAAAGCAGCTCTTCTCCAGTTATAGTTTGAGTGCCTTCCAACCTGAGGGGCTTATCTTCTAGAACTATATCAATGTTCTGCTATCCATAAGGTTTTAACTGGCCAATCTTTTTCAGAAGTAAATCACCAGGTCCTTCTTCCTAGTCTATCTTAGTCTGGAAGCTTCGCTGAAACCTATCCACCATGGGTGACCCTGCTGGTATTTGAAATACCAGTGGCATAGCTTCCAGTATTGCAGCAACATGCAAGCCATCACAGTATGACAAACTGATAGGTAAGTGGTATATGTGCTGTGGTGCTGAGGGCCGAAAGTGCTAAGGTAGTATCTAAGAGGGACCCTAAACTCAGATATAAGAGAATATCATTGACAGCTTTCTGAAGAGGTCGAAGACTGGCTTTGATCACAATTTTAAACAGGAAGGATTTCCTGAGTTAGGAAAAAAAATCCACTTTACTTCCTTCTAGCTTCTGACCCTCTCCCCTAAATTCCATTTACTTCCCAATTCCCAAACTTCTCCCTCTTCCTTCTGGAATGACATGTCATTTGAGCCTAGAGTCTTAGGGGGTTTGTGAAGAGTTTGTTCTACAGAGAACACCCATGGTCTCAGCTCTGAATCAGCTGTTCAGGAGACTCAATTGTGTATAAAGATTCAGGCCATTTAATCCAGCATTTACTAGCCATTCCAAAGCAATGTTAAAACAAACAAAAAACTCCAATATCTTACTTTAGTTTGTGATACTAAAAAAAGAAACTATACTTTTGCTTCTTTAGAAAGTTTACTCTGCTGCCCACCATAGCATGGGAGCCATACACTGTAGAAGGAAAAAACTCGTCTTCACTCCCTTTCTTTAGCCCCTTATAAAGCAAGGAAAGAATGGCATCCTTAAGTTTAACCCTTTGGCACACAAGAGCAAATTATGGTTTAAAAACGATTCCATATCTTAGACGTTCCTGGAAACAGAAAACATTTATCCTATAATCTCTAAAATACCAGAAATGCACTGGAGTGGTGTGTGTATTTGTGTGGGAGTGTGGGAGTGTGTGTGTGTGTGTGTGTGTGTGTGTAGGGGGGTGAACACTCATTCTCCCAAGTATGAATATTCTGCCAACTTGTGTGGGTCAGAATAATTTACTATAGCTCACTGGAAGATGAAAAACAGAACTTACTTTACTCCAACCTTGCACAAAAAACATCAGGGAACTTTGTATAAAATAAGAGAAAAAAATGAAGACAGGAAAAAAGGGAAGCTGATTACCTTACCTAGCTTTTGTTTTTAACTATAAGGATGCTGGGTACTTGGCTGCACTGAGATCTCCTAGATTTGAAGGCCATAGTTAAACCATGGTAGCTGTTGCATCAAAGTAACTCCTTATAAATGGCTTGATGGTCTGGCAAAATAAAGAGGCTGAAGACAAAAAGCATGTTGACATCCGAGAGAAATTAGTTCCCCAGAGTCAAGGGTAGAAAAAATGAAGAGAAAGACTTCCCCAGCCTACACGGCCCAGAAGGACCAGCTGACGTGAAAAAAGCAGAGACTCCAGCCATAAGAGCCAGGATCGGGGCTGACACTGACCTGTGCCTTCACCCTGCATTGTCCCACCATCTGCACAAATGTGAACTTTGCCTCCATATCTTTGCTTCTCAATTAACACGTCCAGCTGGGGGAGAATTCCATCATTTCCCTAATAATCTGTATTGCCACTGGCCTGACATATTAATATTAACAATATATGCACACAGAAAAAATAAATAAATATAATGAAACTGGAAAATGCTAAATATAGTCCTCTCTAAAGAAACTACACCTAATTTATAAGATTTGACTTAAAAATTACCTCTATAAATCTACCAAATCACCACCTTCATATAAAAACCAATACAGAGGAGTTAAGCTAGAAGGAGCAAGAACTCTAAAGCTTTATATATACTATCTATCTATCTATCTGTCTGTCTGTCTATCTATCTACCTACCTATCTATTTATCTATTTATGGTATGGCTATGCCATTATGCCCTAACTATACAGTCTTAACTATACTCCTTACGTTTTATGAGAGCTAAACCTAGAGAACAACTCCAGGAACCACATCTGCTTGTAAAATCAGTGGAAGAAAGGATATGAGGGAGAAATACTAGGAAACAAGTTCTATGAAGAGCTGAAGGTTCAATAACAGGCTAAGTATGTTTACCACACTGTAAAATGTCCTGATCCATAAAGGAATTGTGGATTTATTGGGGGGAACCTCTAGAGAAAGGGCCTAGAAGAATGAATTCTTTAAAAACATCAAAATTCTTAAATATTCTTAGTGTTATGGAAGCTAAGAGGAGCTCTTTTAGATATACACATTTGCTTACCAAGACTATGAAGAAGCTATGGTGACTTGCCAGATGGGTCACATCCCCCGTGATAATACTGAGGATCTGCAGAAGAGCACCTAGGCCAAGTGTCTGGGTGGATCAATAGGGCAATGACAAACGTCCTCAAGAGATGAGAGGGAAAAAGGAAGAGCAGAAGCAAGGAACAGATTCTCCTTGAAGAGTCCGAGGCTGGCTGTGACTGAAGATAAAACCAAACTGCTGATACTTCCAGGCAACATGGCAGTATAGATAGAAGCAACACACCGTCCGTCCACAGCAAAGATCTGAAAAACTAAGCCAAGCAGAGAAAACGTCAATCCTGAAACCTTAAGCATCAAACAAAGAGATAAAGAACTCAGCCAAGCACCAAATGGAATAAGAAACTGACAGAGAACAGACAGCAAGGAGAGATACCTGCAGAGGTCCCCTATCAGCTAACGCAGAATGGATCCACAGTTTTGGGCTTCTATCAGAGATTGGTGAACAGGGGGTACGGGAAAGCAGCTTCATGAAGCTTCCAGCAGGAGACAGCACAACCGGTAACCAGCAATATATGCTTTCCCACCCCCCACCCTTCTTCAACCCCACTCGGCCTCCTCTGCTTCCTGCCACCAGTCTCTTAGCCGGGAAGCACTGGCTTCACCACAGTGCAGCGTGGATTCCACCCACCAGCACTGGCCAGCTCCCTGAGTGCCATTTGTTGGCTGCTGGTGTCATTTTTTTCCACTTCTTTTGATTTCTTCCGTACCTCTTACCACCTCCCTCTCCTTTCTCTCAAATACTTGGATCTATGCGCCATCTTTGTTTCTTCCTAAAAGGCTGTGAAATGCCACTCAAATGTGTGAAACTGCTTCCTGGTCCGTGCTGCCACAATGGTGGGATCCCGGGGCTTCTTTGGTTCTTTGTTTTGAATTCTTTGTTTCCTTGTTTTCTTTTTCTTTTCTCGAATTAGGAGCCCATTCTAGCCGAGCAGTACTGCGCGGCTTGGGACCTACCCCCTCAGTTTGGGCAGATGCGCAGAGGGATCTCTGAGGGCAGTTCTTTTTTCTTTTTTCTTTGGTTTTCTGTTTTTTTTTTTTTTTGCAGTTTTTCTTGTTCTTTTTTCTAATTTGTTTGTTTTGTTTTCTCTACTTTCTTTTTCTCTTTCTTCATTACTAGTTTCTTGTCTCTCTATACTTACCTTCACTTCCTGTCTCCTGAATACCTGGCGCTGAGTGACATCTCTACCCTTCTAGCCAGGCTGTACTTCATGGCCTGGGAGCAACTTTCCCAGACCTCACAGCCACACCGGTGAGATCCCTCGGGGCTTTTCTTTTTTCTTTCTAATTTTTATTTATTCATTTTTTTTCTTCTTCTTCTCCTTTTTGTTTTTCTCCATTTCTCAGTCTCTCATCTCCACTCCAACGGCAAGCTCCCTTAGCACTCTTTTTCATTTGTTTGTGTTTTTGGCTCCTGTTCCTCTCTCCTCTCTCTCCTCTTTCCCATATCCATCTTAGCTCCACACATCACAATCTCCCCCCTCCATCCTGTCTACCTGCACCATGTGCTGAACATCACACCCCCAAGCAGCACAGACACAGCCTACTGGAACTTGCTCTACACTGATTCCCGGCCCGCCCTGTTGGCCCTAGTATGTACCACAAAAAACCCATCCCAGGAACTCCTTTTCAGCTAGACCTGCCCTGTTGTACCATATCTGAGCAATTGACCCTGCCAATTGTAGAAGGAGGCAAAAAGTACCGTGCCCACAGACAAGCAAACAACAAAGAACACACAGCCCACCTGCTCAGACGTAACCAAATAAAACAAAAAAGCAGGATGAAACAAAAAAATCTACAATCAATACATGAGGAAAATGACTACCAAATGCCCTGAAGACAGCAGACAATATCAAAACATTTACAAAAATAGGACAGGATGGTTCCAGTAGGCATCCAAAATAAAACATCAGATGACTTTCCAGTAGAAGAAAAGGCACTAGAACTACCTGATAGGGAATTCAAATCTCTAATACTCAGAGCTATCCAAGAGTTGAAGCAAAAAGCAGACAAAAATGGGGAAAAAATAGATTCATGGAAAAGGCAGACAAATTCATGGAAAATACAGATAAAACAATGGAAGAATTCAGGAAAATAATGCAGGAACAAAATGACAAAATAAATTCACAACTAGAAGTCATACAAAAACAATTAGAAATCCAAAAGGTAAACAACAAGATTTCAGAAATGGACAGTGTCATAGAAGGGCTGAAGAGCAGTTTTGAAATGGTGGAAGACACGATCAGTGAAACTGAAGACAAACACTTGGATGCAACTCTGTTTGAGGAAAAATCAGAAAAAAGAATGAAAAATGAAGAGACTCTGAGAATTATATGGGATACAATCAAAAGCAAAAATTTGTGAGTGATCGGAGTTCTAGAACAGGGGGAGAAAACAGAAAACACAGAGAGGAACATTGAAGAACTGCTGACAGAAAACTTCCCCAATATCATGAAAGATGAAAAGCTGGCCATCCAAGAAGCTCAATGAAACCCATATAGGATAGACCCCAAAAGAAAATCACCAAGGCATATCATAATCACACTCACTGAAACCAAAGACAAACAATCCAGCGAGCAGCTCAAGAAAGAAGTAACATACAGAGGAAAAACAATAAGACTAAGCTCAAATTATTTGGCAGAAACCATGTAGGCAAGAAGGCAATGGGATGACATAAACAAAACCTTGAAAGAAAAAAATTGCCAAAGAAAAATAATATATCCTCCAAAACTCTCGTTCAAATATGATGGTGAAATTAGGACATTTCCAGATAAACAGAAATTAAGTGAATATGTAAAAACCAAACCAAACTTACACGAATTATTAAAGGGAGTCCTTTGATCTGAGAACAAACAACATCAGCTCACAGGCTGAATCTAGGACGCAGGATTGTACCAGCCAGATACCAATCTAGGAAATGAACTCTAAACGACTATCCAAAACCAAAAGAAATACAACAGGGAATCAACATGACAACGACATCAGAACAATCACAGAGAGAATAAACGGTGTAGGTATAGAACCTTCTAGTGGAGAGGAAGGCAAGCAAGATCAAGTAATAACAGACTGGTTCAAACCTAGGAAGATAAGGATAAATTTCAAGGTAACCACATATTCATCAAAATAAAGAAAAACATAAAGTCTCAGCAAAAACAAAACCTACAAAAACAAAAGAAATTTAAAAAAATCCACAAACAAATGGAATTCAGCAGAGGAGAGTAAGAGGAACAAAGAAAGCATCAGCACCACAAAAAAAAGCACTAAAAAATGACAGCAATAAACTCACACCTATCAATAATTACACTGAATGTAAATGGCCTAAATGCACCCATAAAGAGACGGAGAGTGACAGAATGGATAAGAAAACAGGATCCATCAATTTGCTGTCTACAAAAGACACACCTTAGAAACAAAGACGTAAATTTATTAAAAATCAAAGGATGGAAAAAATATATCAAGCAAACAACTATCAAAAAAGAGCAGGACTGGCAATACTAATCTCAGATAAAATAGACTTTAAAATAAAATCCACCATAAAAGACAAAGAAGGACACTATCCTTAACCACTATATAATGATTAAGGGGACAATCCATCATGAAGACATAACTATAATAAACATCTATGCACCCAATGACAGGGCTCCAAAATACATAAAACAAACTCTAATAGCACTGAAAAGAGAAATTGACAGTTCCATAATAATAGTAGGAGACTTTAACACACCACTCTTGGTAAAGGACAGAACATCTAGAAAGAAACTCAACAGAGATACAGAAGACCTAAAGGCCACAATCACCAACTTGACCTCACAGACATATACAGAACACTCCACCCTACAGCTGTAAAATACACATTCTTTTCCAATGCACATGGAATGTTCTCCAGAGTTGACTACGTCTTAGGCCACAGAGCAATCCTCAACAAGATCCAAAATGCTGAGAAAATACAAAGTATCTTCTCTGACCACAATGACATCAAGGTAGAAATTAACAACAGAAAGAGCAAGGAAAAAAAAAATCAATTACATGAAACTGAATAATACCCTGCTTACAAAACACTGGGTGATAGAAGAAATCA
>NW_004443961.1:12395788-12400830 GCF_000243295.1 Trichechus manatus latirostris
TCCAACACCCATTCCTGATAAAAACTCTCAATAAAATAGGTATAGAAGGGAAATTTCTCAACATGATAAAGGACATCTATGCAAAATGAATGGCCAACATCATTCTTAATGGAGAGAGGCTGAAAACATTCCCTTTGAGAACAGGAACAAGACAAGGATGCCCTTTATCACCACTCCAATTTAACACTGTGCTGGAAGTCCTAGCTAGAGCAAGAAGGCAAGAAAAAGAAATAAAGGGCATCCAAATTGGTAAAGAAGAAGTTAAACTGTCCCTGTTTGCAGATGATATGATACTGTACACAGAAAACCCTAAAGACTCAATGAGAAATCTACTGGAACTAATAGAAAGATTCAGCAGAGTAGCACGATACAAGCTAAACATACAAAAAGCAGCTGGATTCCAAAACACCAATAAAGAGAATGATAAAAAGGGAATCAGGAAAAAAATACCATTTATAATAGCTCATAAAAAAAGAAAATACTTAGGAATAAATCTAACCAGGGATGTAAAAGACCTATAGAAAGAAAACTACAAAACACTACTGTAAGAAACACAAAGGGATCTACATAAATGGAAAAACATACCATGTTCATGGATAGGTAGACTCAACATTGTGAAAATGACAATTCTGCCCAAAGCAATTTACAAATGCAATGCAATCCCGGTCCAAATACCAACAGCATTCTTTACAGAGATAGAAAAACTAATCATTAACTTTATATGGAAACAGAAGAAGCCCCAAATAAGTAAAGCACTATTGAAGAAGAAGAATAAAGTAGGAGGACTCACACTACCTGACCTCAGAACCTACTATACAGCTACAGTAGTCAAAACAGCCTGGTACTGTTACAATGACAGATACATTGACCAAGGAAAAGAATTGAGAACCCAGATGTAAATCCATCCACCTACAGTCACCTGATCTTCGACGAGGGCCCAAAGTGCATCAAATGGGGAAAAGACAGTCTTTTCAACAAATGGTGCTGGCAAAACTGGATGTCCATCTCCAAAAAAATGAAACAGCACCCATACTTCACACCATATACAAAAACTAATTCAAAATGAATCAAAGAGCTAAATATAAAGCCAAAAAGTATAAAGTTCATAGAAGAAAAAATAGGATCAACACTAGAGGCCCTAACATATGGCATTAACAGGATACAAACCATAATCAACAACACACAAACTCCAGAAGATAAGCTAGATAACTGGGATCTTCTAAAAATCAAATGCTTACACTCATCAAAAGAATTCATCAAAAGAACAAAAAGAGAAACTACAGCCTGGGAAAAAATTTTTGGACAGTACAAGTCAGACAGGTCTAATCTCTATAATCTGCAAGAAAATCCAACACCTCTATAACAAAAAGACAAATAATCCTATTAAAAAATGGGCAAAGGAAATGAACAGACACTTCACCAAAGAAGACATTCAAGCGGCCAACAGACACATGAGGAAATGCTCACCATCACTAGCCATTAGAGAAATGCAAATAAAAACCACAATGAGATACCATCTCACCCTGGCGTTACTGGCATGAATCAAAAACACTGGAAATAACTAATGTTGGAGACACTGCAGGGAGATCGGAACTCATGCACTGCTGGTGGGAATGCAAAATGACACAACCATTTTGGAAAATGATATGGCACTTCCTTAGAAAGCTAGAAATAAAAATACCATACGATCCAGTAATCCCACTCCTAGGAATATATCCTATAGAAATAAGAGCCATCACACGAATAGACATATGCACACCCATGTTCATGGCAACATTGTTCACAATAGCAAAAACATGGAAACAACCCAGATGCCCATCAACAGATGAATGGATAAACAAACTATGGTACATACATACAATGGAGTATTATGCAATGATAAAGAACAATGATGAATCTGTGAAGCATCTCATAATATGGATGAAACTGGAGGACATTATGCTGAGTGAAATAAGTCAATCACAAAAGGACAAATATTGTATGAGACTTCTGTAAAAACTCAAGAAAAAGTTTACACACACAAAAAAAACTATCTTTGTTGGTTACGAGGGATTGGGGGAGGAAACTAAATAGACAATAGATAAGTGGTAACTTTGGTGAAGGGTAACACAGTACACAATACTGAGGAAACCAGCACAACTTGTACAAGAACAGTCATGCAAGCTCCATAGACACATCCAAACTCCCTGAGGGACTGAATTGCTGGGCAGAGGGCTGTGGGGACCATGGTCTTGGGGAACATCTAGCTCAACTGGCATAACACAGTTTATAAAGAAAATGTTCTACATTCTACCTGGTGAGTAGCGTCTGGGGTCTTAAAAGCCTGTGAGCAGCCATCTAAGATACTCCAATGGTCTCACCCCTTTGGCAGCAAGGGAGAATGAAGAAAACAAGATACAAGGAAAAGATTAGTCCAAAGGACTAACGGACAACAACTACCACGGTAGCCTCTACCAGACTGAGTCCAGTACAACTAGATGGTGCCCGGCAACCACCACTGACTGCTCTGACAGGGATCACAACAGAGAGTCCCGGACAGAGCTGGAGAAAAATGTAGAACAAAATTCTAACTCACAAAGAAAGACCAAACTTACTGGCCTGACAGAAACTGGAGAAACCCTGAGAATATGGCCCCCGTATACCCTTTTAGCTCAGTAATGAAGTCACTCCCGAGGTTCACCATTCAGCCAAAGAGTAGACAGCCCCATAAAACAAAATGAGACTAATGGGGCACAACAGTCCAGGGACAAGGACTAGAAGGCAGAAGGGGACAGGAAAGCTGGTAATAGGGAACCCAAGTTTGAGAAGGGACAGTGTTGACATATTGTGGGGTTGTTAACCATTGTCATAAAACAATAAGTGCACTAACTGTTTAAAGAGAAACTATATGTTCTGTAAATCTTCATCTAAAGTATAATTAAAAAAAAAAAACCTGTTTATCTAGGGTGTATTTACTTTCATGATTATTTTCGATTAATATCTTCCTTCCCCAATAGACTCTAAGCTCCCTCAGAGCAAGAAAGTACTTGCTTTTGCTAATCAGTATATTTCAGAATGCTCAGCATATTTTTTTTTATTGAATAAACGTGAATAAATGAACGAACAAATGAGTGAATGAATGGAGTCTTCTCAAATTATATGACCTTGTGGAGATTGTAAAGTTACTGTCTTCTATCTGAGGGAAGGGACGAGGCAGCCCTTGGTTTTGCTGAGATGTAAAGGCCGCATGTCACAGTTAGCAAGTGAAAACAGAGAACGCAGGCTACCAGAGCAGGTTAGCATCGAGCGAGCAGTAATGATAGCATCCACATTAACCAGGACAACTGGCAGGAATGCCAAGGCACAAGCACCAGCACTAGAGTTGTGTGTGTACTTAAGAAAGAAGGTGTCTGACATTTGAAAAAGTATTTTTCGATTTATGGTAGTCAGCAGTGGAGTGGGGATTTGCTCTCAGTTGGTGAGTCCCTAGGGTGGTAGAATTACAGGAATTATAGGAATTACACTGCTAGAGAATCACCCAAAGACACAGACTTTACTTCATTACTATATTGAATGCTATATAAAAAAGTTATATACCGTATTAGTTTCATTTATTGAGTTGTGTTTCAGAGCAATGATTTCCAAATTAAGGTCAAGAAGGAGAGCGGAATGGAATAGTGCAGATAGAGGAGGCAAGGTAGATAAGACTCAAGGTCCTTAATTCAACCAGAGTAGTTGCATTCTCATCATTTTTATGTTTCGATCTTATGTATTTTTGGTGTGTATCACCTCCAATAGAATATAAGCTCCATGAGAACAGAGATTCTTGTCTATTTTTTTCAGCACTGTTTCTCTGGCACACGAAACAGTGTTTCGGGCACTGGAGATAGTCAATGAATTTTTGTTAAAAAATGAACAGGTTTTATTTAAGAAAGGATTTCACTACTTCTAAAAATAGAGTTTTCTTAATAAAAATCGTTTCCTAAGAACATAGCTTATAATGTTTTGAAGCACTGGTCTTCAAGTAGAATTAGATTCATCATTCTCACCCCCTAATTTTTTAAAGACCCATATATAGTAACTTATTCAGTACAGCAGAATATGTAAACACAATCTATCTCTATCTTCTCAGTGTTTAGAATACCAGTGTCCTTTGGCTCTGTTTTCATGTTTCTGAATTACTAAAGAAGGTCATCTTCTCCTATAAGGTCTAAATTATTGTCTTCATGCTAGAATCATTTCTTAAATGTGAGCTTTGACATTTCCTACTAATTTGTAGGATTGAGCAACCTTGGTAGTTCATTTTCTGATATTTATTTGAATACTTGCATGAACTAATTCCATATAAATACAAATATGCTGCATGTGCTAACAGGAGTAAAGACAGGAAATAAAAAGCTTCTATTAAAGAAAATATCTAAGAACATCTGTTTTATTTCATCTCCAGTGCAACTTCATCACCTAAACAGAATTCTACTAGATCTACCAAATATTGCCATTGAAGCCAAATAAAGTTGCCAACATTAGTTCACTGAACTTAATGGATATCTCTATATCAGAGGAAGGAAAGCTGTCTGAAGGCTGCTTAATTTTTGATTGCACTGCTAGAGGGAATGACAACATTTCAGGGATACAAAACATATTCACCTTTCCACTTAGTAACAGAATTAGAAATGTAGTGATTGGTAAATTTCTAATTTCTAAATACTCATCTTCAAGTTTCATTGGAAAAAGGGTACAAATATACAAAAATATTAAATAGCACTGCATATTATATTATTTGATAAAGCTTAATTTGATAGTTTAAAGTCAGGGAAGGTGTGTGTCAGGGTTGTATCCTTTCACCATACTTATTTAATCTGTATGCTGACTGAGCAAATAATCCAAGAAGCCGGACTACATGAAGAAGAAGAGGGGATCAGGACCGGAGGAAGACTCATTAACAACCTGTGTTATGCAGATGACACAACCTTCCTTGCTGAAAGTGAAGAGGACTTGAAGCACTTACTGATGAAGATCAAAGACCACAGCCTTCAATATGGAGTACATCTCATCATAAAGAA
>NW_004443961.1:12401823-12403007 GCF_000243295.1 Trichechus manatus latirostris
GTTGAAGATAATGGTGATGGAATAATTTGGAAAAGGATAGTGAGAATAGCAGCACAGCTGGAAGAATGTAATTGATGTCACTGAATTGTACATGTAGAAACTTTTGAAATGTTACAAATTTGGCTATGCATATTTTCACCAAAAAAAAGGTCCTCGAGGTAGAGAAGGGAGAGTGTTGACACACTGTGGGGTTCTTAACCAATGTCATAAAACAATACGTGCACTGACTGTTTTATGAGAAACTATTTGTTCTGTAAACCTTCAACTAGAGTACAATTTAAAAAAAAAGAAAAAAAAAGGCCTCTTTAAGGCGTTGAAAAGCAAAGATGTCACCTTGAAGACTAAGGAGCACCTGACCCAAGCCATGGTGATTTCAATAGCCTCATATGCATGTGAAAGCTGGACAATGAATAAGGAAGACAAAAGAAGAATGGACGCCTGTGAATTGTGGTGCTGGTGAAGAATTTTGAATATACCATGGACTGCCAAAAGAATGAACAACTCTGTCTTAGAAGAAATACAAACAGAATGCTCCTTAGAAACAAGGATGGCGAGACTATGTCTCACGTACTTTGGACATGTTATCAGGAGGAATCAGTCCCTGGAGAAGGACATTGTGCTTGGTAAAGCGGAGGGTCAGCAAAAAAGAGAAAGACCTTCAATGAGATGGATTGACACAGTGGCTGCAACAATGTTGTGAGGATGGTGCAGGAGCAGGCAGTGTTTCGTTCTGTTGTACCTAGGGTCGCTATGAGTTGGAACCAACTCAATGGTACCTAACAACAGCAACAACAATTTGATGAGACCATATTTATGAAAACTAATATGTGCATGTCTTAGTCTCTTAGTGCTGCTATAACAGAAATACCACAAGTGGATGGTTTTTAACTAAGAGAAGTTTATTTCCTCACAGTCAAAGTAGGCTGAAAGTCGAAATTCAGGGCATCAGCTCGAGGGGAAGGCTTTTTCTCTCTGTCAGCCTTCTTCTCTTCGGTGTTCCCTGGACTAGGAGCTTCTCTGCACAGGGACCCCAGTCCAAAGGACACGCTCTGCTCCTGGCACTGCTTTCTTGATGGTATGAGGGCCCCCTGTCTCACTGCTCACTTCTGTCTTTTATATCTCAAGAGATTGCCTCAGGACACAATCCAGTCTTGGAGATCCAGTCCTGCCTTACTAACACAACG
>NW_004443961.1:12403504-12405850 GCF_000243295.1 Trichechus manatus latirostris
CTTCAGCTCCACCTTCCAGGCCCACTGGGATGGCAACTCTGCTCCCTTGGCAATAGGTGCACCATTCTCCTAGTCCATTGGAGTGACAACTCCACCCTTAGAAACACCAGAGGCTATATCTCCACCCTTTGAAACCCCTGAGGTCATGGCCATATCTTTTGAGGCTGAAGCAGCTCAGCTTCTTGAGTCCCTTGTCTCTTCAGCTTCTGCTTCCTATGGCCTCTCGGCCCTCAGGCTTCACGCCCGCACTTGCCCTGCTGGGGCAAGAGTTCCAAAGCTCAGTAGCTCCACCAGTAAGTGCCCGGAGGCACCCTACTCCGCCAGGAAGCCTTCTGCACACAGGCACTCAGCTCCCTCACTCCGTGGGTCAGCAAGCCTACTTCCACCGATAAGTGCCCAGAGGCACCCCACTCTGCCAGGAAGCCTCCTGCTCACATGCATTCAGCTCTCTCAATCCGTGGGTCGGCTCCAGTGCCATCTTTCTGGTTCTGCTGCTGTTGGTTCTCTGCTGCTGTAGGTTCTCTGCTGCTGCTGGTCCTCTGTCACTGCCGCACGTCTATCCATTCAGTTTTAAAACCGCTTCCACATTTTAGGTATCTGTTAGAGCAGCACCCCACTCTCGGTACCAAAGTCTGTCTTAGTCATCCAGTGCTGCTATAACAGAAATACCACAAGTGGATGGTTTTTAACTAAGAGAAGCTTATTTCCTCACAGTCAAAGTAGGCTAAAAGTCCAAATTCAGGGCATCAACTCCAGGGGAAGGCTTTTTCTGTTAGCCTTCTTCTCTTCGGTGTTCCCCAGACTAGGAGTTTCTCTGCACAGGGACCCTGGTCCAAAGGATGTGCTCTGCTCCCGGCACTGCTTTCTTGATGGTATGAGGGCCCCCTGTCTCACAGCTCACTTCTGTCTTTTATATCTCAAGAGATTGCCTCAGGACACAATCCAGTCTTACATATCAGGTCCTGCCTTACTAATGCAACTGCCACCCATCCTCCCTCATTAACATCATAGAAGCAGGTTTACAACATACAGGAAAATCATAGAGTACCAGGAATCATGGCCTAGCCAAATTGAGACACAGATTTTTTGGGGGACATAATTCAAACCATGACAGTGCAATTGCCTCAGCCCAATATTTATAAATGCAATCAAGTAAATAAATGTATACACAAAATTCACAGTTCATAACCAGCCAGATTTCAGCGTGGGAGAAAGAAAACCACATCGTCAATGAGGTTAAATAAAAATGTTATTGCTGAGAATTTGAAATGGAAATATTAATATGAACTACTAGTGCATTTTATCTTTTAAAAAATACACATTTCCCAGGAATAGCGAATGAAAAACTCTGGAAATGATGATCATCTAGTAGCAAGTTTTTCTTAAACTATACCTCAGAAATTTCAAATAGGAAATTTCTCTGTATAGGAATACTCCAGCTAATAAATGAAGGAGAAATATAATAATCAGATTAAAATACCATCATCTTTCAATTCTTAATAAATTGATGGATACAGACAACATTCATCAATGACTGCTAACTTCAAAAAAGAGAGAAAACCAATATTGTGTATCTACGAAGGAAAGTACACACCACATATGATTTCGTCTTGCCAAAATAACCGACCTAAATCTGATCAAGCCTCAAGACACAATTGTCAATTTACAAGAAATACTGGGGAGAGGGAGCCTGTTAAGAGACACCAATGGAGTTGCAATAAGCAAAATCCAGGGAAGATAAATGACCTAGCATCATCAAGAACTAGTTACAAGAAAAAAAAAAAAAAATTAGAGAGCAAGAGAGATGGTGTGAGAGCTTCTATAGAGTAAAAACAATTTAAAAGACAATGTCAACTAATCACAATATATGGACTGTGTTTAAATTGCAATACAAACAAAAAACATTAACAGTCTTGAAAATATGAACACTGACTAAATATTTACGATTAAGGGGAGATAAACACTATATGATGAGGATTAAAAAGAAAGTTCTTGTTATTTAGTGATACATATGGAAAATTTACAGTTGAAATGATATGATATGTAGAATTTCCTTCAACATAATCGAGGGATACATTGAGAGAAGAGTGGGAGAATTTAGCTTGGCCATGAACTGATCATTGTTAAATTGAGTGACGGATGCATGAGAGTTCACTATACTCTCTAATTTGAATGATATTGGAAATTTTCCATAATAACAAGGTAAAAAAACATACAAAAAATAAAACTCTAAGGAGTTCCAGCAAAACGGCGCTTTAGGCAGAAGCACCACACCATCCCTCCACAGCGAAGATCTGAAAAACTAAGCCGAACAGAGAATACAACAATCCTGAAACCCTAAAACAT
>NW_004443961.1:12414099-12462212 GCF_000243295.1 Trichechus manatus latirostris
CTGTGTACGTAGAAATTTTTGAAGTGGTGTATCTTTGGCTATGTGTACTTTCACCAAAAAAAAAAGGTTGAGAATTTAGAGGGTTAATATGTTGTGGGGTTGTTAACCAATGTCGTAAAACAACATGTGTACTACTGTTTCATGAGAAACTATTTGTTCTGTAAGCCTTCACCTTAAGTACAATAAAATATAAAAAAATAAAAAAAATAAAATAAATCTCTTCTTGTGAACTTGGAAATATTAAAGGGAAATAAATGTGGCTCTCTAAGGTGCAAAGTACAGAGAAAAAGTGTTCAAAATAAAGCCTCCTTTTCTGTAACATTAGTACTAAGATGAAAATTTCAGGAGGTTTCCCTACAGCTGGTCAGTTTTTCCATTGACAGAATGTTCCAAATCTTTATAAACCATCTGGAGAGCGAGGAGTTGGCTAGATTTCCATTCCACTATAATAATGAGACATCTAAGGAGAAAGAATGTCAAAAAGAACAGTTTCTAATGTGGCAATATTCATACACCAGCAACTGAAATATTTAAAGCAATCTTTAGCCCAGTTTAAAAAAAAAACTCAGAAACAAGAACATTTAATGATTATGATCATATATTATAGTGCAAAACTAAAATTTTTATTCCGACAGCATCTTGGTTATGAGATTATTCTATAATTTTGCCAACTATTTACATTTTAGTAATTAGTTATACTAATAAGAAATATTAGTAATGATAAATCACTATTAATATTCAGCAATAAATTTAAGAGGAAAAAGAAATAAAACAATCTAGAAAACAACATTTTGAAATTGGGAGCATTTATGAAAGACGCTAATAAACTGAATTTCAAAGTGCTTGTCTTTTCTAATTTGCTCTCAATCTTTCTGAATTTTCATATTTTTTACAAATCTATACAGATTATTCCATTTCATTTGTAAATACATGTTCGTGGTGTTATCAGCTTTGGGTCAAAATAGCATAGTTTGCTCCAGCCTCCTGGTTTATGACACTCCATGCCCATTCTAAAATCAGACTCCTGGTTACCAAATAATCAGGACCAGTAAGAAGACAGAGAAAGAGCAAAGGAAGTAAGTAGTACAATATGCCATGCCCCTCATGTGTGTGTTACACACAAATAGACATGTCTCATTTTAATAATCATTTGAGGTAAGTGAACATTTATCTATATTTTACTCATAAAAAACAACAGAATAATGTTCTCTTGGTACTTCGATTTAATTCTACAAACCTTTATTGTGTGCTTACTATCTGTGGGGCACTGCAGGTAGTGCTGGAGCCCTGGTGGCTGTAGTGGTTAAAAGCTACGGCTGGTAACCAAAAGGTCTGCAGTTTGAATCCACCAGCTGCTCATTGGAAACCCTATGCGGAAGTTCTATTCTGTCCTGTCGGGTCACTACGATTTGGAATCGACTCAACTCCACGGCAGCGGGGTTTTTTTCTTTTTTTTTGTGGGGTGGTGGTGGTGCGTAGATAGTGCTGAAGATTGAAAGTAAAATATGACATTGTATCTGCCTTCAATTTCCTCACAGTTTACTGGGAAGACAAACCAAAGAGGATCTGATTATACTACCACATGATAAGTCTTCAGTGAACAAAGTGTCATGTGAAAGCACAGAGAAGATGGAATGATCCATAGCCCTCGCAGGGGTGAGAAAGACATCTCAGGTAAGGCCAGAGGTTCCAGCAGGGACACAGAGGGTGGGCATGGAGACTCTGGACAGAGACAAGGGAATGACTGGTCTAAGCAAAAAGAACAATGTGTCTTTCCTAGTAAGGAAAAACTTGATGGAAATAAACTTAAAAGATCTGGGCAATGACCCAAGAGGAAAGAGTGGAAACGAGGAGATACAGAACACAGAGAACATAGAGGAGGAAATAAAGTTCCGAAAACCGGAAGTCCCTTATGCTCATCCCATGGCCTGATTTCTGAATCACTGAGAAAAGTAAAGACCTCCCTTGCACCAACCCCTAGCCTCTTTGAGTGTGCTTAATAACCTAATAAGAAGGTATTTTCATAATAAATAAAAATTCCTGGCATAGGGAGGGTGTTTTGTGTTCCTGAAGGAGATCACAGAGCTGCTTCGTTGGTGCTGGATTCTGTCACAGTGAACGCTGCTCTCACGTGTGCACCACATACACGGGGTCCAGACGTCATCCTTGTTATCACTGCAAGCGTTTAATGGCATCTACGTGCATTTCCACACAACAGGCTCTGCACAGATCGAATGAAAACAGACAGTGCCTCCTATTGGCTAATAGTCGTTTTTACCAAGCTATTAGGCTTATATTCTACAAAACACTAGTGGAATGATGTAGCAGTGGAAAGAATGATTTCAATATTAGAGCACGTGCAATTTCCACCGCCAACTCGACTCCCTTAATAAAAACGGGAAGCAAAACAGTTGGCTGAGGTGCCAGGTGAGAGCACTTTAGAGAAGCCCACACCCCGTTGGAGCCTCGCGTTAGTTTGGCAGAGACAACGGTGCTGCCAGAGCGCACATGTGCAGCTCTGGCTCTCAGAAACGCACACATGCTCTCAGTAAGAGCCAACAGAAAAAGAGCAAAGCGAGTTTGACAGCATTTACATTCCTTTTTCGCATTTAAAAACACAGTGTTCCACAGTTTATGAGTTAGGGTCTAGGATGCTCTAATTGTTAAGCACAGTCACCAAGGACCGACCACAGATATCAAGTAAAATCTGTATTTCTGTGTACTGAGGTATTAATGAAGGAGATTCAGCATTGTTAGTATTACCGAATTGTAAGGTACAATGGTTTCCTGTCAGTTTGTTTTCAATTTGGTTATCAAGTATTAATCCACATTTTGACATTATATAAGAAGTAGAGATTTAGTGAAAGTGACATCAAAGTTGTTCCATGTCCCTCCTCTTCTCAGATAAGAAAGTGGTGGACAAAGCTGCAGCCCTGATCAAGCACAGTGTTCCCAGGACTTGGTCCAGGCAATGGAGGTAGGACTGCTGCCCACAGGCGACAGAGCATGGCACCAAGGTGTGAGTTCCTGGACATTCTCTCAAGGTGGGCTGATCAAAGTCAAGATGACAGTCTGCATTCAAGTCTAGGTTGGGTGGTGGTACTGCCTGGAGGTATGTGGGGATAACAAGCCAAACAAAACCGAAAACCAGGACAGCAAACAAAGATGAAGGCCTGACGCTGACAGTAGTGGACATGATCTGGAGACATTTCTAAGCAGAAAAAATGTCTGCTTGTATGCGATTTCTATGGTTATGGCAGTATATGCCCTGAGAACTTTCACCTACAAATAGCAAAAAACTCAGTTAAACATGATTTAAACAAACCTTCTCACGTGGCAAGAATTCTGGATGTAGGAAGAATTCTAGCTTTGTTTTGGCTGCTTAGCTGTGGCAGAGCTCCAGGTCAATGTCTTTTATGGTCTTCCTGACATTCTTCACATGATTGAAGACGAGCAGCAGCAACAAACATCATGCTATCACATGACCATGTTTAAAGACAGAAAACAGGATGGGCCAGGGCAGAACACTTACTCTCACACCAGTATCTCACGTCAAGAAGGAATGAAACTTTTGTCAAAAACATACACAGGGTTTAGAGTGACCAACTTGACCTGTTTGCCTGAGACTTTTCCAATCACATGGTTATACTCTCCTCTTGAGTTTCTCCCTCCCTCCATGAGAACTGTATGCCTCACACAGTGGATGCTTCTTCAGTCTTCATCCCAGAATGAAAAGACACTCAAAGACGACTTGAAACCAACCAGCAGTCTGGAGTCAGGTCCATTTGGTCTCAGACAAGCTCAACTTCACCCAGACGAGCCCAGCCAGACCAGCTCAGCCAAAGTCTATGCACAGGTTTTTGAGCAAGAAATATTTAATGTTTTAAAGCCTCTGAAATTTTCAGGGTTTTTTTTTTTTTTCCTGCAGCAAAAGCTGACCGATACGTCTACTAACTGTAACTTTAGAATAGACCCTCAAACTTTCTATACTACCATTTCTTACCTGTAAAATTAAAATAATAATGGTATTACATAATTACATAGAGTTGTCAGGATTAAAAATGATAATGCAGGAAAAGTGCTTAGCATGGGACCTTGCATGTAGCAAATGATCAATGGTGATAATCTCTGCTTAGACTACAAGCTCCACGAAGGCAAAGGCTATGTCTGCTGTGCAGAGCTCTGGTACAGAGTGGTAACTAAGAAATACTTTGAACGAGTGAATGAATATATCAGTGAAGTAAACTTGCTCTGCTCTGAAGAAACGCCTTGTTCTTCTCAAACTGAGGACGTACTTTTAGTTACTGATTAATTTAGATTAAACCTTGTAAAAAATATGAAGCAAGGTCACAGCAAACCTTTCTTGATCAAAAACAGTAGGGTGCTCTGAGAACAACATTAGTAAATCTACTTGTTGATCACGTGGCATACTGGAAAGAGCATAAATTTTGGAGTCTTAGACCATGTGTTGAACCTGATCTTGCCACTCACCATTCATGCCATTTAGACGAATTACTGGGACTTGTACTTGTCATCTTTTAAAATAAGGATGATACATACCTTATAGTTTTATTAAAACCCTATCATGACCGAATTATTTTTTGCTTTAAAATTTTTGTTGATAAGATTTTCTTTTTCATTAATGGAATGCATGCTGAATTCAGTGTGTCCCCATGGACTCTGGGGATAGGAGTGGTGACATGCATATATTCCTCTAGTCTCATTGGTGGGATGCATATGTTCCATTGGTCTCTGGCACACAAATGTTCCTGTGGACTCACGTGCAGGTTTATTGGGATACATATGCCCCTACAGGGTGCAACAGGATGCACCACTTCATACAGTACGCTATAAAAACAGTGATTTGCAGCACATGCCCGTCTCTTCCATTTCAAACAGTTATACAGGCCCCTCCTGACAGCTGCACGTACTGTCAGTGGGAAAGCACCTTCCCAATAAACCCAAGAGTCTGAAAATATAGGTGGGAGCTATGTAGTCGTGAGTAAAGAAAGGGTTTTAAAAGGATTAAAAACAAATGACACATACAAATTCCCAGGTACCTATTACAGGCATGGAGCCCTGATGGCGCAGTGGTTAAGAGCTTGGCTGCAAACCAAAAGTTTGGCAGTTCAAATCCACCAGTTGCTCCTTGGAAACCCTATGGGGCAATTCTACTCTGTCCTATAGGGTCACTATGAGTCTGAATCAACTCAATGGCAACAGATTTGTTTTCTTTTTTTATTAAGGGCATAATAAAAGGTGTTAAGGATATGGAATCATGGTTAATGTACTTGGCCGCTATCCGAAAGTTTGGAAATTCAAGTCTATCCTGAGGCACCTCAGAATAAAGGTCTGGCAATGTACTTCCAAAAAATCAGCCACTGAAAACCCTATGGACTAAGATACAACTATTGGTCTCTACTCATCTGGAACAAAAGAAAAAGAAGGAAACCAAAGATTCAGGGAATAAAGTATACAAGACTAATAGTGGGCATGAACCACAGCCTCATCTACCCTGAGACCAGAAGAACTAATTGGTACCTGGCTACCATTACTGACCATTCTGATCAGGGCCACATTAGATAGAGTCTTATAGAATAGGAGAAAACAGTGGAACAGAACTCAAATTTTTATAAAGTCCAGACTTATGGGACTGGTTAAGACTAGAGGATTCCCCGAGACTATTGCCCTGAGATATGCTTCAAAACTTAAACAGAAATTATCCCTTAAGGTCACCTGTTAGCTAAATAACAGATTGGATCATAAAATAAAGAATATCACCATGAGTATTGAGCTTCATTTTAAAAACAAAAATCAACTATAGGAGACCAAATGGCCAAAAATTACTCTAAATCAAAGATGAGAAGGTAAGGCGATAGGGAAACTAGAGTACTGGAAATGGTACTACCAGAACAGAATGAATGAAAATAATGACACATTGTGAAAAATGTAACCAATATCACTGAATAATTTGTGTAGAAATTGTTAAATAGGAACCTAATTTGCTGTGTAAACTCTATCCTTAGACACAATATTTAAAAAAAAAAAAAAAAAAAAAGAACAACCCTATGGAGCACAGTTGTCCTCTGACACACATAGTTTGGCCAAGACTCAGATCAGCTTGACAGCAATTGGTTTGCTGTCTTTCTTACTACATTATTAAGGGCATAGTGAATCTTAGATTGCCCCTTTCCTTGAAAGATACTTGCTATGGTAGAGAACATAATGGGACTATTCTGGAAGACAGTGATAGAGATTTTATATTGTTTTACTTTTTTTTTTTTTTTTTTAATATTGTTTTACTTTTAATCCTACTACTCAAGTACTTGTGACAGACACTATTTTAGCCTCTTCTTAATCTAGTCTCTGAATTAAAATTATGTAAAATCCACTTTAATATTGTCTTTACTTAGTATTTTTGTACATAATGTACTTAAATTAGAAACACATTATTTAATTATGGGAAGGTTTTAAGGAAAATATTAATTGCAGGGAAGAGATTTCATTTAGGTACTGACTTCAAAATTCTCCAGAGAAAAAAACACGACTACATATATTTATACTATATTTTCTTACCAGTTTATATAAGCTCTTCTGTGAAGTAAAGATAATTGCTTTTTCTGAAGTTGTCTAATTGGGATGCTGTTGGCCTATGTTGAGTAACCTGTAACAGGCCTGTGAGTCTCATAGCTATGCCTGTTGAAAGGAAGTTATTGAGGACATTGTTCAAGGGCATTACAGGGAGTCCTCCTTATGGTGAACCCTTGGGAGAAATTCCTTTCTGGTCTTAGCAGGAACACATGGGCTTCTCTTGAGTAGTCAGTTCACTTTTATATTACAAAATTGAAAATTGTGTAACTGACCAGGTGTTCCTTGTTATGCCTCCAGAGATTTGATATTCAAATTTATTTTCTCATTTTTACATGATTGAGTTTAAATGTTTATCTTTTTTATTTACATGTCATTGACTTTGGCATCGGAGTTGAATTTAAATTATGTTAATCAATTTTCCCCAAGCTTTTGAACAAAGTATGCCTTTATGTCTTTATCACTGACAATATTTAGTTGAATAGTGCCTAGAACACTATAAATAGCCCTTTTAACCAAATACATTCAACTCAATTTCTTGGTATGTATTATTTGATTTTCAACCAAGTACATGCCAATAATACTAATTAATTCATGTGTTTATTAATATTCTAAATTTATACTGACTATTCAATACGTATTGAGTTTCTGTTTTGTAAAGAAATTGCTAAGTGAGAGGGATAAACGGTGAACAGTCATATATGGTCCCTGTCCACAGAGAGTTTAAAGCCTTTTGACGGAAGACGGGCATTAATTAAGTGCATAGGTAAGTGTAAAATTATAACTACAAGGCAGATAAAATTGACCCTCAGTCTCTGATTTACACATCATATTCTAGAAAGGCAAAAAAAAAAAAAGGTATTTAAGAATTGAGTAAATGTTGGTAATGTTAAGTTAGGGCTCTTTGAAATGAATAAAACCCTAAGAAATGGAAAGAAAATAGAATCCAAGTGATAAAACTGCAACAGTCTAGCCTATTCAGAGAGCAATAAGGAACTGGTAATAGTAGAAGTAGCAACAATACTACTCAACTCTTGCTATGCGCCAGGCAATTATTTTAGTGCCTTACATGTTTCAACAGTTCTCTTCAGGAGAGATGACATGGTCCGCAAGGCTGAAGACTGCTCGAGTTCAACTGAGATAATAAATGAAAAACGTCCTTTGGAACTGTGAAGGTAATGATGAGAAGTCACTGGTGATCTTAATAAAAAAACACTTCAGCTGGATGATAAGGCAGAAACCGGTGAGTGGCTTCATAATGCTTTCTTGTAAATCTTGGTATTAAGATCCTCTTAAGAGAAGATATTTCTAGACAGATCACATAACCAAGTAATGCCCATAATAGAAACCGATGATGAAAATAATCCTGACATACGGGCTTCCACTGTTAAAAAGAGCTTATATTATTAATAAAAGCAATACTACTGGTAGTAAAGTGATAATGAAATTAAATTAATAGAGTACAAAACATAACAGAGGAAAGGATAAATTAAAAAGATGTCATTATATATCATTAAAAAATAAGTTATGTGATACCACAATCATTAGATTTGATTGATAAATGGAGATATTCACTAAACATTTTATCACAATGAGAATTTATCTTACATTTGTAACAATTCCAAGGGCAGAAATTTATACAATTACATATAAATGGGATAAAACCAAACCAAACCCATTGCCAGCGAGTCGATTGTGACTCACAGCAACACTATAGGACAGAGCAGAGCTGCCCCATAGGGTTTCCAAGGAGTTCCTGGTGGGTTCAAACTGCCGACCTTTTGGTTAGCAGCTGAACTCTTAACCACTACACCACCAGGGTTTCCCATAAACAGGATAGTTGTACTCAAACATAAACTGTAAAAAGCTCGTGTTCTTTTAAGGCAAGATTTTTGTGAGAAATAATGATAATTCTCTTTCCAGGATTCCTATGAAATCCTGAATCTCCCAATAAATGATTGCATGTCAAACTGAATATGGCTCAGAGTCTCAAACACAAAGGGCCCTCACAGTATCTCTGTTGTTCTGTATGACTTTTCTGGGATCTTTGAGCCCCACAGTAAGAGAGAATAGCCATCCTGGATTTATTTTATTGTCACAAGAATATATAATATTAATTAGTAAAGGAATGAAAGCTTCTAAATTGTCTCGTTTTTCTTCTTCCATATTAAGAGTTTAAGTGATTAGTACTAATAAACCTTGTATCTAAATATAGGTCATAATTGACCAAAAATATGAGTTATTTTTCCCAAGAAAAACGTCCTCTAAATTATAATTTCCTGAAGGAATTTGGATAGTAATTCATTTCAGTCCCATATTCAGCCAAATATGAGATCGTAAACTCAAGACTGAGTAAGATTTATGAGTAGCATGCTTGTAAATAAACCTAGATCACTAATTTTCCAGCAGTTATGAGTTGACAGAATTATAGCACCCTGTTCATATTGTCTAACTTTGATGTTCTCTTTTATTTATTTCCCTTTTGTTGACATGATTATTGATTGCCCAGGTGTTTTGAAGCTATTACTAACTTCAGATTTACAGTTATAGCAGAAGGTTGAAAAAAAGATAAATTCAACAATTCTATAAAATTCATATCTTGCAGTGCTTTTTTAAACTATCAAACTGAAGCTACTCTATCAGCGCCTGTCTTTGGTCACATATAATCTTTCTAGAAATAGCTATATCCATAATGAATCCATTATTAACAGGACAACTTCAGCTTGGCATTTAAGACCATGCAGGAGGTCAATCTGCCCTCTCTTTCCAGCTTTCTCTCTCACTACCACGTGTGTACTCTGCCCTCCAGTTAACTGGATAACTCACTATTCTCTGACCTCACTTCTCAATTGCCTCCTTACATAGCCCTTTGAACATTCAACCAATATTCATTTATTAAATACCAAGTATTGTGTCAGGAGCTGGAGGTACACTAAGGAGCAAGAGAGACACAACCCTCGTTCTGACTTTTTTTTTTTAATTGTGATTTAGGTGAAAGTTTACAGCTCAAGTTAATTTCTTATACAAAAATTTATACACATATTGTTATGTGACACTAGTTGCAATCCCTATAATGTGACAGCACACTCCCCCTTTCCACCCCAGGTTTCCCGTGTCCATCCAACCAGCTCCTGTCCCTTTCTGCCTTCTCATCCTGCCCTTTTACTCTCATGCATCTGCTTGAACGAAGAAGCATGCTCTTTACGAGTATTATTTTATGTTTTATCGTCCAGTCTAAATTTTATTTGAAGAGATAGCTTTGAGAATGGTTTTAGTTCTGGGTTAACAGAGAGTCCTGGGTCCATGTCTTCGAGGGTTCCTCTAGTCTCAGTCACACCATTAAGTCTGGTCTTTTCACATGAATTTGAGTTCTGCACTCCACTTTTCTCCTGCTCCATCAGGGACTCTCTGTTGTGTTCCCTGTCAGGGCAGGTCATTGGTGGTAGCCGGGCACCATCTAGTTCTTCTGGTCTCAGGCTAATGGAGTCTCTGGTTTATGTGGCCCTTTTATCTCTTGGACTAATATTTTCCTTGTGTCTTTCGTGTTCTTCATTCTCCTTTGCTCCAGGTGGGCTGGGACCAATTGATGCATCTTAGATGGCCGCTCGCTAGCTTTTAAGACCCCAGATGTCACTCACCCAAGTGGGATGCAGAACATTTTCTTAATAAACTTTGTTATACCAATTGACCTAGATGTCCCCTGAAACCATGGTCACCAGATCGCAACCCCTGCTACTCTGTCCCTCGAAGTTTTTGGCTGTGTTCAGGAAACTTCTTAGTTTTTGGTTTAGTCCAGTTGTGCTGACTTCCCCTGTATTGTGTGTTGTCCTTCCCTTCACCTTAGATAATTCTTGTCTACTATCTAGTTAGTGAATTCCCATCTCCCTCCCTCCCCACCCTCACAACCATCAAAGAATGTTTTCTTCCGTGTTTAAGCTTTTTCTTGAGTTCTTATAATAGTGGTCTCATACAATATTTGTCCTTTTGCAACTAATTTCACTCATCATAATGTGTTCTGACATTCTGATAGAACTTTCAAACAAGGAAGTTTGCAGTAACAACATAACGCGATAGATTTTTCTCTCTTCCAAAGTGCCCTCCCTTGCTTCATTTCAACTTAGCAAAAAGATTAAGCATTTCTCATAATCAACCTCAAGTGGAACTTACTACATAAAGTCTTACCATATAATACCTTGTTATAGCTAATTTGTGGCATCACTAAATTATTGTCTAAGGGCACTGAGTACCAGATTTTTCATCCTCAGTAGTGCCCCAGCATACAGTTTTGCACTTTGTAAACATTAAAATATTTGTTTTAATGTTGCAATAGTGAGGCACAGATTTCAGCAATCTTCCACTTAGACATAATGTTATGTTTGCATTTTAATGTTATTGTTCTTTGATTTTAAGGGAAAATATATTCAATGAACCATAGGTCAAGGTCTAAAGTATCGTTGGAGGTAAGTACAAAAATTTACCTGTCTTGTCAAAATTTATACTAGCCCAGAATATTCATGTTTAGTGTTTTTCTTTTCCCCCAATCCGACTGTATTTTTTATGTCACTCCCTTATTCTCCATTTATTGTATTTGTGCTGCTGTGGGCTTCTTAGCTACACAGCAGTCCCTCTGGACATGGGGACTGCCATGTAGCTAAGAATTTTGGAATTCTTTGCCCCTCCCAGAGTTCAATACAAGTGCATGCTTAAGTAATATTTGTTGGGCCATATATGCTTCAATCCAGTTCAATCCGGTTGAACCTTCTGGTTCATGTCCTGATTAAGCACTTTAATAAACTGATATAAAATCTACACTCCACAGGAATGAATGTGAACCTGGGTATCTGCTCTTAATTCCTGCTATGAAATTTCTTCACTCCAGTTTCTTCATAAAGAGTAACCCTGAACTATCAACAACTCCAAGGTGATAAATGTTACTCATGGAAGATTTTCTGAAGTATATGCGATCACGTAGTCTTGACTTTATCCTTGGACAAAGCCAAAATGTCAGACAATTCTAGAATTTCACTTATTTAAACTATGCTTTCTTATTGTCTTCATGTAATAATATAGAAAATCTGATGAAAATCTCCTTTTAACGTACTTTAGGGATACCATTGAGGGTTGACACTATTCTACTGTCTCCCTTTTCTAAGGACAGATAGTAGCCATATGCCATCTGCCAGTAAATAAGTGTTTCTTCTTAGTAGCAACTTCTCTTTTCTCTTACAGAAGCTGTGGAGTCCAGTGGTCAAGGGTGGATGCTTTGAAGCTAAAAAACCTGTATCCAAATCCTGAGGATTACATGCTGATGACCTAGACAAAATATTTAACCTATGTCTTACTTTCCTCATTTGTGAAATGAGGATAAAAACAGTCGTTTCCGTCATATGATTATTGTGAGAATTAAATAAGATTAAGCAAACTTTTGTTGTTGTGTACTGTCGAGTCATTTCTGACCCATAACGGCCCTATATGACAGAGTAGAACTGCCCCATAGGGTTTCCTAGGCTGTAGTCTTTGTGGGAGCAAATCACCAGGTCTTTTCTCCCACGAAGCCACTTGTGGGTTCAAATGGCTGACCTTTCAGTTAGCAGCCAAGCGCTTAACCATTGCACCACCGGGGCTCCTTTAAGCATACACAGCACATACAAAAATTCCTAACACAGTGAGGGCACTCCCCAACTGTTAGCTGTCTATGATTATTAGAGAAATGATACATTTTAAAACTGATTCATTTCCCTTTCTATTTTCTGGTTTCTAGAAAGGGTAAAACCAAATGTGTTGCTTTTACCAACACTTTGTGAATAGACACAATATCTTCTACTTATATTTCTACTTTTATTCTCCCTTAATCTACAATTCCTTATTTAATATTATTCTCTATTTGTTGTACACAATTGCATACAATTGTACACTTCACATATTTTTGGTGGAATTAGGGAATATAAAAATGTGTGTTTAGCAAATACAGTTCATTTGAATCTTTTACTACTTCATGACAAAGTCTTTGGAATTGGGTAGCATTTGGAAAAAGGAATAGAAGGGTCTCTGTCAGTGATCTAGTTCTTGACTCATATGATCACTTCATGATAATTCTTTGAGCTGTGATTTTCATAGATATTTTTGCACTCTTATCATTGTCATACTGCACATTAAAAAGATTCAAAAAGATGCAGATATCACATTTTTTATACTCATTTCCACTGAGTCTTTTTCAAACTTAATAAAAGCACATTTTTTCACTTTTCATTCAGGCCAGCTGCCTCATTCTTCCTCAGGCCAGGCTTAAAGGCTGATTCTATCACCTAAAATAATTTCAGTTGCAAGTAATAGAAAATCAACTCAAACTGATGAGCAATACAGGTAGTTTTTCTGGTCATATAATTTCATATTTCCAACACAGTTTCGATCAGGGCTTCTGTTGTTCTCTTCATCAATTCTCTCAGCCCTCCTCAGGCTCATCTTCTACCTGGCTTCCTCCTGGCCACAAAGTGCTCGCAGAAGCTACCACAGCCAAATGCAGTCCAAAGTGCATCCCTCTGCTACACAAAAAAGCAGCATTCCTGAGTTTCTGGTGGGAACTATTTAGGTAATGTGACCTCAAAACTACTTACAGTGGCAAGGGAGATGGTTCTACCCTCATTGAAGTGAAGAAACCCAACCCCTCTCAGGAGCTGGGAACAACAACAATCCCAGCCAAAGGGCTTGGAGGCTTCGTAGTGTTAAGTGTTGAAATAGCCTTAGAGGTGGCAACTTAATTTACACTTCTCCGCCTTTTTTTACATTCTGAGCTTGTGAACATAAAATTATGCGTTGTAACAGACAAAGCCATTATTAGCTATTAGAACTGAAGTCAAATTCCTTGATTACCTGATTAATTCATTCATTCCTTTATACAACAGAGATTTGCTGAAACCTCTATGGAGCCACTCAATCATGTCTAAGTGTTGAGGATGAGAAGAGGCCAATCACTGGCTGTGGTAGATGTGGTGGTGGTGAGGGATGAAAAATGACTGGAAAGCACATTAATGTTTTCTTGGCGATATCAGAACTTCCAGAAATGTCCCTATAGGAAGTGTCCCTACAGGAAAACTTCCAGAAATTGTACCCTTTTTAAAACCTTACCTTGAATCTACCCTGAATCATGTGGTTTCTATGGTAACCCAAATGTAGCATTCATAATCTTACTCATAACAAATCCTTAGCCCACTTTATGTACTCTTCATGGATACAAAAAAACAGATTCCCTAGTACATTATAAAAAAATCCTCCCTCCAATAATATTTTCTAATTAGAAAACAGATGGCTGTTTACTAGCAATCAGGCTTCTTTTAATGCCGAGCTGATGTTTTGTTTTTTCTTTTTTTAATAAATGAATGTTTCTATTTTCATACATTAACTCCTGGATAAAATAAAATATAATATCAATTGAAATATGCATTTGTCTCAGTGGAAAATTACAATTTATTTCCTAACCTGCACACAATCACCTACATTTATAAACTTCATACTATAAAGATAATAATGTTTGATCACTCAGCACTATTAAAAGATCTCAATATACTTTTCTAAAGAAATTTTTTCAAAGTCTCGGGGTTAATGATTCACGGATTTTAATGAGTATTTTCTTGATGTTATCAGAAATTGTTATGTCAATTAAAACAAAGTAAAATAGACTGATTATTCATTGACACTAAAAAGGGAGAAATCAGCTTTTAAAAGTATTCTTATTATATTGGTCAATCTTTGTAAAGTTATTTCCTTCTCTTCTAAATTAATGGATTGTTTCTCCCCAAGAAGTTGTCATCTCTATTCTGCTAAAGCACACAATCCCATATTCTGAGTGCTCTTTCAGTTTCTCCAATGAAGCATCACTGAATACAATCAATTCTGGCCAGTACTGTGTTTGCTGTTGTTGTTAGGTGTGTCAAATCATTTCTGACTCACAGCGACCCTATGGACAATAGAACGAAAAACAGCCCAGTTCTGCGCCATCCTCACAACCATTACTATGTTTCAGCCCATTGTTGTAGCCACTGGGTCAATCCATCTAGTCGAGGGCTTTCCTCTTTTTTGCTGATCCTCTACTTTACCAAGCATGATGTCCTTCTCCAGGGACTGGTCCCTCCTGATAACACATCCAAAGTATGTAAGACGAGGTCCCACCATTCTGGCTTCTAAGGAGCACTCTGGTTATACTTCTTCCAAGGCAGATTTGTTCGTTCTTTTGGCAGTCCATGGTATATTCAATAATCTTCACCAACACCATAATTCAAAGGTGTCAATTCCTCTTGGGTCTTCCTTATTCATTGTCCAGCATTTGCATGCATATGAGGTGATTGAAAATACCATGTCTTAGGTCAGGTGCACCTTAATCCCCAAAGTGACATCTTTGCTTATTAACACTTTAAAGAGGTCATGCTTCTCACTAATTTTACATTCCACTTGCTCAATTTAGTGTTCCAGATCAAAGCCTACTGACAACTGAGCCCACAGTATCCATATCCCTACTTATGTCTTTTAATTTTTCAACTTTCAATTCCATTCTTGGTATAAAAATATTAACATAAGTCACTTCTGTCATATTCTATTCTTTAGAAGCAAGTTACTAAGTCCAACCACACTCAAAGGCAGCTGAATTAAACTCCATCTCTTGAAAGAAGTATGAAAGAATTTGTGGACATATTTTAAGACCACTATATATAGATACTATTATTAAAATGGTATCATTTTTCCTATCATATTATTATTAAAACAATATTCTTTTTCCTGTTTCTTAACATAAATGCAAAATATTTCAGCTAAATTAAGTTTGCTTTTAGAAGGAATTCACTAAATAATAGTAATATTCTGTAGGAACACTTAGATTCCAAAATGATCTTTTGGAATACAAGTTCTTTGTAAGTCTGTACCTGCCTTTAATTGATGTGAGTGGTAAGGGGAGAAATGTACAGCTGTTTCCTCTCTATCTTCAGACTAAAAAAAAAAGGTGCATCAGAGCTATTAAATCCTTTATGTCTGTAATTCCAACGGCACTTTCCATTGATCTGCCTGGTGGCGGGGAGGGGATGTAGCTGAAGGTTGAACTTCTTAACTGGCATTATCTCCTTCCTTCTTCTCATTCTCCCCTTCCCAACCTCTTCCCATTTCCCTTCCTTTCCCCCTCTCCCCTCCCTTTCCCTGGGAACCAAAGTTTCAGCTGGCATGGCCAGCAGTGGGGAAGGGAGCTAGCATTTTTTAAGCTGAGCTTTTGGCTGACCTCAGCCTCCTTAATTTTATTTGATTGTACAAATTAAGCAATATCTTTTTTAGCTGCCCATCTATCTTGCCTCTGGGACATTATTTTCTATTTACCATCTCCGAGCTCTCTGCAGGTCAGGTCCCCTGGCTGCAATTGTCACTCCTTACAGTCATTGCACACATTTTGCTTTTCACCCATACTCAACTATCTCAGGGTCCTGTTATCCCCAGTGGTATCAAGGAGCCCTGTCTGTAATAGCATCTCCTCCAGGTACTTCTGCAGAACATAACTGGCTGGTGGGTTTTCCTGCTTAATGTGGTATATCCATTCTAATATGGCAAATTTATGAGCCTTTTGACCCCTTCTCCTCTCTCTTGGCATTTCTATTTCACTTAGTGTAGGCTTTCATTTTTTTCCAATCTTCTAAGAACTTGGAATTTTCCAAGTTCATCCTAGCAACATGTTAGCAGTGGATCCTTGCCAGGGCATTAAATCTTATATGACAGGAAAGTGCTTCCATATTGATAAATTCTCCCTAACCTGTTACAGTTACTGTTTCAATCCATCTCATTGCGGGTTTCCCTTGTTTTCCTTGGCCTTCTACTTTACGAACCATGATGACCTTTTCTAGCAATTGGTCTTTCCTGATGATGTGTCCAATGTAAGAGAGTTGAAGTCTCACTATCTTCACTTCTAAGGAACATTCTAGTTGTATTTCTTCTACAACTGATTTGTTTATTCTTCTGGAAGTCCATGGTATACTCAATATTTGTCACCAACACTACAATCTGAATGCATCAAATCTTCTTCTGCATTCCTTTTTCATTGTCCAGCTGTCACATCCATATGAGGTGACTAAAAAGGACACGGCTTGGGTCGGACATACCTTAGTCATCAAAGTGACATCTTCGCCTTTCAAAACTTTAAAGAGGTCTTTTGCAGTAGATTTTCCCAATGCGATGCCTCAAACATACTAGCAAGCATGACGGTGGTACAGGACTGGGCAACGTTTCATTCTGTTATACATCAGGTCACCAGGAGTCAGAGCTGACTTGACGGAAACTAACAACAACAACAACTGTGTTTCCCTTGACCCAGTATCCTCACAATCCAGTCCCATATATATTCTCTACTGCTGGTTCCTGATAGGTCCCCAGCTTCTTCTGCATAAGGTCCCTTTCCTCCCTCCCATACTCATCATTTCCCTGGCAGGTTTTGGGTGTGTGTGTGTGTGTGAATTCACTCCAGTTATTGGTCTGCTGTCCAGGAGTGGAGGAGAGCTCTGAGAGGGTAGTTGCTATCTTGCAAGGCAGAGGCCTCTGCACCATCTTCAAGTGAGAGGGAGCACTAATCCTTAATAGGAAGGAGTCAGCCACTTACTTAGTGTTGAAGGGAAGTAGGAGACTTAAGTTTCAATACACCAACTCTCACGTCCCCATCCCAAGTCTAAGGGTCCCTAGACCTAGTAAGGGATCTGATCTTGACAGAGCAACCTTGCTGGGGTTGAGAATTCAACAAATTTTAGATCTTTCCTTTTAATTAACTCCTCCTCCTGGTCCTTAGCTTTTCCTACTTCAGTTGCAGAAGATGAAAGACTGGTTGTAAGCTGTCCAGGAGGTCCTCTGGCTTTCACATTTCACCTTAAATTGGTGATTAATTACTCTCAAACATTCATTAAGTTTTTCCAATGCATTGATTGCCTTCAGCAACAGCCATTCAATTTCACAGTCCTTATAAGTACTGCTTACCCCCAAACCTCTCAAAGGCAGGATATTCCACCCACCACTGCATTCCTTTCCACTTGTATGTCACCCCTTTTCAGCGCTAATGGAAACTGGACAATTGCTCTGGTACAGCATGTGTGATGTAGTTCTCACTTCCAGATAACTAGAGAGCAATCTACCAAAGGGTTATTTAGAATCTTCTTCCTCAAACCACTTCTGGTACCAACTATCTTATGTTAAGCTCCCCAGGAAACAGACTCTGAAACAGATATTTCCAAGCATATGGTTCACTGGAGAGTTGTCTCAGGAACAATACCTGTAAAGGAGTGAGGGAAGCAGGATTGGATAAGAGGAAAAGTTGATTCAGTTGCAACAGAGGCCTCACTCAATCCCACAGGGAGCTCTGGAGCTGGGATAACCTGTTACCAGTGAGTCGATTCCTACTCATAGCAACCCTATAGGACAGGGTAAAACTGCCCACATCATTGTCAGGGCTATAATCTCTATGGAAGCAGACTGCCATATCTTCCTCCGGCAGGGCGGCTGGTGGGATCGAACCATTGACCTTTTGGTTAGCAGCCAAGCACTTACCACTGTGCCACTAGGGCTCCTTCTGGTGCTGGGATAATCATTCTAAATTGTTCTCAACTGAGGCAAAAGAGCTAAACCTGTGCCTGCAACAACCTGTCATTGGTGCGGTTGACCTCTAAGAGGGGCGCTTCCTTGGGCAGAGGGCAGTAAGTCCTTGAAGAGGGGCTCACCTATGAGCTCTTTAGCCAACACATTCAGCAGCTGAGCGTGAGACCAATCAGAGGGAAGGGGGAGAGGTAGATCTAGGTAGCAAACCACTATATCCACTACCCTGTGGTCCCTGTTAATGGGTACAATGAGAGTACCATGGAAATTGAGAGAGAAGTAAGGAAGCTTTGTAAATAAGGGATAATATAAGATAAATGTAGAGTAGCATAAGGGTTTATAAGTAATAGAAAACAGTTCATTTGTACTGCAATAAAAATGCAATGAAAGGGTGTGAGCGAAAGATGCCTGAAGGGATGTCAGTAGGTGTAAGTGGGAAATAAGCACACTGAGCCCAAGTAGGAAGGGCTACGTATGACAGAGGACATGATGAGCTTGATCTGAGAGTCAACAGGAAGGTCGCCAGAATTTTTTGAGTTGAAGGTAACATAAAAGATTGTTCTGATTTTGTTAAATTTAGTCTATTGATTGTTCAAGTTCAGCTTACATTTTTTATATTTTAGAGCTATTTCTAACACTGTTATCTCCTCCTTCCTCTTTCCATGTACATTATATACATTACACACTGCCTTTAACAGCGGAAAAAAAGAACCAAGTGCCTAGTTGGCTTAAAAAAAATGGGATTTGCATAGTAACAGCCTACTAGGAGCCATATATGTGACAGTTTTGAATAAGCAATAACATGAAATGATTTTCATATTGTTCTTCAATTATCTGAGAGGTACAAAAACCATTACTCGAGTCATTAAAGTTAGAATGAACATTGGGGGATTCACTCTAGGAAGAAAATGCTTCCGCTGGCGGAGTGTTGAAACAGCTGATCTCATAATCATTTAACTCCTCATTTCTATGTAGCTAAACTTTATTTAAATTAATATACATTTGCCTGTTCACTTGGAATACCAACCTCTAAAGACATTTGGTAGCTACGGAGCGTAATCTAGCAGCGTGCTTACTGCGTTTCTATGTGTTCTTCATTCTGCTTTTAGTCCAGGATCTGCTGACATAACTTCCTACGACTCCATCTTTGTTTCACTTGGGAACACCATGGTTATGAGCAATTTCTAAAATCTGCTTTCTAAATGATAAGAAAAGTGGTATTTCAACATGAAGTGCCAGAAAAGTCCCAGTGCCAGAATATTTACTTTCTCATGCTCTGCATCTAGTCATGAGAAACAGAGCGTGACACTAGTCAGAATATCTTGATGAATTCCCTGCTTACTTTACATTTATAATAATAATTCCACAGACACCAGGACAAGGCTCTCTGATTTGTCCCTCTCCATATTTGTTCCTGATGAGCAGACAATTTGTTAGCATAATAACATATCAAAGTTTTACCATGAGAAGCTGTCTGTATTGATAGATTGTCAAGAAAACAGTTTTAATGATAGGGTTTCACTCTGAAAAATAAAGATACAATGTGCTAATGAAATCAAACTTGCTGATACAACTTGAAAGAATGAAAGGCTTCAGGAGGGATGGTGGGAGTGGAGGGTCTCAGGTACACAGGCAAGGCACTGACTGAAGGGCAGCCCGGAAGAAACACTAAGAAATGTCCACACGAACCTCTGGACACCAAGTGTACTCCTCAACATCTACCAGGAAATCGGGATACTTTCTGGGGATGTTTTTCTCCCTATGAGCGTAAAGGCAGAGTCACACTTGAACTGTGGAGTGCCTTACAATTTATAAAGCACTTTCACATATTTATCTCATTGACATTTAATATGACAATTAATGAGAATTGAAGCACAAGGGAAAGAGGAGGGAAGACACCACGATGTGACTGCAGCTAACAGCATTATCTGTGAGCACATATAAGGGGCTCCACTGGGGTCTCCTGGGCAGAAATCTGGCCTTCATTTTAGGGTAGGCTAGCTATAGAACAAACCTTTGTGTTACAGTGATGCACACAGCAAGGGCCATGACCCTGTATAATGACTGGGCTTTATTTTTAGCTTAGGCTCCCAACAGGAATTTGCCCTTCCCACCAAAATAAGCTTCCGGTACAAAATAAGCCTCCTACCACCAGAGAATACAGAAAATAGACCCTGCTGGGAAAATGTCTTCATCTGGGAGCTGAACCACACACAGATCTCTATTAAGGTTGGGAGCCCAGAGAGCTGCAGCCTCACACAGACATTATCATTAACAAATTTAGCAAGCATTCATTATTCGGCAGAAGACATGAAAGGGAGAAAACCCTCCCACCGGCATCGCTGATAAAGGCTCTATAAATAAAGACTGTACTTAGAGCAGTTGCAAAGTCAAAAACAAAGGACCTCCTGGGGTTACAAAGAAGGGTCTCCAAGCAAGATGCTGACATACCAGTCTAGACATCTCAGAAGAGACACAGGAACATGGAAAACACCAGAACCTAACCAAAAGCCAGAGAATGAACTCTTCCTTAAAAAGCAGTACAGCCTATGGACCAAGGGTTAAGAAAAGAACTCTGACACCAGATTGTCTGGTTTTCAATCCTAGCTCTGCCATCTTTTATCTGTGTGGCCTCAAGCAAGTTATATAACCTTGTGGTACCTCCGTTTCCACATTTGTAACACGGATATAATAGAAGTATCTACCTCATGGTTTGTTATGAGAATTAAATGAGTTACCCTTTTTGAAAGAGTGCCTGGCACATAGTAAGTACACAATAAATGATGGATCTTATTAGATATTGCTGGTGATGAGTAACCATAGGTTCAATCTTCTCAAGCATCGCTTCTTTCTGGGAAAAAAAAAAGTCTTAGATAATTACATATCTCCTTGTGTCTTTCCTCTTCTCCCTTGTGCTTATTACATCTGACAATGCCTACAAAACTGTACGGGATTTTTGTCATCACCACTGTCAAATAAAGTCAAGATTTAGTGTCCTAAGTGAGCAAAGCCAGTTGAGTAGCAACTTTTATAGAAATATCCCTTGACGGAATTTTTTTCTGACTGGTTATTTGCCTGTCAAAATGGCACCTTGGCACGCCTCCATCATAGCACTCACCACACAGATGGCCTCCTCCACTAAAGTGAGCATGCTGAGGCCAGGCTATGCCCTTAGTCAAGAGCTGCATCTACATTACCCCAACAAACTCAATCCCTAGCATCCCATGAGGCTACTGGTTCTCCCTCCTGTGATATCCCCACTCTTATTAGAAACACATAGGTGATGTTCTTGTAAACTACAGTCAGCTGGAACAGGCAGTAAACCAGCCTGGGATCCCAAGGATCAATTTTATGCCCTTTCCCTTTTTTAATAATAGTTCTCCCAAAGCGGCTAAGTTCAGTGGTCTTGATTCTATGGCTTTCATTTCAGTATTGGCAAATGATTAATTTTACCTGGCGTAAGTGTTAACAATAAATAAAACCAAACCAAACCAAACCAATTGTCATCAAGTTGGTTCTGACTCACGGCAACCCTTTGTACGCAGAGTAGAATTGCACTCCATAGGTTTTCAAGGCCATTACCTTTTGGAAGCAGATCGCCACGCCTTTCCTCCCAGATGCCTTTGAGTGGGTTCAAACCGCCAACTTTTCTGTGAGAAGTCAAGCACCTAAGCCTCTGCATCACCCAGGAACTCCTAACAATAATAGATGATGCAATCTAGTAGAAGCATCACACAATGAAAGCACCAGCAAAGAAGTGTCCTCTTGGGTCATCTGCCACTGGCATGTGACATTTCTCAGGACCACCTACCATTTCTGTCCAGATGATCTGAGGTCAGAGTATTTGTTAAATGCCAAGAATTGACTAATACCATAGAGGTCTAATAGTAAAGTAGAAGAATGAAACTGGAAGAGTATAAAATGTTAAAGTTTTATCTCTCCTCCATTCTCTTCCTAGTACCAGGTATTTTATCTTCTGGTACCATGGTTATTCTAATTCTGAATGGCCAACCAATTATATAATTTTTTTTTTTGTTCTTGTGATTTCTTTAAAAGTTAAGTAATTTGCTCAAGATTACTCCATAATCCAATGATGAACAACAAAAAAATCAAATTTCATTACTGTTAAACATTTAACCAGTTATAAAATATTATAGTTCCAATATTCTAAACCTTTAAATTTTTAATTGGTGATGCTTCTCCATATGCAAGATATCGACTTTAGAAAGTTCAAAAGGTTTTTTTTATATAATTTATTTTACATTGACACTCAGATTGAATTATGATAGATTTCTACAATGACTTTCATTATATATCAAAAGGAGGTATTTCTTCTTTTCTTCCAAAATGCAGATTGTACACATATACCTCAAGACTTCTGCTTTAGAAGTTAGCTAGCAGTTTCCGATCTTTGTCATAAACCAATATGAAACAACCTAGAAATTCACTCAAATTAAAAATATTTATACAGAAAAAAAATTACAACAAAAATATGAAATGATTCATTTAACTTTTTCCATTTCATATCCAGTAGGAACTGGTGTGAACTTCAGAAGTTGCCATTTTCCACACTTAGCGATTTTGACTGAATAGGAGATTAAATTTTACCCCTAAATGTCTACAGCCGGTGGCAGTCTATGGAAACTACAAAGGAGAATATGAAGGCTGTGTCAGAATCTTTGATGATCATCTTCTTCAGCGATGCTTGAAACTCTATTTAGGCCTCTGCAAACTTGGAATGTGTCTGAGGCAAGTGTGAGGTGCATTTAGATGCCCAGGAGTTGGTCTCCATCTCTTTTGCCCTTCCGTATTTTGTACCATCTTCACCTTTGCTTTAAGTAGGACATACATTAAGCAGAGCTACTATCCCAATAGTAGATAAAATTACAAGAAAAATACAAGAGACAATTAGCACATTAAGATTTTGAATATTTGCTAAGTGGAATCAGATACATGCTGAATGAGTTTAATAAAAATTCGTATTTAAGATAATATACTGAAATATTAATACTGAATAAAAATACATATTGTTATAGTTATCTCTAGCTGCATAACAAACCACTCCAAACTTAGTGGTGTAAACTAACAACAATCATTTATTATTAATCTCTCCCACAATTCTGGGTGTGGACTGGGCTCAGCAATGCAGTTTTCCCTCAGAGTCTCTCATGCTGTTGCTTTCAGACAGTGCAGGGGCTGAAGTCATCATGAAGACTTTCTTACTCATATATTTGGTGATTTATGCTGGCTGTTGGCAATGATCTCAGTAGGGGCTACATGCAGAACACCTAAACATGGTCTCTTCATATGCTATGGGCTTCCTCACGACATGGAGGTTGGATTCCAACAGCAAGAGTCTCAAGAGAGCAAGCTAGGCTGCTGAGTCAGTTTCAACTCATAGTGACCGTATGTATAACAAAATGAAAAACTGCCCAGTCCTGTGCCATCCTCACAATCGTTACTATGTTTGAGTCCATTGGTGTAGCCACTGTGTCAATCCATCTTTTTGAGGGTCTTCCTCTTTTTCGCTGACCCTGTACTTTACCAAACATGATGTCCTTTTCCAGGGACTGGTCCCTCCTGATAACGTGTCCCAGGCACCTGAGGCAAAGTCTTGTCATCCTCGATTCTAAGGAGCATTCTGGTTGTACTTCTTCCAAGACAGATTTATTCGTTCTTCTGGCAGTCCACAGTATATTCAATATTCTTTGCCTACACCATAATTCAAAGGCATCAGTTCTTCCATCTTCTTTATTCACTGTCCAGCTTTCCCATGCATATGGGGCAATTGAAAATACCACAGCTTGGGTTAGGCACAGCTTACTCCTCAAAGTGACATCTTTGCTTTTTAACACTTTAAAGAGGTCTTTTGCATCACATTTGCCAAATGCAATACGTCGTTTGATTTCTTGACTGCTGCTTCCATAGGTGTTGACTGTGGATCCAAGTAAAAGAGTTCTTGACTGCTGCTTCCATGGGTGTTGATTGTAGATTCAAGTAAAAAGAAATCCTTGACAACTTCAGTATTTTCACCATTTATAATGATGTTGTTTATTGGTCCAGTTAGTTGTGAGGATTTTTGTTTTCTTTATGTTGAGGTGTAATCTATACTGAAGGCAGTAGTCTTAGATCTTCATCAGTAACTGCTTCAAGTCCTCTTCACTTTCAGCAAGCAAGGTTGTGTCATCTGCATATTGCAGACTGTTAATGAGTCTTCCTCCAATCCTAATCCCCATTCCTCATATAGTTCAGCTTCTGCAATTATTTGCTTAGCATACAGATTGAATAAGTATTGTGAAATGATGTAACGCTGACACAAAACTTCCCTGCTTTTAAACAACGCAGTATCCTTTGTTCTGTTTGAATGAGCTCCTCTTGGTCTATATACAGGTTCTTCATGGGCACAATTAAGTGTTGTGGAATTCCCATTCTTCGCAATGTTATTCATAATTGTTATGATCCACACAGTCAAATGCCTTTACATAGTCATTAAAACACAGATAAACATCTTTCTGACATTTCCTGCTTTCAGCCAAAATCCATCTGACATCAACAATGATATCCCTCATACCATGTCCTCTTCAGAATCCAGCTTGAATTTCTGGCAGTTCCCTGTCAATGTACTGCTGTAACCATTTTTGAATTGTCTTCAGCAAAACTTCACTTGTGTGTGATTAATAATATTGTTGGATAATTTCTGCATTGTGTTGGATTGCCTTTCTTTGGAATGGGCACAAATATGCATCTCTTCCAGGTGGTTGGCCAGGTAGCTGTCTTCCAAATTTCTCGGCATAGACGAGTGAGCACTTCCAGTGTTACATACATTTTGTTGAAACATCTCAGTCTGCATTTCATCAATTCCTGGAGGCTTGTTTTCAGCCAATGCCTTCAGTGCAGTATGGACTTCTTCCTTAATGCCATTGATTCTTCATCATATGCTACTTCCTGAATCGGATGAACATCAACCAATTGTTTTTGGAACAGTGACTCTGTGTATTCCTACCATCTTCGTTTGATGCTTCCTGCGTCGTTCAATACTTTGCCCGTAGAATCCTTCAATATTACAACTTGGGGCTTAAATTTTTTCTTCAGTTCTTTCAGCTTGAGAAATGCCGAGTGTATTCTTCCCTTTTGGGTTTCTAACTCCAGGTTTTTGCCCATGTCATTATAATACTTTACTTTGTCTTCTCCAGACACCCTTTGAAATCTTCTGTTTAGCTCTTTTACTTCATCATTTTTTCTATTCACTTTAGCTACTCTATGTTCAAGAACAAGTTTCAGAGTCTCTTCTGACATTCACTTTGGTCTTTTCTTTCTTTCCTGTCTTTTTAATGACCCTTTGCTTTTTTTCATGGATGACATCCTTGATGTCCCACAGCTCATCTGGTCTTTGTTCATTACTGTTCAATGTGTCAAATTTATTCTTGAAATGTTCTCTACACTCAAATGGGATGTACTTAAGGTTGTATTTTGGTGCTCATGTACTTGTTTTAATTTTCTTCTGCTTCAACTTGAACTTGCATATTAGCAATTGATACTGTTCTGCAGTCAGCCCCTGGACTTGTTCTGACTGATGATATTGAGCTTCTCCATCATCTCTTTACACAGATGTAGTTGATTTGATTCCTGTGTATTCCACTTGGTGAGGTCCACATGTATAGTCACCATTCATGTTGTTGAAAAAATATATTTCCAATGAATAGGTCATTGGCCTTGCAAAATTCTATCGTGCAATCTCCAGGCTATATTTCCAACTACTGATCCTTCTTCTTTGCTTCCAACTTTCACATTCCAGTCTCCACTAATTATCAATGCATCTTGATTGCATGTCTGATGAATTTCAGACTGCAGAAGTTGGTAAAAATCTTCAGTTTCTTCATCTTTTGCATTAGTGGTTGGTGCATGAATTTGAACAATTTTTGTATTAACTGGTCTTCTTTGTAGGTGTATGGATATTATCCTATCATTGACAGTGTTGTACTTCAGGATAGATCTTCAAATGTTCTTTTTGACAATGAATGTGACCTCATCTCTCCTCAATTTGTCATTCCCAGCATAGCAGACCATGTGATTGCCCAATTCAAAATGACCAATACTAGTCTGTTTCAGCTTACTAACGCCTAGGATATCTATCTTCAAGAGTGCCATTTCATTTTTGGCAACATCCAATAATCCGAGATTCATACTTCATACATTCCATGTTCTGATTGTTAATGGATGTGTGCAGCTGTTTCTTCTCATTTTGAGTCGTGCCACATCAGCAAATGAAGGTCTCAAAGCTTTACTCCAACCATGTCATTAAGATTGACTCTATTTTGAGGAGGCAGCTCTTCCCTAGTCATGTTTTCAGTGCCTTCCAACCTGATGGGCTCATCTTCTGGAACTATATCAGCCAATATTCCGCTACTACTCATAAGTTTTTTATTGACCAATTTTTTTAGAAGTAGATCTCCAGGTCCTTCTTCCTAATCTGTCTTAGTCTAAGCGCTCCACTGAAACCTGTCCACCACGGGTAGCCCTACTGGTATTTGAAATACCAGTTGCATAGCTTCCAGCATCACAACAACATGGAAGCCACCACAGTACGACAAACTAACAGATGAGTGGTAGCAGAAGCTATATTGCCTCAGAAGTTACATACAATCACTTTCACCACATTTTATTTATTAGAAGCATGTCACTAAGGCCAACCCAATGTCAACGGAGGAAAAATAGACTCCATCTCTTAATGAAGGATTGCCAAAGCATTTGAAAACACATTTTAAAACCATCGCACATACAAATATGACATTTAAACTTTTCAGTAGCTAGGATCTTAGTTTAACAACAAAAACAAGGTAAAAACAAAGAACTATGAAGGAACCTAATAAATTAGAAAATTTGAGATCTCCAGAAGTTAAAGGGGTTTATACAAGAAATATATGTGTACATGATACACTTGGGCTGATTGCTGTTATTACTACACAGCATCATGGAAGAATACATTTTGGACAGGTTTTCCTTTCTTTACTCTGTATTAGTTAAAAAAAATGATTTTGAGGAATATATCATTCCTACAAGTGGAGAAATATATGATTCTGGGACTTCTGGGAGGTTCCTGCAGGAAAAGCAGCAGCAAACTCTTGTAAAGTTTCAATGAAATTGAGACCATTTTCTAAACAATAGTGAGAAAAAATGGAAAAATGCCAAATTTTGGTAGAAATGTGTATAATACTGCTAGCTTATGTTTAAAGTTTTTGAATCAGTTCTCTTCTAAAGTTTTCTCCATCATTTTTATTTGGCCATCTTTCTTGAGGTATTTAGACCCTGACAAAGCATTCTTCTTGGAATATTAGTTCTGTGGATTGCCACGGACCCAGGCTTACATTTTATAGTACAAATTGCCCAAGAGAACTCTTTCCCAGGAAGCCTTGTTTTTAAAGAGTGTCAACAGCCTTATGCTCCAGTGAACATTTAAATAAGTCATTGTACTATGCAGGGGGTAGGGAGGCTGTGGAAGGTGAACGTTCTTTGTATGGTCTGGAAACTTAAATATTATACCTAGAATAAGCCCCAGTGTTTGCTGAAAACATATGCTATTCAGGAACTCTGTTAGGTTTATTGCATAATAGCCCAGTTCCAGCTCCAGGTCTGGGAGGGGAAATTAGACAGTTGCCAAGACAGTTAAGAGGAAATTGATATAAATCCTCAAAAAGTTACTGTCTTCTTTTAACAATTAGGATAGAATTATTTGTGTCCAAGTATCAACATGGACCTATAAAAATGTAGCAATGCAAGAAGTGGAGTCAAGTGGTAAGTAGAAACCCTTCCCTCAAATATGCTGATTTTTATGAAAGGTAGAAATATTTGCTTTACCTTAAAAAATAAGATAAAAAATAGTTAAAAAGACAGAAAAATTAAAAGACAGTAACTACAATAAAATCAGTCTTGAAAATAGCAACTAACAACTTGAGTATGAAAAAATCAAACGAAAGTTGAAGGGGATAAAATGAAAGAACACTTCCAGAAGTCAGCTGATATTAATACAAATTGATAAAGATGAGATCCAACCTACAAGTAACAGGTATTCTCCCCAGAAAAGAAGCAATAATGAAAACCTAATAAAGAAAACTCCCAATTTAAGCAACAGACTTTGAATTGGAAATTGAGAGGGCTCACAATATTTGAGAAAAATAAATGAACAGGGATTAATTTCAAAACATGATCGAATAAAAAATTTCAATTGAGTATTAAGAATATGCCCTGCAATCACCCATTCATAATAAAGACAGTAAATTTTCACAAATTTTAAAATGACAACAATAAAATAGATCATAACATATGATGACAATAATCATCATAACATATGATGGCAATGTGGATAAGTTCAAATCGGCTTAAAACAGAATCCAATAATTTGTTGTATACAGAGGGACACTTATAACACAGGAAGACTTTGCATTAACAGGTGAATGCAACAAAATGATACCAGAAAAAATTACTTCTTCCAGGATTTGAGAGGAAATGACTATGCCACAAGTATTATCTACCCAGCCAAGTTTATATTTTCAGATGTTAATAAAAGAAAAAAGTGCTATCCAAGTGTTTATTATATTAAAAGTGTCTTATGAATGTTTATCAGAGTAAGAGCTGAACTTAAGCAATCACTGAAGATTGGAAAGTTGTGGTCACAAAGAGCTGGTGGTAAGCACTGAATACATATAGATAAGATACATGAAGTAACTAAAATTACAAACAAAAATCTAAAACTCATAAATATTATTATGCCTATCATAACAAAAATGTACACTTTTTAAAACTATTATAGTAATGAATTATATAAAAATTGATGTGATTTGCATTCCAAGATTAAGGCATGTACTATGAAAGCAGTTTATATTATATTGTTATGTTTTTCTATTTCAAATTGGTTGGGACTGTTGTGTAGAAACCAACAGAATCATATATTTAAACTATCCTACATCAGTATCAACAGCCTCAACAATGGACTCAAACATACCAATGATCATGAATATGACTCAGGCCCAGGAAAAGTTTCATTCTGTTATACATAAGGTCACCACGAATCGAAGCCAACTCCACAACAACTAAAAACAACATATCAGTATCAGCTGGAATAGACAGTAGATAATAAAAATATAAAACACCAATTTTCTGAGGAATTTACATATGAGAGAAAATGGAAACTAGATTGATTTTTTTTTTTTGTTTATTTCATAAACTGGTTATTTTCACCGAAGACTGAGATCATTGTTGTTTCTTCCAAAATGTAATTTTGTATCTATCTTTTTTTTTTTTTAAATCATGATGAAACCACTAAATTTACCGTTAGTGTAAGCAAAATACATGGATGATTCAAACACGAAGCAATTTATTAAAAAGCCATTCTCCAACTTCTAATAATCACTGTTCTTCCACAAGCTTCAGGCACATTCTCAGTCCTGAGCCCTAGGAGTGCAGCAAAGAGGTTCCAGCCACCAACATAAAGTTGCGAGAGGTAGAAAGAAGAATCTCCAATAATTGCTCCACGACACAGTTTATTTATCATTTTAGAGATTTTGTTCCCCAGCGAGTGTTTAATTGTACTCCAGTTAGTATCTAACTGGCATTTTTACTCCCCAAGGCATGGTTATTTTATTACAGAATTTCATTGACATAAATTAAAAGTGTCCCTTCTTGTCTCCACAGAGTATTTTAAGCAGATTTATTTACAATAGTTAAATTTGCAACAGTAACTTTGTATTAATGTGGGGAAATATAATTTAATCAATATAAATTATTTTCCATGCATTATCATAATAATCACATCATCTGTAGTGAAAATCCAGGAACAAATCACTACCTAATTTGGGGGCCTTCACAGGTTGATTTCTGATGTTTGTTGTTGTCAATGTTGCTGCTGTGTGTTCTCTATCTTACTGAAGGGTGAGAGAGTGGGGCAGTTCTTAAAAATCACAAATCAGAAGTCCCAAAATTAAGACTAGGTTATATTAGCATGTCTTATTAAAACTCAGTGCTCTTTTTTTTTTTAAATTTACAGTAGCAATCTTCAGTTTTTAACAGCCAAGTTATATTGTCTTCTGAGAAACTGCAGTCAGTAAGCAGAATAAAATATTTCTAGGTAAACAGGGAACTTACGTAAGTGTGGGATTGGCTTCCAAGTTGAAGCTGAAGTCAATTTCATGAATTTAATTTTTGTTCCCCAAGATCATGAACTTACAGTAAAAGTGTAAAATTAGAAGGCTAATTTTAAAGCAACACTGAGCCTATGTATGAATGTGGGTAAAAACTATGCAAGGCTGGGTAGTTTATGATGAATTAAGCTGTGTTTGCAAGATGGGGTAAAAGCGTTGTCTATTTTGGAACTCATTTCAATGGGTGTGAACCAATGAGGGCTAAGTCAAATAAAAATTCTGCCCAAAATCACTTTGGGGTGAGGCTGTCAAATTTCACAGTTTTGATTGCCAGTGGCAGGCATTTCTCAGTCAGAGTAGACCACAAAGTTGGCATTTTTCCGAGTTCGAAGCTTACTCGTAAAGAAATTTAGCTTCAGCCACTGGAACACAGAGCTAAATTCCTTCATCAAAAAAGGTCCAAATATTTAACTGCCTCATATGTAGAATCTATAACTGATTAATTCTATATGAGGGCAATAAAGAAAAGAGTTTATAATGTTTCTAGTAATACTGAGAACCAGGATAGGCCTTTCAAGTACATTATCTGATGAATCACACACCAAAAAAAATCTTACAAAATAGCTATAATCCTCATGTTATAGCTAAAATAACAACAAACTAAAGTAGGAGAATTTCAGGGACTTTTGTAAGAAACACAGTATAGCTGGACTGTAAAATGAGGTACCACAATTCCAGATCCCGGTTCTTCTAGCTTTTAATTTTTTATATCTATGACTCTACACTTTACCTAAGAAAATGGGATTATGAAAACACCAGCTTAAGCCAAATATGTTTTTAATAAAGTAGCCTTGGATGAAACACAGTGTCAGGTTTAAGGAACAAATGATAAGAAGACAGTGTGCATTAAAAATTCAATTAAAATATTACATAGAGTTAGAAGCAAATTCCTAGGGGAGGGACTATACAGAAGGGAAAAATTGGGGTTTGGAAGAGATGAGCTAGACTGCTCTGTAGGAAATTTGATGATTTTCTTTAATATATGGCTCTCCAAAATTAAGAGGAAAAGAAACAAAACAAATAGAATAACAAGTTAATGTTATACTCAAATAGAATTCAGTTTTCTGATCTTGTATCAATTTTTATTTAAACTTAATTTGCCAACCTCTACCTAAAAAACAAAAATAAGCATGTATGATGTTCCGTTTTTCTACATGATGAAATTGCATTCCATTATGTCACTAAGTGGATATTATGAGCCATATACATTCTGTAGAAAAGCAATCTGCAGCTGAAAAAGAAAAAGCAGACTTTAGGTCTTACTAACATTTGCAGATATGTTGATTAACTGCATACTTAAAAAGTAAATCTTTGAAATCCAAGATTTTGTTAAGGTTTAAAAAAGAGAACGGATGCCTATTAACAAAAATTCCCATGTAAATTATAACCATTAATGTTTTACCCATCAAAAAGGGAAAAACTCTTGAAATTACTTAGACCTGTAAATTTCAATTTAGAGAAGGCACATGAACACTTAGAACGGAATGAGTCTTAAAAGCAGAAAGATTATGGTAATATTTTCCCCCAATTCCCTTATAAATTAATCTAGTATATGACTCATAATATATTTTAATGGAATGCACATAACAGAACATGTACTACTGCTTTTTTGCAAATATTATAAAATACATAAAAATCTATTATATTTTTGCAAAGAAAATATGACCTACTCATAAAAATGTAAAAAATAATGGAATAATGAAAGTATTTTATGCAATAAACAAACTGATTAGTTGGAGAATGACAGGGACTAAAACTGTATTTACTGTCATGTTATTTCATATAAGGCTAAAGTCTATAAGTTTCTTGGGAAGACGATCAGGAAAATGCAGGTAAAACCATTTCATTTAAGGTGGAAGGGATGGTGGATATTTGACCAGGGAGAGTAAAGATTCAGCTAGTGTAGATGAGGAGGTGGGAGTCAGCTGAGTTATATTAATATATTTGAGAAGCTACATGTGCAAAAAAATTAGACATTTTTTCTTAGGGCTTTGAGGCAGTGGTACTCAAACTTTAATGTATATAAGAATCCCCAAGAACATTGTTTAAAGTTCATATTTCTGGACTCCATTCCTGGAAAATTTGATTCTGAAGGCAGAGAGGGGTCCTAAGAATTGGCATTTTCAGAAGCACCATAAATGACTGTGATGAACATGGTTGATAAACTATACTCTAGGAAGAAGCTATAGCATTTCATACATCTATGAAAAATAAAATATTAACTAATAGTCTATCGGGCATCTGCTTCCCATCAGAAATAAAACAAGCTAAAAAAAAAATTTTTTTTTTTTCAGGATTAAAATCCTGTTCATGAGGACCAGTTCTCATCTCAATCAGAATCTTCAATAGTTCCTAGAAGGTTGAGACCTGTTAAAACATGTGTACTATCATTCATGTTTTCCAAACTCTCTAGTTTTTGGACCACTTTTGAACCAGCCTTTGCTATTTTGGAATTTAGTGTCTTTTGTACTTGAATTCTCAATTGGTTTTATTTCACAATTCTCAATACAACGTTTTTGTGACTTTGACTGTCTTTTATTTTTGTGTGTATGTATGTGTGATTGTCTTTTCTATTTTTAAGCATCTTGGTGTTAAGGACATTTCCTGAACTTCTTATTTTATTCATATACTGAAAGGATAGATAAGTTACAGGTCTCCTTTCTAGGTCTGTATGAGGATTCACCCCAGACACCTTCTCATATGATCAGGGACTCTTGTCTGTAACCATTTCATCAAAACTTCTTTTGGCTTCCGTGTTGCTAATGGTCCAATGGTCCATTCTCAGTGTTCATCCTACTTAATCTATCAGTAGCTTTTGGTACAGCTGGCCATTTCTTCCTCCTTGAAACACTTTCTTCACCTGACTTCTAGGACACCCACTGCCCTGGTTTTCCTCTAACCTCAGCAGCTGATACTTTTTAGTTTCCTCTGATGGTTCTTCCTCACCCCCTTTTCACATTGCAATCACCCCATGCTCCGTCCTTAAAACTAAACTGTTGTCCGCATACACCTCCCCACTTGTTAAATATTTTCAGATATCCATCAGAAAAACCCGAGGGCTCAATTTTCAGAATATAGCCAGGATCCAAACACTCCTCACCATATTCATTATAACCCGTCTGTGGTCTCTCACCTGGATTATTGCAATAGCTTCCTCACGGGTGTTCCTGATTTTGCCAGTGCCCTTCTATTCTCAACAAAGCAGGCAGAAATGATTTTAAAACAGTTGTCAAGTCATGTCACTCCTCTACTCAAAGTTACATAAATGTTTCTCATTTCACTCAACTAAAAGCTAAAGGTTTTCCTATGGCCAAAGTCCCACATGACCTGGCTTTTCACGACCACTCTAACCTAGTCTTCCATCACTCCCTCTCCATGTACTCCACACCAGCCATGCCAAGGTCCTTCCTATCTGTCGTGCCAAGGACACATACCTCAGAACATTTGAACTTACTTTTCCCTCCACCTGGAGCATTCTTCCAGCAGATAAGCACACAGCTTACCTCGTGTAGGCGTTTGCTCAGTTATTACCTTCCCAATGAGGCCTTCCTGGCCACCCTAGTCATAACTGCAATCTCCCCTTCTTTACTTTTTTTTCTCCGTATGATTTAGCACAATCTACAAATCTACATCATGTCTTTTATTAATTGGTTTATTGTGTTTCTCCCCCCAATAGAACATAAATTTCACAAGGGCAGAGATTTCTGTCCAGGTTGTTTGCAACAGTATCTGGATGTTAAACATCTCAATGTTTAATAATTTTGTTGAATAAAAGAATACATGGAATATATAATCAAACAAGTAAACTGAATGTTGCATAGATAAAAGTGACTGACTACAATATTATGGCACATAATTTCAAGACTTATCAAAACTACAGTTGGGATGACTATATTTGCTGATGGATTATCACAGATCAATTAATTTTGTATGTCATTGTAAAGGAGATTTAAGGACGTAAAAAGGATTAGACCATATTACCTTTATGATCCTTTCCAGGGCTAAAATGTGTCCCATATATAGACACCAAACCAGTTGCTGTCAAGTTGAGTCTGACTCATGATGACCACATGTGTCTCAGAGTAGACTGTACTTCATAGGGTTTTCAATGGCTGTGATCTTTCAGAAGTAGATCACCAGGTCTTTCTTCCAAGGTGCCTCTGGATATATTTAAACCGTCAGTCTCTTTGCTAGTAGCCCAGCACTTAAGAGTTTGTGCCATCCAGGAAGTCCTATATATAGACACACACCACACCACCCACCCGAACAAAAAAAATTTTGGCAGACACTACTAGTTACCCAGAGCCCTGGTGGCAGAGTAGTTAAGAGCTCAGCTGCTAACCAAAAGGTCAGCAGTTTGAATCCAGCAGCTGCTCCTTGGAAACCCTATGGGCCAGTTCTACTCTGTCCTATAGGATCACTATGAGTCAGAATTGACTCTACAGCCATAGGTTAACAGGTTACTACTTACCCATCTTCACCCTCCTCATACATACCACATGTTAATTTTCCCCATCTTCTATACTAGTAGATATTTTAGCTGAATAAATGACCTCCTAGCTAAAGACCATTGTTCCAAGTCTCCCTTCCATTTAGAAGTGGCTATGTGACTAACCCAAAACCAAACCCAACCTGTTGTCATCAAGTTGATTCCGACTCACAGCAACCCTTTAGGACAGAGTAGAACTGCCCCATCAGGTTTCCAAGAAGCGGCTGGTGAATTTAAACTGCCAAACTTTTGGTCAGCAACCAGGATCTTAATCACTACGCCACCAGGGTTCTGCTATGTGACCAGAGTCTTTGAAATTCAGAGGATGGGAGTTTATATATATATACGCAACTTACAAGTAGTCCTTAAAAGAAACAGACACACCCATCCAATTCTCTTTCCCCATTTTCACTGCCTGGAATAAAGATGTGTGGAAGCCATTTTATCCTCAATGATTGGCTGAAGATAACACATTAGGATGGCAGAGCCACAAAATGGAAGGGCTCTATCTCCCTAATTCCATCAAACTAACAAATATATTTGCTCTGGATTATTCTCTTGTTATTGCTGCTGGGTGCCAGCGAGTCAGTTCCAACCAATAGCAGCCTTATGCACAACAGAACGAAACACCGCCCAGTCCTGTGTCATCCACATAATGGTTGTTATGCTTGAGCCCATTGCTGCAGCCAGTGTGTCAATCCATTTCATTGAGGGTCTTCCTCTTTTTTGCTGGCCCTCTGCTTTACCAGGCATAACGTCCTTCTCCAGGGACTAGTCCCTCCTGATAACATATCCAAAGTATGTGAAATGAAATTTCATCATCCTTGCTTCTGAGGAGCATTCTGGCTGTACTTCTTCCAAGACAGATTTGTTTGTTCTTTTGGCAGTCAATGGTAGATTCAATATTCTTCACCAACACCATAATTCAAAGGCACCAATTCTTCTTCAGTCTTCCTTATTCATTTTCCAGCTTTCACATGCAGATGAGGAGAATGAAAACACCATGGCTTGGGTCAGGCGCACCTTAGTCCTTAAAGTGACATCTTTGCTTTTTAACACTTTAAAGAGGTCTTTTGCAGAAGATTTACCCAGTGTAATGCATCCTTTGATTTCCTGACTGCTGCTTCCACAGGTACTGACTGTGGATCCAAGCAAAATGAAATCCTTGACAACTTCAATCTTTTCTCCATTTATCATGATGTTGCTTATTGGTCCAGTTGAGAGAATTTTTGTGTTCTTTATGTTGAGGTGTAATCCATATTGAAGTCTGCAGTCTTTGATCTTCATCAGTATAAGTGCTTCAAGTCCTCTTCACTTTCAGCAAGCAAGGATGTGTCATCTGCATATTGCAGTTTGTTAAATGAGTCTTCCACCCATCCTGACGCCCCATTCTTCTTCATAAACTCCAGCTTCTCGGATTATTTGCTCAGCATACAGATTGAGTAAGTACGGCAAAAGGATATGACCCTGACGCACACCTTCCCTGACTTTAAACCACACGATATCCCCTTGTTCTGTTTGAACAACTGCCTCTTGATCTATGTACAGGTTCTTCACACGCACAACTAAGTGTTCTGGAATTCCTATGTTCACAGTGTTTTCCATAATTTGTTATGATCTACGTAGTCAAATGCCTTTGCATAGTCAATACAACACAAATAAACATCTTTCTGGTATTTTCTGCTTTCAGCCAGGTTCCATCGGACGTCAGCAATGATATCCCTCACTCCATGTCCTCCTCTGAATCCAGCTTGCATTTCTGGCAGTTCCTGTCGATGTACTGCTACAGCCGCTTTAGAATTATCTTCAGCAAAATTTTACTTGCGTGTAGTTTTAATGATATTATTTGATCATTTCTGCATTCTGTTGGATTACCTTTCTTTGGAATGGGCACAAATGTGGCTCTGTCTCTTCCAGTTGGTTGGCCAGTCAGTTCAGGTCAGCTGAAACCTATCCACCATGGGTAGCCCTGCTGGTATCTGAATACCAGTGGCATAGCTTCCAGAATCACCGCAAAACGACAAACTGACAGACACGTGGGGCCTGATTGTTTTAGGAGAGAGAAATAAAATAAATAAAATTGTCTTTTGTTTAAGCCACTGTGTTTTTATTACAGCAGTCCAGCCTGTGTCCTAAATAATGTACAGCATTCATAGATAAAATAACTTTTAAAGCTCTAGAAAAAAAAAAATCCATTATCAAAGGTGGGAAAATAGTGTCAGTAGTTAATTGATTTATTTGGAAGTACAGGGTAGAAATCAATGTGAACTAGAATTAGAAACCTTAAAAATATAACTTTTATTAATTGTTTACTAAATACCAGTCACCGTGCTGGGATTTTATGCACATTATGTCATTTAATTGTACAACAACCTTCAAAGGTAGGTTATTATACATGTTTTACAGATGAGGAAACTGATAGGGCTCAAAATGTTTAGATTTTTTTAAAGTAGCATTGCTAGTAAGTGCTGGAGCTAAGAGCCCAATTCTATGAACATTCCTCCAAGTGCAACTTCCCTAGTCTCTTTTCTTTAGATTAAGCTGCATGCCCTTCCTTCCAGATGTCTTTGAGAATTCAAAGTGAAAGCAGTTGATTAACCACATGCCAAATACATTTCCACTCTTCCTGCTCCAGAATGGAGTTCTGCAGAAGCGCTGTGATTCAAAACCCTGAGCAGTGAATGGGATAACTATCAAGTTCAGGACTAATTCCCAATTTGGACTTGAATTTCCAGAGTAAGATATTTAACCTGTCTGGACCTCAATCTATCGGTCTAGTTCCTGCTGTAAGACAACTCTAATAACCGAGTCTGCTTAAATGAGCTACAAAAGCATTGGCATTAAGTGCAATTTGGTAACCTCAGACAGGATCCCTGTTCATTTGAGTAGTCTGGAGTCAAAAGCAATATCTCAATCCAAAAAACACACACACACTTCAGATTCAGTAATTCCAGAGATGTGGTTACAAAGTACAGTCAAAATTTCGATGTCTTTTTTCCTGGCTAAGAAGAAGGGATGTTATTCAAGAATTCTGATAAAAACAACAACAGAAGCTCAATTAACAGTCCTGAGACATTTAAACTTATGTATGCACATATCAGGAGACCTGGTGGTGCAGTGGTTAAGAGCTCAGCTGCTAACCGAAAGGTTGGTGGTTTGAACCCACCAGCCACTCGACTGGAGAAAGATGTGGCAGTCTGCTTCCATAAAGATTACAGCCTTGGAAACACATGGAGCCATTCTACTCCATCCTATAGGGTCGCTATGAGTCAGAATAGGCTCGACGGCAATGGATTTTTTTTGTTGTTGTTGTTATTCCTGTTGTTTTATACATATATCACCTGGGGAATTCCTTTCATCCATAAAAAGGCCTATCATCCAGGTAGAAAAGATTTCTAGCTGATAATCGGTGCACCATGTGCTCAGCTCCCTTCAGACCTTGGAGCCAACTTGAATGCTCAGGACGTTTACCTCTTGAATCTAGATGCCTTCCATATTGGTGAAAACTGAATCTCAGTCTGCTAAGAGTATAATAAAGCACATAGGAGACCCATAGGAGACCTGACTTTTTAGATAGCTGTACCTGCTAACACCTGGGTTTGGTATCCAACTTAAGTTAAGCTTAAGGATTGGCGGCATAAAGAGAAAAAGTACTTTTGTCTTTAAACTCCTCAATTCATCATATGCTCCCCATGTCAAGGCAAGTATTTTCTTTCCAGGCCATTATTAAGAAAAATTTTGTACCTGGTTTCTCCTCTCATCTCTCTACCTTCCCTTCCCTCTACTTCTCTCCCAATCTCCTTAAACATTCCCAAAGGTTTTTGGTTTCCTCTTGATCATGCTAAACCAAGGAGACATTCTGGGGACAAGCTGAGGGGATAGCTATGAAAGAACAGTGAACACCTACGATTTTCCTCTAAACATTAAATGATTAGATTATTTGCATCAGCTTCCCAAACCAATCTTAGTATTTACCCAAAGAACATGGAAAATGAAGCCTGCTATTTCATTTCTATCTAGTGCTACTTCTATTCATTCAGTATTGGTCTTCTTCAAAGTGCTCATGGTTTGGATGTTAGGCATCTATCAGACAAGACTCTACTGAATTATTTCCTGCCTAGTCATAACAATGGACTCAAACATACCAATGATCATGAAGATGTACAGGACCAGGCTACATTTTGTTCTGTTATACATAAGGTCTCTGGGAGTCAGAGCTGACTCCAGGGCAACTAACAACAGCAGCAACAATTCACAATGTGAACTATTGTATGTGCTTAGAACAACTAAAATTTATGAGTAAGAAAGATTACAATGATTCTCTGAGAGTAGTAAATGCATAAGAAAGGCTTCCAGAATCATTTTCTCTTCAGGAATTTTGTTTTATATAGCTATTACATGCATACGTGCAGGAAGTAAGAAACAAGTCCATGTGTTTATTTGGAAATATTAATTATAAAGGTGGAAAAGTATTGGAGATTGTTTAAAAATATATCAAATGTTTAATGAGCATTTTTTCTCTCATTTCTCAGCTTAATATTTGTTAGTTTCTTGAAAAATTTAGAAGAAGGTATTGAGTAGGGTTCTTTTTTTTAAAATGTATATTTGTGGGAAATGTTCAGATAGATCTTAAATGTTCAGACAGAGATGCAATGCTGTACACTGCAAAGATTATCCTGTGTGAGAGTTAAAAAGATATCTGCAGTGTCTTGTACTACTTACATGGCATATATTATTATTATAAGCACCCTTACTTTTAAAATTGAGATACAATCTATTTAGACATTATCATTTTAGCTATAGCTGATTAATAAATCATTCCAAAACTTATTGGCTTAAAACACTAATCAATTATTTTTTTATCATGAGTCTATGATGCTGATGTGCAGTTCTGCTGAGCTGTGCTGGGCTTAGCTCATCTCAGCTGGGATTGTTCATACATCTGCATTCTGTTGAGAGGTCACCTGGAGGTTTGCTGCTCTACAATGACCAAAGATGGATGACTTGACTCTGCTCCACATGGTCTTCATCCCCCACTAGATTAGCCCAGGCTTATTCTTATGGCAAAAGCAGGGGTCCAAGAAAGTGACTGGAAACTTGCAAGGCCTCTTGGAGACTTGATTCAGAACTGACACACTATCACTTCCACCATATGCTTTGGCCTAAGGAAGTAGTAGGGTTGGCCTAGATTCAAAGGGTGGGGAATTGGAGCTTTATTTACAATCAATCTATCATAGCATCTCTAATATAACACAGCAAAATTATGGTTCTGAAACATCCATATGCTATTTTACATAGAACTATTTTTTACCCAAAGGCAAGATTCTTCAGACTTGAGAGCTCTAGGTAAGAGTCAAAGCAGCTTTGCAGTTAATGTTCATCAGGTTTCCTTTCTTAAGCCTGGTCTCTTTTCTCAGGAAACAAGATGCTTCTGAAAATACACCACTACACTTTAGCATACTTTAATCTCCATATATACTTTATTTATATACTTTTTTGACCAAATCCTCTGAAGTGTTTCACTTGTTGGGTTTTCAAGTAGTGGCTGTTAGCTATGTTATAACTACTCTTTGCCTAAATTTGCCTGACAAACCAAAAATGCTCAGGTTGGAGATGGCATTTTAGTCCTTCAACAGGAAGTTAAAAGTAGGACAGCATCTTTTACATATCAATATGTATGTTATCTTTTATATTCTGTTAATCTTGGGTTTAAAGTTGATGCCCATGTGTCCTTGATATCCAGACTCACAAAAGAACATACAAGCAAAGACAAGATGTTCCACAGCTCACTTTCCCATGCAGCGGAGGCTGAGTTAAGGAACTCCATAATTCTTCAAGATGGTTTGAACTAAATTAATTTTCTCTGTCCTTAAATGAATGAGGTAAGGGCACCGCATATGGCTTTGCACACAGTGACCTTGCAGTAGTCTTTGATAAACTCCGCCTCTTCAGTGTTTACCAAGTCAGCAAGGAAGGGGTGAAATACATATTCTGACTCTAAACCCTTTTCAGCAGGAGAAACTCTCAAGAGTGTACCCTGTTTCTAGACATCTGCAAACTTCTTTCGACAAAGACATTGACAAGGCTTTGTCACCCTCGAAGCCAGCCGAGGAGACCCCACACAGTGGTCTTCTAATCTTATCTCCCAAAGTGTCAGCTTGGCAAAAGAGATTCAAGTTCTTTAGTAACATCCGTAACATTGATATTAAAACAAAAGATTTACTTCTTTACTCATAAATGAAAATTGTTGAATGAATGAATTCATATGGCCAAATCTATATGTAAGAAATGCTATGAATGAAATAGTTTTTGTCCAATTATTCAGCAGGCATTTTTCTGGATTCAAAAAGAGTAAAACATCTACACAAAGTTCAGCAAAGCACATCAAGATACAGCCTATAAAAAGTTGGTAAATTTCTGTGAATTAGATAAGAACTGTTTATTTTTCTCCAATTTGTAGATAAGATGATGATCTATAGCTCCAGTTCTCATGACGTCAACAACTCGCATGGAAGGAGAAGGGTCTTATTTCAGGATTGCTGGCAGAATTACTTTTATTCCGATGTATGCAGATGTAGAAATTTTTTAATTGCAATGGTATGTGAAGCTTTTTCTCTTCACAAAAGTCATGAACAATAAGGGCTGCCAAGATCTTAAGGTTCTACATCATGCACAAAGTACCACGATTTTTATCCAGACAAAGTTTTGCTTGGCAAAACACCATTTTGAAGACGTTTGAATATTCCCAAGGAGATGCACGAAAATTGGAATTCTTCTTTAATGCCGTTAGTGTGCCCACAGCAGATGAAAACCAGGAGCTGGCTACACTCAGAGACAAGGGCAATTTCTTTCAGTTTTTGCCAACTCTCCTAAGACCTTTTTCCAAGTTATAAAAGAAACATCAATAATTCTGAAATTGATGACATGTTTGACCAAGGCACTGTTCCAATTTTTTTTTTCTTGTCCCAAGTTACAAATCAAATTGACATGACTTTAAGTTCTTTCATATTGTGGCATCCTTGGCTAAGGGATGCTCTGAGCAGCACTCAAGACAAAGGTTTAATGTTGCAACAAATCTCAGATTTTTTTTAAGTTCCATGCATCTGAAATTGAAAACTCTTCACATGGAAATAACACATACCATTCAACATATTTTCACGAAGGGCAAACACAAAATATACCTCCAGGTTTACAGGTTTCCTTTTTCCATAATCAAGAACCTTATATGTGAGTCAGAGACTTATAGCAATGCCTTCAGTGATACAATTAAAATTAAAGAATACATGAGATTCATTGCTATTTCTTTTTTTTTTTTTTAATTTCTAATTAAGCTAGACCAAAGGCAAATAAAGACAGATGTCCACAAGCTTAATGTTAGGGTATAGTTTATCTAATTCCTATACAGAAATCTATTGTAGATACTGTAACATCCTAACACAATGACTACGCTATCCAAATTATAGAGTACTTCTCTTGGCACAATACAATTGTTTGGAGTAAAAGACTGCTTTCATAACATGAATAAAAAAGCAATTTATTTCAAAAAACAACTGGCACTGAAATAAGAAAAACAGCAGAAGAAAAAATATATAATTGAATGTAGTTCATAGATTCCTAATTAAGAACCTCTGGTCTAAGACAAGCTTTCTATTCTTTCATTATCTAATAGTTTTAAATATTTTAAAGCAAATAAAGCCTGCAATTCTCATTTTAACTAATTCACCCCTCTGTATTCAGCAGCATGGAACACACCCTCAATAAACTACGGGGATAAGAATAACCCTCTTATTTCAACCTGCCTTACATCCATATGTAAGAAACTTTCTTCTGTCTTTTATTGAGTAAAGCACAATATTAACTAGATCTTCCCAGTATATTTATACTAATGACTGATAATCATGATAATGACCATGTCGTTCAAAAAATTTATAAACTGTCAGAGAATCATCGAAAAAAACTGAATCGTGCACAATGTATTTTTAGCTTGGAAAGCCTTGTGATTTCAAATAGTACTGGCATTCCCTAACACCTAAAGACTTGACCAGCCAGTGCTGCTTAACCCTTTCTCTTCTAATGCTTAGTTCTAGGAGAAAGTATCTAGTAGGTACTAACTTCTTTTTTGATAATCTGTAATTCAGTGTTTTGCAAACATTTTGACCATGACACAAAATAAATACATTTTATATGTCTATCCAAAAGACATATGTGTATACGTATATAATTTAACTATACTTGCCATAAAACAATTCTTACCATTATTAAGTGAAATGCATGCTAATGTTTTCCATTACATTATGTTAATGCTATTATGTTAATGCTGGTCTTCACCTACTAAATTGATTTAATTAACCAATAATGGGCTGCAACCTACAGTTCAGATGATAACAGCCTGATCCCAAATGAATATGGACTTTTCTCCCCACAAAATGAATGAATTTATTTATTCAAATGGATTTCCAGAGTTTTTCCTTTGAAAATGAGAAGGCTTTATTCTATTTTCTTGCAAGGTTTTAATTCACGATTAACAGGAACATTTCTTTATACAGAGCACAATATTTTAGATAACCAACCTTAACATAGATAGGTAGGTAGATAGAGAGATAGACTTATAGACAGACAGACAGACAGCTGCCACTGAGTTGCCACTGATTCATGGCGACCTCACATACATCAGAACAAAATGTTACTGGTCCTGTGTCATCCTCATGATTGCCAGCGTGTGTGAGTCCATCATTGTGACCACTGTGCTAATCCATCACACCGTGGGTCTCCCTCACCTTTGTTGCTCCTCTACTTCGCCAAACAGGGCGTCCTCCTCTAGAGACTGATTCCTCCTAATATGAGACAATGCTCTGTTGTAATTCATAAGATTTTCATTGGTTAATCTTTGAAAGTAGATCACCAGGCCTTTCTTCCTAGTCTGACTTACTTTGGAAGCTCCACTGAAACTTGTCCACCATGGGTGACCCTGTTGGTATTTGAAATACTAGTGGCATAGCTTCCAGCTCACAGCAATACACAAGCCCCCACAATACGACAAACTGACAGACGGGTAGTGACACTTTAACTTAATATAATAATCATTATCATGGCTAAGTGTTTGAATATTTATTTCTAACCACAGTCAGACTGAAATGTAGATTGTATGATCCTCATTTTGTATCTGAGGAAACTAAAGCTCAAACAGGTTAAACAGCTTGTCTGATTTCATGGCTAGTAAGTGGCAGTGCCAGGACGTAACCTCAGGTTTCTCTGACACTAAAGCCCCACGTACTCATCATTCTCATTGCCCTGCCTCTGAAAGTGCCAATGAGTTAGGCAACTACTATTTTCTTGGGTATTCACACAACAGATCTCTAAACTTCAGGTTACAGAGTTAGGGTCACTTCTCATGTGTTTATCTATTTGTTCAAGACAACTTCACTGAAAATTCTGTTAGGTACAGTGATGACACACAGGTGAAGAACATAAGGACTCTTCCACCCAGAATCTTACAGTCTTCTAATGAAATCCCATGACGAAAGGACAAGGCAAGTGGCCTGGGAACACAGAGAAGGACTGACTTGTGGGTCAATAAGAATTTTGCAAAAATGTTTGACCATGATACACAGTGGAAGAATGAAATTTGGTCTGAGCAATAAATGATATGAAGAGTTTCAATGGGCAAAAAAGAGAGGCAATTTTATTTCAAGCACATAGAAACAACTTAAGACAAAGTATGGGAAGCAGGACTGTTTGACTGTTTGGAGCCCTAAGAGGCAGCCCATATGGTAAGTGGATAGGATAAACCAAAAACCAATCCCACTGCCTTTGAGTCGATTCCGACTCGTAGCATCCCTGTAGGACAGAGTAGAACTGCTCCATAGAGTTTCCAAGGCTGTAAATCCTTACGGAAGCCGACTGCCACATCTTTCTCCCATGAAGTGGCTGGTAGGTTCAAACTTCCAACCTTTAGGTTAGCAGCCAAGTGCTTTAACCACTGTGGCACCAGGGCTCCTTCATAGGATAGAGGGAGGATAAAGTAGAAGATGATTTTGGAAATGTAGGAATTGGCCACATTCTTGAAGGGCCTTGAATACCATAATAAAAAAGTTGTACAGTATTCTCTGTTTATTTTTCACTTAAAAAATTTTTTTCTTACTTTGCAGTTTTTACTTCTATCAGTCTTGAATTAGAAAAAGTATAGTCATATAAACACAGCTCTATTTAAACAATTAAATTTGAACCATTATACACGGTAACTATGAAGTCTAGAAACAGCTGGAACCAAAGCCAAATATTTCATAAAACTCCGTTCTTAATTGTTGTTTTATTTTTTTACCATGACAGATGGTCCCTAAACACCAGGCCATCCCATGGGTATATTTAGAGTTAGACTCAAGATCTGGTTTGCCATCTATAACTTTATTCATTCTCATATCAGAGTACAAGTGAATGAAGACAATTTATCACAGATATAATAATGAATCCACTTCAATTTATAAATAAATAATTCACTAACCAGATATGAGCTTTATGGAATCAAATATTATGTTTTATTTATTGAAATCAGACATCATGTCTATACCACCTAACACAATGAGAGCACATAGTAGGTACTCAATAAATATTAGTGAATGAAGAGTTAGTTGAGATGGTATAAGTTTCAGCTGGGATAACTTTTGTAATATTCTTTAGAAGTGTGAACAACTATTCCAAAAAATGCATTGCCATTGAGTCAAATTTCTACTCATAGTGACCCTATAGGACAGAGTAGAATTGCCCCATAGGGTTTCCAAGGCTATAAATCTTCACGGAAGCCGAATGCCACATTTTTCTCCTGAGGAGCAGCTGGTGGGTTCAAACCGTCGATTTTTCAGTTAGCAGCCAAGCACTTAACCACTATGCCACCAGAGCTCCTATGAACTACACACACACACAAAAAAAACCTGTTGCTGTCAAGTCGATTTCAACTCCTAGTGACCCTATGGACAGAGTAGAACTATCCACAGGGTTTCCAAGGAGCAGCTGGAGGATTTGAACTGCCGACCATTTGGTTAGCAGCAGTAGCTCTTAACCACTATGCCACCAGGGCCCATGAATAACTATAGGCCTTTCAAATATATTTAAATGAATACAAGAGACAGCTCAAGATAGATTAATTATTTGTGTTTTCGCTTTTTTCATATTTTAGCAAATCAATTATAAATTTAATATAAAGGATGCGACACCATAGAGGTGCTTACCTTTTTGACAAATTAAGGAATTTGTAAAGTAAGATTCTCTGGTTTTTCTACCTGAGTTAACTCTACTGTCTTTTTATCTTTGCTGCCCTCCTCTGGAATTTTTATATCACCTTGTTCTCTCTTCCAAAGGATGTGTGCATCATACCTGCCTTCGGAATAGTACAGGAGGAAATTCAAATTTTTTTTTTCTATTTTGCAGTGCATTTTTATTCAATCCTATAATACAGCCTGGTAGGAATAATAATATAAATAATTAGATTATCCCTGTGTTTTACCCAATGACATATTTGTGCTACTGTCTAAATTTTCAATGCTACCTTTTGTACAACATATGAAATGGTTTGTCATTGCAAAATATCTTCTGAAGAATATTATTTGACTTTTTCTTCTGCTATTAAGAAATAATTTTTTCTTTTACCACCTTTCACTTAATTATTACATCACTTGTATTGCATTTATCATATGGTTGCTCAATGTTTAAAATATGACCAACAGCTTAAAAAGTCAGAAATTTGTAATATTTGGTCTCTTAATGTGAGTTCCTATGTGAAATTTTTGTATGCTTTCTGATCTGTCTTAATGCAATAACTTATTAATATGTTTCTGCATTGTACCCTAGTAAATATGTTAATGGAGCCCCGGTAGGGCAATGGTTAAGAGCTCAGCTAGTAACCAAAAGGTAGGCAGTTCAAATCCACGAGCTGCTCCTTGGAAACCATATGGGGTAGTTCTGCCCTGTCCTATAGGGTCCCTATGAGTCAATGGCAACAGATTCGTTTGTTTTTGTTTTTTTGATTTCAAATAATAACATCTAAAACACTTAGAACAATGCTAGACAAAACAGAGTACGATCCTCATGGCCCAGAAAAAAAAAAAAGCAACATAGGAACAACATAACTCAATTAATTCCCTGAGAGTAGATTGTATTCCACTCTCCCATCTCCCTGTTAATGTCACTGTTACAATGTTTCATGGCCCTTAGATTGGTGCCTTCTCAAAGCTTGTTGAGCATACAGACTACTTGGGAATCCTGTTACAGTGCAGATTCTGAACCTAGGGGCACTTCTACACTTCTAACAAGCTCCCAGGTGTTGCTAATGCTGCTGGTCCAAGAAGAACACTTTGAGTAAACAGACCCCAGACAAATGCTGTCTAATAGAAATATAATACAAGCCATGCATGTAATTTCAAATTTTCTAGTAGCCATATTATAAAAGTAAAAAGAAACGGATGAAGTTGATTTTAATCACATTTTATTTAACTTATTATGTCCAAAATATGATTTCAGGCTTGTAATCAATAAAAAAATTACTGAGATATTTTACATTTTTTCTTTTTCATACTAAATCTTCAAAATCCTATATATATATATAACACATCTCAATTCACCTCTAAGATTTTAGCCACACACACATCTCAATTCAGACTAGCCACATATCAACTGCTCAGCAGTCATATGTAGCTAGTTGACTACCATATATTGGACAGAAACATAAGGTCTAGACTATCAAAGTAAAGCAAAGGATTAATCACCTTAGAGAGCATGCTAGTGATGTCAAAACCTGAAAAAAAAATATGCATATGGTAAGTCCTATCTCTCACCTTTGTATCCAGAAGAATACTAGAAGAGGTGTTCATTTATGTTTCTGTTTGTTTTTCCAAAGTAGCTACAAAGAAAAGAACAAAAAAACTGAACATCTTCCTGCTGAGGAGAGCTATAGAATTCTAAGTTTGTATTGAATCTGAACTTCCAGAGGAGAACCTAACCCATCTTCAGTGTTGACAGGATCTCCACCGTGTCTTTCACAGGCAGTTACTCCTCCAGATCTCCCATAATTTTAGCAAGGATAATTCTGAGTTGCCGCTGATGTCTCCAAACCAGTGCTAATTGAATATGGTGCTCTGCCCTCAAGAACATAGAGAAAACAAAAATCCTCACAACTGGACCAATAAGCAACATCATGATAAACAGAGAAAATACTGAAGTTGTCAAGGATTTCATTTTACTTGGATCCA
>NW_004443961.1:12462312-12491900 GCF_000243295.1 Trichechus manatus latirostris
CACAACTGGACCAATAAGCAACATCATGATAAACAGAGAAAATACTGAAGTTGTCAAGGATTTCATTTTACTTGGATCCACAATCAACACCCACAGAAACAGCAGTCAAGAAATCAAATGATGTATTGCATTAGGTGGAAATCTTGGTGGCATAGTGGTTAAGAGCTACAGCTGCTAAGCAAACGATCGACAGTTCAAATCCACCAGGTGCTCCTTGGAAACCCTATGGGTTTCTACTCTGTCCTATAGGGTCACTATTATTCAGAATCAGCTCAACAGCAACTTTTTTTTTTTTTTTAATTATTATTACATTAGGCAGATCTGCTGCAAAAGATCTCTTTAAGGTGTTAAAAAACAAAGATGTCACTTTGAGGACTAAGATGCACCTGACCCAAGCCATGGTACTTCCAATCACCTCATATGCATGAGAAAGCCAGGCAATGAATAAGGAAGACTGAAGAAGAATTGACGCCTTCGAATTATGGTATTGAAGAATATTGAATATACCACGGACTGTCAAAAGAACAAAGAAATCTGTCTTGGAAGAAGTATGGCCAGAATGCTACTTAGAAGCGAGGATGGCGAGACTTCCTCTATGTACTTTGGACATGTTGTCAGGAGGGACTAGTCCTTGGAGAAGAACATCATATTTGGTAGAGGGTCAGCGAAAAAGAGGAAGACCCTCAACAAGATGTACTGACACTGGCTGCAACAATGGGCTCAAACATAGCAATGATCGTGAGGATGCCACAGGACTGGGCAATGTTTCCTTCTGTTGTACGTAGGATCGCTATGAGTCAGAATCAACTTGACGGCACCTAACAACTACAACCCCCAAAAGGGTCTTGACATTCAAAGAACTACCAGGAGCTTGATGGAAGCAAGAGACTAAAGGAAAGAGTGACTGGGAATAAAAACCACATGTTTGTCTTTTCACCAGAATGTGTTTCAAAAAATGCAAAGTGCTCAAACATAAAAATCCCCAAATTTCTATTTTAGTAATTTTTCCAAAAAAAATGCATCATCAAACTATAATTTAGCAATCCTGCTTCTAAGACTTTAGCCACACACACCCGCACACACACACAAACCAGTACAAACATGGAAGGATCGGGGATTGTTGATGAAAATGGTAATACTAATTACTTCTGGGCAATCACATTTGGCAATATTTTTAAATTTCATATTTATAATTTCTTCTATGATATTAATTTTCTATTAACATGTACAATCTCCAGAAGCAGAGACCCCTGGCTGAACAATAGTCAACTGTGATGCACAAGCGAGCCCAGACAAGAGTAGAAAAAATGTCAACTGAGCCCAGCCTAGACTGCCAAACCACGGAATCATGAGCTAACACCATGGCTGCTGCTTTAAGCCACTGATTTTGGGGATGCAGCAAAACCAAAATGATACAGAGTCTTTTTTATCGCTAATTTTCTGGTATTTTGTTTAATGTGGGAGATACTGCAGGATGTTAGCTGGTGGGGATAATGCAGGAGAAAAGAAAACAAAATGATGAGGAGGAGTAGGGACAATTTTAAGAGCAATGTTTTTGAAAAGAGGAGATATGAGTCCCAGTGTACCAGTGGGAGTGTTGAACTTGTACAGGAGCATGAACAAATAGCATTTATAAAGAGTGGTTACTAGAAGGCCAGGGATACAGTAAATGCTCAGTGAGTGCAATTCAATATGATTAAACAGTAGTGCTATCTTTATGGACATTAATGGCAGATCTAGTATTTGAAAATGAGTCTTTCTGTTTCTGAAGTCATATCTACAATAATTCTGCCAGGAATCTGTTATTTGCTTTATTTGGAAAGTCTTTCCTCATATCTCCATACATCCAAATCCCATCCAACCTTTGAGTACAAGTGTCATTGTTCCACAACGTCTTTCCCCGTGTTACGTGCCTCTAAAGACCTATATCAATGTATCTCAAGGTTTTGAAATACTACCTACCACTTTCTAACTTGGCTTATAATTATTTGGGTTCACAGTACCTCTTTCTTAATGAATTATAATTAAGATAAAGTTTATACCTGATTCATGTCTTAGTTACCACAAGACCTATCAAACACAGTAAGTAATGTACAAATATAATGAATGACTGAATGAATGTAAAGGTTAATGTAAGGAAACATTACATTTAACTGTCTGGCATACAGAGCCAACAGGGATAAATTTAAAGTGGCAGACATGGTTTTACAAGTTGTTTTAAGGGCTTATTAATTGTATACCCTTAGACACATGAAAAGTTTGCTCACTGGTTTATGCACATGAATGGATATATAAAAGATTGTGGAATCATTTCTCAATAGTTTCCTGCAAATAACAACTACATCTTAATTTCTGAACTAGAGATTGTTTAAGTTCTGTAACTATTGTTTTGCAATTTTTTGTCTTTTTTAGGGACAATGACTGTTGGTCCTTTCTCAGATTCCTAACAGTTTAAATTATCTGAACATTGCAGCAGCTGAATGGAGAAAGCTATTTTGTGGACTTCAGCCAATTGCAACACACGACAGAATACACAAAAATGTTTAAAATAAACATGTAAAATAGTGACTATGATGCTTCCCATATACAAAATTCCTTTTCTTTTCTCACTTTTGCAATAAAAACTTATTCCAAGGCATTAATTATTATAGTATTCAATCACAAATGATTTTTTCAAGGACAAAAACATGAGCTTAATCATATGAATTCCTCTAAACAGAGAAGATGCCCACCAAGAATGCCTCAATTTAGCTACACAACCAACAGGTCTTCAGGGGGAAATGAAATCCTGTTTATCTATTGTCTATTGAATTAATTAGGTGGTACTCCACTTGAGGGGCGCCCTGGTGGTGTAGTGGTTACAAGCTCAATCTGCTGACCGAAAGGTTGGCAGTTTGAATCCACCAGCCGCTCCTTGGAAACCCTATGGGGGCAGTTCTTCTCTGTCCTATACAGTCACTATGAGTCAGAATAGACTAGACAGCCACAGGTTTGGTTTTTTTGGGTTTTTTCCACTTGAGGTACAATAGAACTATCACCTGCAAGCTCTAGTGACCACCACTGTACACATCTCTGTTATGTGCATGCCTCTTCCAAAAGAGGTATAACACACAAATAAATGAATTAATAAAATGCATGAGTTCTCCCAAATAGGTGTGTCTATATATTCTGAAAACTTGAAAAACCAGATCTCCTAGAAGATAATTCACTGGTTAATTTTCTGACTGCCTAACAGTGGGTACCAGCCTTTCAAGAACACATCACACACACTGTGCAATAAGAAAGGGGGGGAAGTATCCATACTCCCAACAGGGTAAAACCAAAACATGTACTGTGTCCTTTTCTCATTAATTATCTTAGAAATTATTTTGACTTTGGGCAAAAAATATACATTTAGTAATATGCAGAAATTCAAAATACTCTAAAATCCCAAATGTCCTTGAACTGGTAAACGGATGAACAGATTGTGATTTATTCATAAATAGAATACTACTGAATAATAAAAAGGAACAAACCACTGGTATGCGCAATAAGATGGATGATTCTTGAAAGCATTATACTAAGTAAAAAACCCAGACACCAAAGATATAGACTGTATGATTCCATTTAGATGCATTCTAGAAACGTCAAAACTATAGGAAGAGAAAACAGATGAGTGGTTATCAGGGGCTGGGAGTGGGGAAAGGGGATTGACTGAAAAAAGGACACGAGGAAACATTTTGCAGTGCTGAAAATCCCATTGTGGTGGTTATTATACAACAGTATACATTTGTCAAAGCACATAAATGGGTGTTTTATATGTAAATTATAGCTCAATAAAAAGACAGGAAACAGAATTAAAACCAGCTCAAGTAAAATTTAACCCTATGAAGCGAGAGTTAAGAAACATAGCAACACTCAAGCAAAACACGTTGCGTGTCCATGAATACAAGTTGCTGACCGTCCAGCCGTATCTGAAGTTTCTTGGTCAAAAATGTGTCGTCTCTGGGAGATGGACCAGGTGCATCCTGATTCCAAAACGTTTATTCAACTCAAGGAAGCAGGTGCGACTTATCTTGCATTACTTTCTTCCAAAAGGATGAGTGGAGGAAATCGTGGCCACAGGATGTGCACTTCTTAAAAAAAAAAAGTATAGAAATAGAATAAAAGTTGGTGGAAAAACATTTGTTGCTGGTTGATGAGCATCTCAGGGAGAAATAATAAACAAAGCTTAGGACAGAAGTAAGTTTCCTTAGCTTTGTTCTTTTAAATTATCTTGGGTCAGAATTCCACCCAGTCTAATTTAAGTTACGTGTGTGTGTCTGTGTGTGTGTGTATGTTTCTGCTTTTCCTTGAAGGTTTTAACAGAAGTTTTTTTTTTCTTTTTTAATCTGTGCCTTCTATTGTTTAGTAGTCCCCAAAAATAGACTAGATAGCACCAAATAACAGTTCTTTGATTTTAATTTTTGGTTATGAAAAGAACATATATAGTAGCTATATATAAGATAAGCTCTTACCCTATACTGGCTCCACACACAGTAGGGTTTCAGAAAGGAAACGTGGAGAAGGAACTCTGAGTATTTTTGTCATGGTTCTCTGGTGAGGAAGCTATGTCCGATTCCTACAGAAGCACCTAAAAATTAACTCTCTGCATTCTTTTTAGAGTTTGTTCAAGCAGAACACATTTAGTTAGGGACATGAGGTGCCTGGATGTGATCACCAACAAATGCTTAGGTGGCAGAATTTATTATGCATATGCTTTATTGGTACCCTGTGACTATAAATAATAACTTGCCATGAAATGCAGATTTGTTCTTATATGTGCTTTACCACATCCCAAAGTAAATACACTGAGTTTTCCTTTAACTCACCTTCCCACTTTTTACATTATTGCTACAAGTTTCCCTCCCCCCCTTTTTGGAAATATCTTACTATCTGTTCTGCTCATTGACTTCATGATAAATTAAAATTCTGAATTCATTAAAGAAGCTCCTTTCAGCTTTAAGATCCATAAGCACATGAAATAAAGTCTAGTGAAATAAATGTTTTTGTTGGACCAGTATCTAAATCAGTCAAAGTATTAAAGAGCAAATTTTTCTGGACTAAATAAAAATTAACTTTCAGAAAGCTTAAAAGAAATCCAAATATATATAAAATACACTCTTTTATATAATTTTGAAAAAATATCACCAGAGGGGCTTTATTTACATTTGATATTAGCCACGAAAGCTAATTTTTGAGATTTGCCTGTCAAAACCACTAATAAACACAGAAACTCTTCATTAATGTTCTCAGATGTTCTAAAATGACTTAGAGGTCTCTGATAAAATTATTTTTACAGGTAATGTAGAAAGTGGGACATTTAACTCACCTGCATTTGGAAAATGAACTATAATTATGCTATACTCCATTCTCTGCAATCAGACATCATGGAGTTATTGACAAAGTAGTCTATTTTTTTCTTTTGATGTTTGTCATAGCTTTGTTTATAATATGCAACATTAAAAGTAGATTAAGTGCCAACATAGGACAATAGTTAAAAAAGACTATAGTAAATCTATAAAATAGAATACTACAAAGCCATTAAAAGGGACTCTGTAACTACAACAACAATAAAAGTAGCTGCTGAGGCTGCTCATGTACAACCAAAAACTTCACGGGATTTGGTTCCTTGGTTTGGAGGTTTAGGGTTATGGTTTCACGGGACACCATAGTTCCCAGTTAATTGGGCCAATAACATGTTTAGTGTTTCTGATCTACTTCCTAGTTCACTGCATAGTGCCTGGCGTCTTAAAATCTTGCAAGCGGCCACCCAAGGCACACTTGGTCTCTATTCACTGGAGCAACAGAGGAAGAAGGAGAGTCAGGAATAGGAGAAAGATACGGAATGTGTGGCTAATTGCCTCCATGAACAACTGCCTCCTTCGCCATGAGACCAGAATAACTGGATAGTGCCCAGTCACCATTCCTGAATATTTTGATCAAAGATTCTATAGAAGAACCCTGATCGAAAGGAGTAAAATTCAGAACAGAATTTCAAATTCTTATGGATTCAAGACTTTCCGGAGCCAAGGGGACTGGATGAACCTCTGAAACTATTGCCCTGGGATAATCTTTAAACCTTAAACCAAAATATCCCCTGAAGTTTTCTTAAAACCAAATAATAGTCTAGCTTAACTAGTAAAAAAGATCTGCCTTGAGCATTACGCTTTTTTAAGAACTATCTATATGAGATCAAAGTGACAACAGCAACTCAAAAGATTAGACAGGAATCTTAAGGGACAGTGAATTTATGTTAATGGGGGAGAGACAACTCAGAATGGGAGGGTGAGAGTGGCTGCACAATTCAAAAAATGTAATCACTGTCGCTATATGGCACGTGTAGAAACTGTTGAATTGGTGTAAGTTTTGCTGTGTATATTCTCAACAACAATAACAAAATAAATAAAATTTAAAAGCAAAAGGGAATCTGCAGATCTAAGACAGACTAGGAAGAAAGGCCTGGCAATCTACTGCTAAAACTCAGACCATGAAAACCATATGGATGGTTTTGCCATGAGTTGGGGACTGACTGGGCAACAGCTAACAACAACAGTTATAAATAGGGATATACGTTCATGATATAGTACTGTAAAAACAACACGGGGGCAGTGTCTGACCTCCCTCTTCATAAGGGGAAAGGAGAATCAAGATCAATAGCCTCAGGCTGATTCCTATGACGCAGGGGTTAGACACGCCTCCTCTCTTCACCATCTTTACCAATTCTGACACCAACTGTCCCTCACCACAACACCCTCTACTTCTCTGCTGTGCTCGATAACTCATTGCAATGGCCACACAGAACTCACAGACATTACTCATGATTATGGGGTTTATTAGGGAAGTAACAGTTATAATTCAAGCTCAGGAACACTCAGGATACAGTTCTTCCATCAGGACAGCCTCTTCTCAGCCACGCTCATAGGCACACCTCTCCCTGGCCCTAAGCCTCTGCCCAAAGGCACTCAGCTTGCCCAACGTGCCGTCTCCTGCTGCTGGGTCTCTGCTGCCGCTTCTTGCTGTCTTCAGGGTTACAGCTCGCTGTCTGTCTCCTGGGTCCAGGAGCCTCTCAGCACAGGCATCCAGGTCCAAGAGACATGCCGGCTCCTGGCTGTTCTTCCTTGGTGGTGGTGGAGTCTTCTCTTTCCCACCTCTGGGGTCACTCATTTCAAGCCCAGCAGGATGGCAAAACCAACCAATCCCTAGGCGGGCTACAATTACCCTGACTGCACAATACTGCCCAATCACCTGGGCGGGAGTTACAAGACCATTGTGAGAAGGCCCTGCAGAAGTGATCTATGGCACCACAGTTTGAAAGTAAGACAATCAGGTTAAAGTAATATGTACAATATAATAACATTTGGGATTAAAAAATATGTGCACATGAACATATGATAATACAGAGAAACAATACTTCAAAGAACAAACACTAAGTCGTTAACAGTAGTCTTCACTTGATTGCACTCTGGATGATATTTTCTTCTTTTACTTACTTTTTTATCATGAACATGAGCTACCTGTGCAATCAAAACAGTATTTAAAACTCATTAAAACCTTCAAGTCACATTTCTGGGCAAAGGGAAATAATCAGAAACCAAATTCTATATAAAATAAATACATATTTTTGATCTGTAAGTACAATGAATATGCTAAATATTTTATCAAGGTAATATTGTTCTTCATAACTAATTGTTCAGTCAAGAATGAGGTACAACAAATATGTAAGTTTGAATATAAAAGGTAGTTTAATGCCTATATCAGCATAAGAGCACTTTTCTATGAGTTTTCCGGGTAGTTTAATAGATTATTTACGAGTGGACTCTTCCCTCCTGGAAACTCTGGTGGCGTAGTGGTTAAGCATTGGCTGCTAACTGAAAGGTCAGCAGTTCCAATCCACCAGGCGCTCCCTGGAAACCCTATGGAGCAGTTCTACTCTGTCCTATAAGGTTACTATGAGTTGGAATCTACTCGACGGCAATGGATTTGGTTAGGTTTTGAGTCTTCCCTCCTAATGGCCGGGCAACTATTTGTTGTTTAGAAGTAAGGCACAACTCCTATCTTGAAATACAAGCTTATAAGGAAGCATATAATAATAGTAATAATGATAATAATAATAAAAGTACATACTTGTTTGAATGCTTTACTATGTGCTCTGAATGCTTTGCATGTACAACCCATTTAATCTTCACAACAACACTATACTGTACTCTTACTATTATCCCATTTTTCAGTTGAAGAAACTGAGGCATATAGAAGTTAAATAATTCATCCAAATACAGATCATAAGTGGATAAAATCAAACCAAACCCGTTGCTGTCAGGTCGATTCTGACTCATAGTGACCATAATAGGACAGACTAGAACTGCCCCACAGAGTTTCCAAGGAGCACCAGGTGGATTCGAACCACTGACCTTTCAGTTGGCAGCTGTAGCACTTAACTACTACGCCACCATGGTTTTCATGAGTGGAGAAGGAGGGGTCAAATCTAGGTAGGCAAAGTCTGGGTTCTTAACCACTATGTTATACTACTTCTCCATAGAAAATTAACAGAATGTTAACAGAAAATAATATCTGCATGCATATAGCTTGCTTTTCATTAGAAACTAATTCTGCGTACTGTCTAAAGTCATATAATTGCCCTTATCAGGCCATCTCACGCACTGGTTCCCAGAAGCTAATGATAAAGTGTTCTCTCTTTGCGGAGTAATTTCCCAAGGTCTTTACCGGGCTTGCATTATCTGCTCTGAGGTTTCTGGTTGGCCTGCAATGCCCGAGTGCATTCAGCTTCCTATACCCTCTGAACACTCTCAGCACACTGTGGTTCACTGGATTAATCTTGACACATGGGATTCTGTAGGAAATTAAAAAATAGTCCCTCCCAGATCTCTTCTGGAGAAGTTGGCATGTCTTCTCTCACCACACTGAGCCTTCTCTTCTATTTTCTGGTCTTTTCATTGAAACCAAGAAATGAGGAAAAATAAAGTCCCACCATGGCCCCATATGCTAGGAAAATGCTTTAACGTCCCTAACACCTCCCCAGGGGCGGTCTAATTAACCTCATCATATTTCTATTGGTTTTCACAAGTTGCAGATCAAGACCAAGTCTGGCTAACGTTCAAGGTGCAGGAAAAAATGCTTCTGCCTTGATTGAAATTGTTAGCAAGGCAAAGTCCAGTAGTTGTGCAATTTAGGCAGCTATATAGATTTAAATAATCAAGCTACTTAAAAGATTAAACAAAAATACAATTTATACATGTATTATGTGTCCTTTTCTTTTTAATTACCTTAGTCATTATTTTCAACTTTGGGCAAAAAATATGCATTTAATGATAGGCAGAAATTCAAAATAACTTTTGACCTTTTTTTTTTTTTTTTACCATTTAGTTAATGATTTGTAATTAATTGTAAAGAGGCCCTGGTGGTGCAACTGGTAAGTGATAGGCTGCTAACCAAAAGGTTGGTGTTTCAAACCCACCCAGCAGCTCACAGGGAGAAAGACCTGGCTATCTGCTTCCATTACAGTCTAGAAAATCCCACGCAGCAGTTTTACTGTTACACGGGGTTGCTATGAGTTGAAATCAACTCAATGGCAGCACCCAACAACAATTAATTGTAATATCTCAGCATCAATTTTTTTTTGTGCTTGTTTATGCAAGTTCTTTTTTTTTTTAACATTTTATTGTGCTTCAGGTGAAAGTTTATACATAAAATTAATTTTCCAATCAATGATTCTTACACAAATTGTTTTGTGACATTGATTGCCATTCCCACAAGTGTCAGCACTCTCCCCATTTCCCCCCTGGGTTCCCCACTTCCATTTGTCCAGTTTCCCTGTCCTTCTCTGTCTTCTTATCTTTGGTTTTGGGCAAATGTTGCCCTTTTGGTCTCATACAGTCTATTGTTCTAAGGAGCACGTTCTTTACAATGTTATTGTTTATTGTATAGCCTGTTTTGTTCTACATTTTTACCCATTCTAACTGGAAACTTCTACTGTGATCCTGGTCAGAGTAGTTGGTAGTAGTGGTAGGGCACCATCTAGTTCTTCTGGTCTCAGGCTAGAGGAGGCTATGGTTCATGTGGGCCCTTAATCCTTTGGAATAATTGCTTGCCTGACTCTTTGGTGTTCATTCTTCTTTGTTCCAGGTGGGAAGAGACCACTAGTTGCTTCTTAGTTGGCCGCTCTCAGGCGTTTAAGACCCCAGATGCTACTCACCAGGCTAGAAGGTAGAACACTATCTTATGAACTGTATTTACCAACTGATCCAGATGTCTTCCAAAACTATAGTCCTTAGCCTTCATGTTCAGTAGTTCAGTCCTGATTTCTAAGTAGTTTCTATAACTGTGCTCCATATATATTCTATTCTATTCTATTATATATATAGTATTAAAAAAAAAAACAAAAAAAACCCCACTGCCATCAAGTAGATTCCAACTCATAGCAACCCTATAGGACAGAGTAGGGCAGAGTAGAACTGCCTCATGCGGTTTCCAAAGCTGTAAGTCTTTATGGAAGCAGACTGCCACATCTTTCTCCTGTGGAGCAGTTGGTGGTTCAAACTGCCAACCTTCTGGTTAGCAGCCAAGCACTTAACCACTGCTCCACCAGGGCTCATAAGTCAGGGGCTACCTGTATTTTAAACCTGAAAGGAAGTCCCAGAGTCAGAATCACTAGTGCTGGGTATATAAAATGTAATGCTGAGGCAAGAGATGCAGCATAATCGCTTTTGTCTGTCCCTCTGGCCCCTTGTAAGCCTTACACCCCCTTTCTTAAGGTCAATAATCTGGGAAATATTTAGATTCAGAAGTCTCACAGGAAATCTTCATGCCTATGTCTAAATAAATGATTTGAACATTTTCTCATCTCTTCTGCATAAAAGCAAATAAACATGCATTTCAGTTCCTTTGTTAGCCTCTCCACTAGATAACTGAACAAATTTGTTGGTGAAAAAGAACACTTACATTTGAAGACCTTGTGGAATAAATACAGAACAGATCTACTTTTAAAAGGAATGTGCTTTTTAAAGAATGTTTGACGTCTTCTCAATGACAAATACTCTTTAATCTTTGAGATGGAAGGACTAGTCATGAAAAAGTGAAAAGTAGGTTAATCCACATTGCTATAGTTCTCACTCTACTGAATCACTGTTTCTATCTGGTAATAGTTACAATTACATGATAACCCCAAATTTCCACCATCGAGCTGTGCGTTTGTCCTAAGGCTATTGCCAAATACCAGGATCGCCTCAGGTGACTATGCCCCTGTGCATGAAATTATTTTCAACAGCCTGAAGCATAACAGAATGTTTTACGTGACATGTTTAAGAAATGTTTCTTAACAGACCACACAAGAGTCACTTCTTACCTGTGTCGCCAATCTGATCTGTCTGGTTTAAATTTTTTTTTTTTAAAAGCTATCATCATATTTGTCCTGCCTCTTCCAGACACAGTGCCTAAGTAATAGATTGATAAAGTTGCATTTTAAAGCACAAACACCTTAACTTTGACTCTGTCTATCTACACGTGCCTTAGATATTTACTAGCTCCCCTTGGGTTATTACAAATTTTTGAAGAAATGGAGTGAAACTGTGTCAAAGAACCTGAGCTGAAAATTAATAATAATTCAAAATGACTTTTTTTTTCACCCCTGGAAGATACTAATTTGGTATTTGACAATATTCAGAAATGTAGGAGCACAATTTGGAAAAATCATTTAAATATTGAATATACCATAGAATTACAAAATGCCTTTCTTCAGAAGGAGTCCCTGGGTAATGTGAACAGTTAATGCTCTTGGCTGCTAACCAAAATGTTGGAGGTTCAAGTGCACACAGAGGTGTCTTGTAAGAAAGTCCTGGCAATCTACTTCTGAAAAATCAGCCATTGAAAACTTTATGGAACACAGTTCTACTCTGACACATGTGGAGCCATCCTAAGTCAGAACCAATGCACAGCAACTTTTTTTTTCTTTAGAAAGCTCAAAGCATTTCAAAATATAACACTTGTTTACATTGCAATAGAAGCTCTGGTGGCACAGTAGTTAAGCGCTCAGCTGCTAATCAAAAGGTCTGCAGTTTGAATCCACTAGCTGCTCCTTGGAAACCCTATGGGGCAGTGCTACTCTGTCCCATTGTGTTGCTATGAGTCAGAATCGGCTAGACAGCAACAGTTTTGGTTTTGGTTTTTAGACTGGGATAACAATGGGGAGCAGCTGAGAATTAATAGAGGCTCCTGGGCATGTATGCTTTTCTCTTTGTTACACTTCCTGGGCAGGCGATTTACCTCTGAGACTTTCAACAAGATGCCTTAAGGCCCAAGCATAGTTTGAAAGAACTCAGCTGAGACTCTTCTGCTGCTAGTTATGATTGGTGTCAACTAAACTATTTTAATCTTACCAATGTATCATACATTTATTCAAATGTATAAAAAGAAAATATCTATTAAGGGAGAAGTATGGTAGGTTCATTAGTCAAAATTTCCCAGAGTAAAGTGGCATGCCAGCTTGTGACAGTTAATATCACATGTCTGTGGTTAGTCTAGACACAGGGAAGGGAGGAGAACGGAATGAAAGGAAAAAGAGACAAAAAATACAAAAGTAAAGTGGAGATGAACTTGACTGGAGATGGTGATACTGGGTATAGTGTTACCTAGTAAATTCATAATTCCAAATTTGGAAATTTATTAAACAGATTTACATTGTTTCTTAGATCATTTTCAGAGTCAGTCTCTGATTTTATTTTTGTTCTCCCTCGCCACCCCTGGTTCTCTGTCTCTTTTCAATCTTTTTCATTACCAGCTACACTGTACAAAGTCCACATAGATTTTGACAGTTGGGAGGCATTGCAGACTTCTGGTAGAAAGGAATGAGGCAGGGCATTCTGATTTTGCGAAAGAATGTGGGCAAAGGAAAACAAAACAAAGATGGAACATCAGCTACTCTATCTAGCGAGCAATGAGCAAAGAGACCACGCTATAGCAAACGATTCATGCAGTAAAATAGTGGGACAACAGATTATATAGACATGAGACAATTTTTAGAGTGTCTGACCCTATATGGGGATTTAAGGAGCCGAGTTGGAACTGACTCTACAGCAACAGGTTTTGGTTTATTTGGTTTGGTGTCAAGTTGGAATCGACTCCATGGCAACAAGTTTGTTTTTTTTTGGTTTGGTGGCACAGTAGTTAAATGTTCAACTGCTAACCAGAAGGTCGTGGTTCAAACCCACCAGCTGATCTGTGGGAGAAAGATGTGGCAGTCTGCTTCTATAAAGATTACAGCTTTGAAAACCCTATGGAGCAGTTCTACTCTGTCCTATTGGGTCGCTATGAGTCGGAATCAACTCCAAAGCAATGGGTTTGGTTTTGGTTTTTGGTATACATATTGGGATTTAAACCTTGTCCATTGTACTAGTTTTCTATTGCTGTTGTGATAAATTAGTACAAATTCAGAGCCTAAAGCAACATCCATTTATTATCTCACACTCTGTATGCCAGAAGTCCAGACACACTGTGCCTCAACTGGGTCCTCTGTTTAGAGTCTCAGAACCTGAAATCAAGGAGTTGGCAGGGCTGCATTCCTTTCTGGAGGCTCCAGGATGACTCTGTTCACAAGCTCATTCATGCTGCTAACTGAATTCAGTTCCTTGTAGTTGTAGACCTAAGGCCCCTTCCTTGATGGCTGTCAGTCGGGGCGGTCTTTACTCCTCGAGCCTGCTCCTGTTGCTTCTCATGCTTTCTATGTGGCCACCTCCAGCGGCAGCAAGTGGAGTCCTTCTGATGTTTCAAATCTCTGACTTTCCCTTTTGCCACATCTTTGTGACTTCAACCAGAGAAAGTTCTCTGCTTTTAAATTCTCATGTGATTACATTGGTCATACCGATATAATCCATAACCTTAATTCCATCGGCAAAACCCTTTTTCCCATGTAAGCTAACATATTCACAAGTTTCAGGGATTAGGCTGTGACATCTTTGGAGGGTCAGTATGCAGCCTACCATATGCACCTTCTTGGTTTCCCTTAACTGTTTCCTTCTTTCCCTCTGTCAGTACCCTACGCACTGAGGTTGTTCTTCCATGTTTGGACTTAGATGAAAGACACCAAGACCATTGGCAACAGGCTTCCTGAGTAGCTGTCCAGAGCCCAAATGATACAGCCCAGAATGTAAGGCAGTGTGTTCCCCACAAGGTGAACTTTTCTAGGGAAGCCCCACTGCTTACTGTTACACGGTAGCAGCATGAAAAGGTAAGGTATCAGGTCACATTGCTTTGCATCTTATTTTGCTTCACATCCTTTTGTTTGTTTGTTTTTCTGTATTGCCTGCACCCTGGGCTTTCACATTCTAAATAAAGTGCTCTTTAATCCTTGCCTCAGGCTCTACTTTCCAGAACACTAAAACTAACCCTTTACTAACTACCCTCTTCATGGAGGTGAACGCCAGCACGTTTATTGTTTATAAGGCAATATTTGACCCACTGGCCAAAACAGACTGGAGGGAACTGGAGAGACCAACTCTCCCCAGAAAAATAAAATTGGGCCAAGAAACACTAATCTCAGGTTCTTCATGCTACCAAAATCAATGGTGCAGTGGTTAAGAGTTCGGCTGCTAACCAAAAGGTCAGCAGTTCGAATTCACCAGTTGCTCTTTGGAAACCCTATGGAGCAGTTCTACTCTGTCCTATATGGACGCTATGAGTTGGAAGTGACTCGACAGCAACGGGTTTGGTTTTTTTTTTTTTTTTTTGATGGTCATGTACACCAAAAAACAAAGAAAGTTCTCCTGCTAAGGGAGAAAAATACATTCGATTTATAAAGAAGTAGCGATCAGAAACTGTGAGATCTCAGAGAGACAGACTGACAACAGAGTAGTGGACTTGATATATGGCTTTGTTCCTGAAGAATTTTCAGTTTCTGTTTCCAGTCCCTTATGATGAGATGCACTTGTGTCATTACAAGAGTTTCCTCCTCTTGGATTCTCCTAGTTTGAAATGTGGTTCTGCTACTTGTAATCAAAGGAACTGTTCCAGTTATTGTTGCTGTGTAACAAACCATCCCAAAACTTAGTGGCAGAAAACAACCATTGTATTATCCTCACATAGTGTTTGGATTAGGAATTTGCATGGTGGCGCAATGGGAATGGCTTATCTCTGCTCCTCGATATCTGGGGCCTTAGCTGAGAAGACTTGAAAACTAGAATTTCTTTAACAGCTGGAGGCTAGAATCATCTGAACGTGTCTTCACTGAAACCTGGTGAATGGGAACTCAGTTGAACTATTAGCCAGAATATCTAAACATAGCATTTCCATGTGGTCTTTCCACTTGGGCTAAGTTGGGCTTTTTCACAGCATGACTTGAACGTTTTAAGAGAACAAAGTGGAAGTGCATAGGATTTTCATGATCTCAAGAGTCACATAACATCACTGACATCATACTCTATTGGTTGAAGCAGTCACAAAGGTCCACTCAGTTTCAAGGGAGGGGGACACAGATTCTACCGTTCCATGGAAGGAATACCAAAGTCATTATAAGAATAATGTGTGGGATATGAGATCTTGTTATAGCCTATATTGGAAAATACAGTCTGACACAGGAATAGGTGTGTTGGAACCAGATTCTGAAGGCTTGGATGCTAAGACGGAGGTTTGGAGCCCATCACGGAGTGTGATTTCAGCTTATAAAGAAAGTAAGGAAAGCACATTATTAGTGAAGTCTTCATCAAAGAATATAACTCCAAATCATTCACCAGCAGCATTATCTTTTCTTTTTATTTGTTTTTGCCAAGAGGTTATTTATTTCCAATGCTAAAGAAATATACATTTTAACTTACCACCAACCTTTCTCAAATGATGCATCTAAAGACTTTAATAAGATATCACGTAAAAAAAAAAAAAATTGTACTCAAATTTCCTATACTTTTGTTTCACCTAGCCTTCAATTTACTAGAAACTTCTTTGTTATTTAAGTCTCTCAATTGTATTTTTCCATTTTTTGCTCAATAAGAGGGCAAAGGGATAAATTCAGCCATTATGCTTTTTTTCAAGCATACCTCTTAAAATATCACAGAGAATGATTCTGGAATAAAATAGAGATTAAATATACTTTAAGTTTTCCTATTCAGTACTTATATAAAAAAGAGACCTGTTGTTTCATGAAAAGATATTGCTTACATGGGCTACATGGAAGTAATATTTCATTTCTTAAAATAACTCTTCAGTTTTCACAAGGGTTCCAGTTCTGTAGTTGTAATGTGCCTTACATTGGGGAAATCTGCCATTTCCATAGGACTGATGTGGATAGTCTTTACTTCCTAAGCCAAGGTAGAGAATATCCACTCTCAAAGTGGCACACGAAGATATTACTGTGCCCTATTTGTTTCACATGTGTAAATCTGTCTTTATCCTGCAAGCGTTTTTAAGTTCCTTGAAGTCTAAGACAGTAGCTCTTATTTGTGAGGGTATTAAAGAAGAACTTATTGACCTGTTGATTTTTTAGGAGAAGGAAATTTCTAACCTTACTGCAATCTGAATATCAGTATTTTGACATGCATCCACCATCTGATTATTAAACTTTTCAATGATTTGGACAATTAATAATATATACAAGATTAATGTGTGCATAATCTTTAATAGCCACATTAGATGTATATGTTATCCTTGACTATGTTAGCAAGAGTCAGACAATTGGATTTGACTTGAGTCTAGCATGATTGAGACATTTAATTTCATTAAATCACATAGCAGGAAACTAAATTGCAAATAAGAGTGATGTGCATTAAAAATATCCATTGCTGTCAAGTACAATTCCAACTCAGAGTGACCCTATAGGACAGAGAAGAACTGCACCGTAGGGTTTCCAAGACTGTAAATCCTTAGGGAAGCAGAATGCCACATCTTTCTCCCACAGAGCATCTGGTGAGTTCAAACTGCCGACCTTTCAGTTAGCAGCAGAGCACATAACTACTGCGCCACCAGGGCTCCTGAATTAAAGATACCATATGGAATTTTTTTTTTTTTGTATCCAAGCAAATTTCCCGAAACATTTATTTACTTACGTCAAATGCTCTGTACCCAGTCTATTTTCTTATTATTGTTAAAAATCCATTTAGCATGTAATATATGGCCCTAAATTCTATGACAGGTTTGAAATTTCCATTTGTAATTCCTTATAAAGGCAGAACTTTTCATTATTTTGTTTTTATTGTGAAAACAAAAACCAAGCCATTATTTGAAATACAAAGCAGCATGATCTGTGGGAAAAACATAGCTGGGTTTACCAGCTAGTCCCCTTACTGCCTGGGTAAATGGGAGGCAAATGATTTATTCTCATCAAGCCTCACTTTTCTCAGCAAAAATGGGAGTGAAGTGTAATCCCTGCTGAAGAGCGAGTGTATGAATTAAATACGCTACATGTAAAGCTCCTAGCACAGTGCCTGCATGCATAATATGTATTTAATAAATGATACTACTGATTACGATTATGTTTACAATTAATATACATCATTCATTCAAAAAAAAAAAAAAACTTACAGAGCACCTACTTTCTAGGTGATGGAAAAAGACCCTTATAAAGTCATAAACCTAACATCTTAGAAGGTGAGAGAACAGATAAACAACCCAACAGGATTTTTTTTTTTTTTTTTTTTTGCTGTTTTATAAATATGGTCTAAAGCAGCAGTAAGACAAAATGGCCTGCTTTCTGTTGTTGCTAACTTCTTGGACCAGCCACAGAACCACCGTGGCTCTCCTCAACCTCAGCCCATGAGATCACCCAATTTTTTAATTCGCAGTAAGGTACAGTGTGTGCAGCTGTGGAAACAAATCACTCAAGCACCAGTTCATGGGGCAGAAATGACAGAGGCCTCCACCCCTAGGCCCTCCCTAAGGGCTCGTGCATGAAACCCACTAATGGATTAGTCGTTGGTAAGTGGCAAACTGGGAACACACAAGCCATGTCCACCAGCTTGCTGGTAATTTGTGAGACATATGTTTATCTAAGAACAGACAGATATAAAAGATCGGCAGCTCCTCATGTACTCAGCGCGTTTCTGTTCCTCTGGGTGTTTGTGTGTACCTTCAGACACACTGGTAACTGAAAGATATACATGCAAGGGTAGGTGACAGGGAGGGGGGTTGATTTTCTGGTGGCGCAGTGGTTAAAGTGATCGACTGCTAACCAAAAGGTCAGTGGTTTGAAACCACCAGCGGCTCTGTTGGAGAAAGATGTGGCAGTCACTTCCGTAGAGATTTCTAGCCTTGGAAACCCTATGGGGTTGCTATGAGTTGAAATCAACTCGATGGCAGTGGGTTTGATTTTTTTTTTCGTTATGAGTTCAAAACATGGTCTAATAAATAATTATTTAATTTCTGAGGTCCCCAGCGTGTCTGGCAGTTTGTCATACTGTGAGAGCTTGCATGTTGCTGTGATGCTGGAAGCTATGCTGCCAGTATTCAAATACCAGCAGGGTCATCCATGGCGGACAAGCTTCAGCTGAGCTTCCACACTAAGACAGACTAGGAAGAAGGACCCGGCGGTCTACTTCTGAAAAAAATTAGCCAGTGAAACCTTATGAACAGCAGTGGAACATTGTCTGATATAGTGCTGGAAGATGAGCCCCTCAGGTTGGAAGGCACTCCAAATGCAACTGGGAAAGAACTGCCTCCTCAAAGTAGAGTCCACCTTAATGACATGGATGGAGTCAAGCTTTCATGACCTTCATTTGCTGATGCGGCATGACTCAAAATGAGAAGAAACAGCTGCAAACATCCATTAATAACTGGAACATGGAATGTATGAAGTATGAATCTAGGAAAACTGGAAATTGTCAAAAATGAAATGGAACCCATGAACATCGATATCCTAGGCATTAGTGAGCTGAAATGATTGGTATTGGCCATTTTGAATCAGACAATCATATAGTCTACTATGCTGGGAATGACAGCTTGAAGAGGAATGGTGTTGCATTCATCGTCAAAAAGAACATTTCAGATCTATCTTGGAGCACAACGCTGTCAGTGATAGGATAATATCCATATGCCTACAAGGGAGATAAGTTAATACGACTATTAATCAAATTTATGCACCAACCATTAAGGCCAAAGATGAAGAAATTGAAGACTTATACCAGCCTCTGCAGTCTGAAATTGATCAAACGTGCAATCAGGATGCACTGATAATTACTGGTGATTGGAATGCGAAAGCTGAAAACAAAGAAGAAGGATCCATACTTGTAAAATGGCCTCGGTGACAGAAACGATGCCAGAGATCACATGATTGAATTTTGTAAGACCAACGACTTCTTCATTGCAAATACCTTTTTTCACCAACATAAACAGCAACTATACACATGAACCCCCAGGTGGAATACATAAAAGTCAAATCAACTACATCTGTGGAAAGAGACGATGAAAAGCTCAATATCATCAGTCAGAACAATGGCAGGGGCTGACTGTGGAACAGACTATTAATTGCTCATATGCAAGTTCAAGTTGAAACTGAAGAAAATTAGAACAAGTCCACCAGAGCCAAAGTACAACCTTGAGTAGACACACCTGAATTTAGAGACCATCTCAAGAATAGATTTGATGCACTGAACACTAATGTCTGAAGACCAGACGAGTTGTGGAATGACATCAAGGACATCATACATGAAGAAAGCAAGAGGTCATTAAAAAAACAAGAGAGAGAGAAAAGACCTAAATGGATGTCAGAAAAGATTCTGAAAATTGCTCTTGAACCTCAAGTAGCTAAAGCAAAAATGATGAAGCAAAAGAGCTGAACAGAAGATTTCAAAGGGCGGCTTGAGAAGACAAAGTAAAGTATTCTGATGACATATGCAACGACCTGGAGATACAAAACCAAAAGGGAAGAACACGCTCAGTATTTCTTAAACTCAAAGAACTGAAGAAAAAATTCAAGCCTCAATTTGCAATACTGAAGGATTCTACAGGGAAAATATTAAACGATGCAGGAAGCATCAACAGAAGATGGAAGGAATACACAGGTTCACTATACCAAAAAGAATTAATGGATGTTCAACCATTTCAGGAGATAACATATGACCAGGAACCAATCGTACTGAAGGAAGAAGTCCAAGCTACACTGAAGGCACTGGCAAAAAATAAGTCTCCGGGAATCGATGGAATACAAATTCAGATGTTTCAACAAATGGATGCAGTGCTGGAAGTGCTCACTCATCTATGCCCAGAAATTTGGGAGACAGCTATCTGGCCAACTGACTGGAAGAGATCCATATTTATGACTATTCCAAGAAAGATCCATATTTATTACTATATCCAACTGAACGTGGAAATTATCGAACAATATCATTAATATCACATGCAAGTAAAATTTTGCTGAAGATCGTTCAAAGCAGCTGCAGCAGTATTTTTTTGCCAGAAGTTCAAGTTGGATTTAGAAGAGGACGTGGAACCAGGGATATCATTGCTAATGTCAGATGGATCCTGGCTGAAAGCAGAGAATACCAGAAAGATGTTTACCTGTGTTTTATTGACTATGCAAAGGCATTCAACTGTGTGGATTATAACAAATTATGGATAACATTGTGGAGAATGGGAATTCTGGAACACTTAATTGTGCTCAAGAGGAATCTGTACACAGATCAAGAGGCAGTTTCGAACAGAACAAGGGGATACTGCCTGGTTTAAAGTCAGGAAAGGTGTGCGTCTGGGTTGTATCTTTTCACAATATCTATTCAATCTGTACGCTGAGCAAATAATCTGAGAAACTGGACTATATGAAGAAGAACGGGGCATCAGGATTGGAGGAAGACTCACTGACAACCTGTGATATGCAGAAGACACAACCTTGCTTGCTGAAAGTGAAGAGGACTTGAAGCACTTACTGATGAAGGTCAAAGACCACAGGCTTCAGTATGGATTACACCTCAACATAAAGAAAACAAAAATCCTCACAACTGGACCAATAAACAACATCATGATAAATGGAGAAAAGATTGAGGTTGCCAAGGATTTCATTTTACTTGGATCCACAATCAGCACCCATAGAAGCAGCAGTCAAGAAATCAAAAGACACACTGCATTGGGCAAATCTGCTGCAAAAGACCTCTTTAAAATGTTGAAAAACAAAGACGTCACCTTGAGGACTAAGGTGTGCCTGACCCAAGCCATGGTATTTTCAATCGCCTCATATGCATGTGAAAGCTGGACAATGAATAAGGAAGACTGAAGAAGAATTGATGCCTTTGAATTGTGGTGTTGGGGAAGAATACTGAATATACCATGGACTGCCAAAAGAAGAAACAAATCTGTATTGGAAGAAGTACAGACAGAATGCTCCTTAGAAGCAAGGATGGCGAGACTACATCTCACATACTTTGGACATGTTATCAGGAGGGACCAGTCCCTGGAGAAGGACATCATGCTTAGTAAAGTAGAGGGCCAGCAAAAAAGAGGAAGACCCTCTATTAGATAGACTGCCACAGTGACTGCAACAATCGGCTCAAGCATAGCAACAAATTGTGAGGATGGCGCAAGACCGGGCAGTGTTTCGTTCTGTTGTGCACTGGGTTGCTATGAGTTGGAACCATCTCGACAGCACCTAACAACAACAACAATTTCTAAGGTAAAAATGTTAATTTATAGTGTCCTAACCTGTGTAGTTTTGCTACTATACTCAGTGGCCACAAACAAACAGCGATAATATTTGGACCTGATGGGAGTACACAGAGAAGACAACCTAATAGTTCTCCCATCACAGCCTTGAGACTTCTGTGGTGCTCCCTTCTCCATACCCTATTCACCTTGTAGGCAGGTCCCACGGCTGATCACAGAAGCTATTATAAAGTCCAGTATGGTCCGCTGTCACTTAGGGCATTGTCATATACTTATTTTCCACTTCCTGGGTCGCACAAACAGTTTTCACTCGACTAATAACCTAAAGGTTGGCTGTTGGAATTCACCTAACAGTGGCACAGAAGAAAGGCAAGGTGATCTGCTTTCATAAAGATTACAGCCAAGAAAACCCTATGGAGCTCAGTTCTACTCTGTAACACATGGGATCCCCATGAGTCAAAACTAACTCAACGAGAAGTGGATTTGGTTTTTGTTCATTTATTTTCTTATCAGGAGGAATTGAGGGAAAGAGGCCAACATTTTACATACTAGTGCTGTGGTAATGGGACCATCGGTGCTCCTAACATGGCAGATGGTAGATGCTGGCTCCTCCATGGGGCACCTGAGTAGATTCTTGAGAGTTGCTGACATGGACAATTCAATCTATGGTTGGCTTCTTCAAATCTTCCCTCAGCTTTGGTACCTCTCCATCCACTTACTGCAGGGTTCCTACAGACCAAGACTCTCTAGATGGCCCAAACACCAGCAGTCCCCCAGTCACCCTACAGGATCCCGGCCACACCAAATGTGGACATACAGCTTACTCCACTCCTGTTCCCTCTCATCATAATGTCTACTTGAGCCAGTCACCACTTCTCTAGCTAAAGCAAGCACTGAATTAAATGATGCTCCCAAATACCTGGAGTTACATATCAGGTTCTTCTGAGAAAATCCTCTCACCAAGCTCTATCTCAGAGGCTGCACAGAGATTGGACTATGAGTGTCTAAAGCTCACTCCCTCCAGTCTGGCAGTGAGAGGTCAGATTCTATTTTTTATAGACACCTCCAATCTTTACATTTGGTTCATTGGCAGCTTCCTGAGTTTGACCTGCATGGAAGTAAGGATCAGGTAGACAACTCTTTTCTCTCCCCAACCCTGCAAGGCAAAAAGTCAAAGCACGCTTTCCTCCTAAACATTCCTTTCAAGGATTCCTCCTCTTAGATTTTCAGAGGTAAATAACAGTCACTGGACCAGATCTTCTCTTGTTAGTAACTCCTTGACGCATGTAACTGGCAGCTAGCTGTTTCTAGAATATGGAGGTGTTACCATCTATTGAGAGTCCCTGGGTGATACAAACAGTTAACACACTCAGCTGCTAACTAAAAGTTTGGAGGTGCGTGTCCAACCAGAGGCACTTCAGAAGGTACCTGGACATCTACTTCCAAAAAATCAGCCACTGAAAATCCTAAAAAGCGCGGTTCTACTTTTACACACACCAGGTCACTATCAGTTAGAATCCACTCGACTGCAACTGGTCACCATCTATTGTCTAATTTGAGGCTTACCTAAAATTCCAAAACAACAGGAAAATCCCATCCCATATTCTGTTACATACTATTTACTTGAACTATGACGTGCCCTGAGATACTAATCACAGATTTTAAAGGCAAAACTCTAATAAAGGAATCCACAGGACTTACCTTGTGTTTTCTTTTCTTCAAAAAGGTATTTGTCTGAATAAAAATCTGCCTGCACTGTGCTCCTGTTCTCAGCATTGGGTTCCCATTTTCTTCTGGCACGTCTCTGTAGAACAGGACTTTTCTCTTTAAGAGAGAAAAACAGCAGGAGGCAGAGAAGGAAGGGCCCATAGGTGGAAAATAGGGAAAACAAAAGGAGAGAGTATGTTTGTGAATGAGCGATTCAGAATTTTTAGATGATAATTTTAGTCTATTAATTCTGAATTTTACATATAACTTTTTCCAAAGAAAATAAAATAGCAACTGATAAATGATGTTTTCTACTTTTCATGACATGACCTACATCTTTCACTGGATATGGATTTGTAGGAGTATTCTGGGAGTACCCTATGTGAATTTATCCTGAATAACATCAGAAATAATCCTCTCAGAAGGCATATCATTCTACTCTGGGTAAGGCAGGTTGTTCCCAGCGGAGCCTCCACTGGCTTTGAGATGCAGACCCTGGTTGACTGCTGACTGGTTGGGATGGCGGCCCTCAGGCATCTATTTGCAAGGGTTGATAAGCCTGGGGACAAGAGAACCTTCAAACATTTGTGCTTGGTGCCTGGAGATTTTTGAAATACAGAAAGCTGACGGATTAAAAAGCATCAAGGCCCTGTCTCAGCCCTAGGGACTAGGTCAGATCCCCAATTCAGAGGTCTGAATTTCTTAGATGAGTTTCCTAAGCAGTTTGTAGTTTTCTTGATTCTACTAACCTTGAATAAAACAAGGTTAGCATTTATTAATGGTCTAACACACCTAAGCTTTACGTTTGAGTTGGAAAGGCTATATTGTTTCTTCATCTTGAGTCAACTATCTTGCCTTCAGTAGATAACTAAAGCTTATTTGAAAAAAAAAAAAGAATTTTCATGCACTTAATTCATAAGATATGGGCAATGGTTTGTTAAAATTTTTACTCTATTAACTTCTAGGAACATGACTGGAGGAAAGAACAGAAATATCTCTAAGAGTAAATAAAGGTGGTTGTCTTCACTTTGTGCTCAGGAGGATTTTGTAAATAATGGCTTTGTTAAGTATAATTTATCCATTCATAAAAGTAATACACATTCAAACAGAAAATTGAGAAAGTACATGCAGTCACACTAAGTCACACACGTTTCTTTCCCATTTTTTAAAGATATATTTTTGTCCATTTATTTGGTTGACTGGTATATTGGTCACTTTCTATCTCTTTGCTGAATATCCTAATTTTGTTCATACACTGCTTTCTTGATTTCCTACCGTTCTTTGAGCCTGTTAAAAATACTTGTTTTAAAATCTGTATCTAATAGGCCAACGTCTGGTTCTCCCCAAGGATTGTCTCGGTTGGTTTTGTTCCTTTGAATGGGCCATCCTTACCTGTTTCTATGTATGTCCTAGTTTTTTTGGTTGTTGAAAATGAAACATTTGAATAATATGCTAGTTCTAGAACTCAGGTTCTCCCCTTTCCTCAGAATCTGGAGCTTTTCTTTCTCCTTTCGACTCTTTTTTATTATTGAAGGTTGTGATAGTTTGTTAGCTAAGTGACTTCTTCAAACTGTTTTTGCAGGGAAAAAAAAAAAAAAAAAACAGGTGGGGAGAAAACTGCTTGCAGTCTTTGCGGACTGGCTCCATGCTGGAGAAGTCCTTCACCAGGAGATCCAAGAGGAGAAAGTTTAGGATTACCTCAGATTACTTCAGGTTTTTCTGGGCATATGTCATGCCCTGGACTTCCACGTAGCTCTCCAAACTAAACACACTTAGGGGCCTTTATTGTTTTTGGTGTGTTCCAGGCAGTTGATTCTGACTCATAGGGACCCTACAGAACAGAGCAGAACTGCCCCCGTAGAGGTGTCTGAGGCTGTAATCTTTACGGGAGCAGATCACTAGGTCTTTTCTTTCCGTTAGCTGCCTAACGCTTAACCATTATCCACCGGGGCTCATTTGGCTGCCTTTAAATGCCCCAATTTCCCAAGGAAATTCTTTCCCGGTGTTTTCACCGATTATCTTTATCACTCCCTTTGTTCCAGGCAGCTACGGGCTCCTCTGTTCCCCCAGGCTAACGCTTCCACCCTAGCAATCTCCAAGATGGAAGAAGAACTTTTTTCTAGTCACTTAACTGGAATAGTCACTTAACTGATTTGGGCAGCCAAACACCAGTTAATAAAGGGGTAAGGTGTTCTCACTACAGAAGCAGGGGCCAAGCTCCCAAGCTGCAAACCTGGCTGCTGCTTCCGCTGCCATCAGGGCGGGGGTGGTGCTCAAGCCAACATCGAGGAAAAAAAGTCTGTCTTCCTACCTTTCTGCAAGTCTTCGCGGTGATCTCTCAGCTGTTCACCAGCCTCAGACAAAGACAGCACTGCTGCGTCTGCCTTTTTTTTTTTTTTTTTTTAACTTTCCCTGTGAGAAGAGGGGAGCGCCCAGCTTTCTATTCCGCCATCTTGATTCCTTCAAAATATTCTTAAAAATTGCATTAAGTGGATTCTGACGCATGGCGACCTCCTGTGTTTAGAGTAGAACTGTGCTCAGTAGAGTTTTCAATGGCTAATTTCAGGGCTTCAAACCGGTTCGTGCTGGTTCAAACCCCTGCTGAGAATTTGCACCTCCACCCGAAATATACTGAAACAAAATCTACATTTTAACAAGATCCCCAGGTATGTATCATAAATTTTGAGAACAGCTGCTCTACTAGTGGTTCTCAGAATTAGTCCCTAACCAGCAGCATTAGCATCACCTGGGAACTTGTTAGAAATGCACATTCTCAGTAGAGGTGTGAACTGGAACAAATCAGTTCAAAGCCCAGCGCTGATTTTTCTGAAGTAGATCGCCAGGCCTTTTTCCCAGGCGCCTCTGGGTGAACTGAACCTCCAGCCTTTTGGTTAGCAGCTGAACACGTTAACCATCACCCAGGAACTCCTAAAATATTCTTGGTACAAACTATATTCGATGTCACAGCCCGGTACTAATGCCATCTCTACCACAGCATTTGAGAACTCACTAGAAGAAATTTTATCTCCATTCTTCTGTCAGCTCATATCTCTTTGTAAACAACTCTTCGAATAAAGAATTATTACCTTTTTTTCTTTTTTTTTTTTACTTAGGTACTTACTTTTCTTATCTAATTGATTTTGAACTACCTGAGGGCATGATTTATTTTATGCCAATAAATACCAGTTTTAGATTATTGTGACTGCTGTAAAAATTTACCACAAAACTTGGTGACTAAAAGCAGCAGAAATTTATTATCTCTTGGTTCTATAGGGTCACTATGAGTCAGAATTGACTCAACAGCAAAAGGTTTTGTTTTGTTTTGTTTGGTTGGTTCTAGAGGCCAGAAGTCTGAAATCAGTTTCAGTGAGCCAAAATTGTCAGCAGTGCTGCATTTCCTCCAGAAGCTCTAGGGGAGACTGTGTTCCATGCCTCTCCTAGTTTCTGGTGCCTGCGAGTATTCCTTGATTTGTGACCACATCACTCTAATCACTGATCATATTGCCTCCTTGTGTGTGTGTGTGTGTGTGTGTGTGTGTGTGTGTGTTGGTGTGTGTCTAATCTCTCTCTGCCTGTCTTTTATAAAGACACCGGTGATGACCCACCCAGATAATCTTCTCATCTCAAAGTCTTTAATTAAATCAAATAAGGTAACATTCACACTCCTGGGATTAGAACATGAACAATCTTTGGGAGCTATTATAAATTTACCACACATCCCAATCCTTGCCCAACTTGGAGCTCAGTCCTCAGAACATAAAAAGCACTCAGGAAATTTTTGTTGAATTGAAGAATAACATTTTGAGGCCAGTATCTGTCTCTGTTTCTCTGCCTCTCTGGTTGCAATGTCTTTTATTTCTATTTCTCCTGTGGTATTTCCTCTTCTGTGGAATGACTACTTTGCTCAACATCAAGGCTAGCTCAAAATGGCAACGTTAATCTCAGGGTCTGCATAATGTTCCACTTCAGTTCTCCACAGATTAATGATTCATTCTCTCAATGAGCTTATTCCAAAATTTGTGAGTGAAGCTAACTAGTCTACTTTTTATTATTATTATTATTTTTTATTGTGCTTTAGGTGAAAGTTTATAGCACAGATTAGTTTCTCATTAAAAAATTTATACACAAATTGTTTTGTGAGCTTGGTTGCAATCCCCAGAATGTGTCAGCACTCTTACCTTTTCCTTTTACACCCCGGATTCCTCATGTCCGTTCATCCAGTTTTCTTGTCCCTTCCTGGCTTCTCTTTTGGGCAGGTGTTGCCCATTTGGTCTCGTATACTTGATTGAACTAAGAAGCACTTTCCGTATGTGTGTTATTGTTTGTTTTATAGGCCTGTCCGATCTTTGGCTGAAAGGTGAACTTCAGGAGTAGCTTCAGTTCTGAGTTAGCAGCGTATCCTGGGTGCCATAGTCTCAGGGGTTCTTCCAGTTTCTCTCAGACCAGTTTAAGTCTGGTCTTTTCTTTGTGTGTGAATATGAATTGTGTTCTACATTTTTCTCCCACTCTGTCCAGGATCCTCTATCGTGATCCTTTTCAGAGCCATTGGTAGTGGTAGCTGGGCACTATCTAGTTCTTCCTGGCTCAGGCTGGTAGAGGCTGTGGTTCATGTGGTCCATTAGTCTTTTGGGCTAATATTTTCCTTGTGTCTTTGGTTTACTTCATTCTCCTTTGCTCTGGACAGGATGGGACCAATAGATGTATCATAGATGGCTGCTCACAAGCTTTTAAGATCCCAGATGCTGTTCCCCATAGTAGGATATAGGACATTTTCTTTATGAACTATGTTATGCCAATTGACCTAAATGTTCCCCAAAACCATGGTCCCCAGCCCTCAGCCCAGTAACTCCGTCTCTCAAGGTGTTTGGATGTGTCTAGGAAGCTTCTATGACTTTGCCTTGGTCAAGTTGTGCTGACTTCCCCTATATTGTATGTTTTCTTTCCCTTCACCAAAATTAACACTTGTCTACTGTCTAGTTAGTGATTTTCCGCCTCCCTCACAACCATCAAAGAGTTTTTTCTGTGTGTAAACATTTTCTTCTGTTTTTATAATAGTGTTCTCATACAATATTTGTCCTTTTGTGATTGGTTTATTTCACTCAGTATAATGCCCTCCAGATTCATCCATGTTGTGAGATGTTTCACGGATTCATCATTGTTCTTTATTATTGTGTCATATACCATTGTGTGTATGTACCATAGTTTGTTTATCCATTCATATGTTGTTGGGCACTTAGGTTGTTTCCATCCTTTTGCTATTGTGAATAATGCTGCAATGAACATGGGTATGCATGTGTCTATTCCTGTGATCGCTCTTATTTTTCTAGGATATGTTCCTAGGAGTGGCATTGCTAGATTGTACCAAAAAAAAAAAAAATTGCCGTAGAGTCAATTCCGACTCATAGTCGACCCATAGGGTTTCCAAGGAGCAGCTGGTGGATTTGAACTGCCGACCTTTTGGTTAGCAGTCATAGACCTTAATCGCTGTGCCACCAGGGCTGGACTGTGTGGCATTATTTCTAACTTTTTTAAGAAGGTGCCATATCGTTTACCATAGTGGTTGTACCATTTTACATTCCCAGCAGCAGTGCGTAAGAATTCCAAACTCCCTGCAACCTCTACAACATTTGTTATTTTCTGATTTTTTTTTTCATTAGTGCTAGTAATGTTGGGGTGAGATGGTATCTCACTGTAATTTTGATTTGCATTTCTCTAACGGCTAATGATCACAAGCATTTCCTTATGTGTCTGTTAGCTGGCTGAATGTCTTCTTTGGTGAAGTGTCTGTTCATATCCTTTGCCCATTTTTTAATTGGATTATTTGTCTTTATGTTGTTGGTATGTTGAAATATTCTATAGACTTTAGAGATTAGACCCTTGTCGGATATGTCATAGCCAAAAATTTTCTTCCCGTCTGTAGGTTCTCTTTTTACTCTTTTGGTAAAGTCTTTCGGTGAGCTTACGTACTTGATTTTTTGAAGCTCCCAGTTATCTAGTTTCTCTTCTAGTGTTTGTGCATTGTTAGTTATGGTTTGTATTGTATTTATGCCATGTATTAGGACCCCTAGCATTGTGCCTATTTTTTCTTCCATGATCTTTATAGTTTTAGGTTTTATATTTAGGTCTTTGATCCACTTTGAGGTATTTTTACGTATGGTGTGAAGTATGGGTCCTGTTTCATTTTTTTTAGAGATGGGCATCCAATTTTGCCGGCACCATTTGTTAAAAAGACTATCTTTTCCCCATATAGTGGAATTTTTTTTTTTTTTTTTTTTTTT
>NW_004443961.1:12492000-12528795 GCF_000243295.1 Trichechus manatus latirostris
TTTTTTTTTGTCAAAGATCAGCTGACCATAGGTGGATGGATTTATATTTGGGTTCTTGACTCTGTTCCATTGGTCTGTGTGTCTGTCCTTGTACCATCGCCAGTCTGTTTTGACTACCGTTGCTGTATAGTAGGTTCTGAGATAAGGTAGTGTGAGGCCTCCTACTTTGTTCTTTTTCTTCAATAATGCTTTGCTTTTCCAGGACCTCTTTCCTTTCCATATAAAGTTGGTGATTATTTTTTCCATCTTATTAAAGAATGCTGTTGGTATTTGGATTGGGATTGTATTATATCTGTAGATGGCTTTGGATAGAATTGACATTTTCACAATGTTGAGTCTTCCTATCCATGAGCATGGTATGTTATTCCATTTATGTAGGTTTCTTTTGGTTTCTTGCAGTAGGGTTTCATAGTTTTCTTTGTATAGGTCTTTTATGTCCCTGGTTAGATTTATTCCTAAGTATTTTGTCTTTTTAGGGACTATTATAAGTGGTATTGTTTTCCTGATTTCTTTTTCAAAGTTCTCTTGGTTAGTATATAGGAATCCACTGATTTTTGTATGTTGATCTTATATCCTGCCATAACCAGCCTACTTTATATCTAATATTCTCAACTTGCACAGACAGCTTTGTCCAAAAGGTACTGAATTCAGAATTACAGATTTTGCAAATTCTCTATGAAGGGAGTTGGGTTGGGAAAATGTATAATTGATACTTCTACTATGGTGAAGGAGCCCTGATAGCGCAAAGATTAAGCACTCAGCTGCTAACCGAAAGGTTGGTGGTTCAAACCCACCCAGAGACTCTGGAGGAGAAAAGACCTGGAGATCTGCTTCTGTAACAATTTACAGCCTAGGAGACCCTATGGGGCAATTTTACTCTGTCCTAGAGGGTTGCTATGAGTTGAAAATGATTTGGTGGCACACAACAAGCACTGTGGTGAAGGCTTTAGTAAACACTTCCTTAATCTTTGGTATACAATGCTAACTTCCATCTATAGGTTTGTTCTTTAGAGTTTTAGGAACTGGATTAGAGGGAGGTTACTGAGTCATGCTCTTTCTTTTGTTTTCTACACGCCATCTCCAGAAATCTGGCAACTCCTTTTTCCTGTCTTCTTTGCTGGGTACCACAAGGGCTGAACCTTGAAGACCCTGTAGGCTCAGGGCAAGACAACTGATTTCTAACCCCAGTTTAATCTCTAACTCCATATGATGTGTTTTTGCAAAGCACTATATATTCTTTCTAGTTCGAATTTTTCACTTTTCAGCAGAGGAACTTTGTGTCTTAATGTATCATTCGTTACTAACTTGAACAACTTGAAACTAATGTAAAAGAGTAGTTTTAGTGTGTAATTAAAAAATAATGTAAATTTCTATATGAATGCATTTTATTTTCTCTCCAAAGCAAATCATATATTGGATTATGAAGTCCAAAAATAGAAAGAGAAACAGGAAAAAAACAGTCTATTTTGTTGCTGCCAACAGGCTGGAAATCCCCTTTAAGAAAGTATGTTGAAATTTAAAAAGCAGCTGGAAGCATTTAGATATACCAAAATACTTCAACATTCCTTATAGACTGTCATTTATAAAGGATTTTTAATCACGTATTTAAAAAAAGAAGCAAAGAGTGGGTTATCAGCAAAGTGTTTTTGAAAAATTGCTTTCTTATTTGTAGGCAAAACAGAGTTTATAGATATTTGGTTTCAGACAAGCCTTTCTCTTCTGAGTCTTAAAAAAAATATTGTCTCTCTGACTCATACTCACTACTTCCCCCATCCCTACCCCCATTTTCCAAGGGGTATATGGTGAGGAGATAGAAGGGTATTAATCTCATCATATACTGCAGTGAAGCAGTGATTAACTGAAAAGTGATTAAGGCATTTCCTCTTACGTTTTATAAGCATTTTTTGTTTGCTCTTTTACAGTTTGAACTTTGTAAAACGTTTTCCCAGGAGACTTTATAAGCTTCTTCCTTAAAATGCTTGCATCCTTTTGTTTAATTCCTCTCAAATTTTCCCAGGACATTCTTTTGCTGCCTGAAATCCAAGAAGTTAATTTTGGGGAAGTTAGTTAGCTTTCTATGAGTCAGAGTTTTCCTGGTCACTCAGCACAGAGTATCTGCCCTCTAGTCTAGGTGGTGTCTGTTCTGAGATCTGCATTAATTTAATGACATTTCTCTGTTTGCCTTCCTCTAAACTGAGCACAAAATATGTGATTCAAAAAGATTAATTATCATTAATTAAGCACACTCACATCCTTACATGAAAGATCGGACTTAAATTATAGTGTTTGTATGTCTGTTACAAATATAGTTTATGAGAAAAGCACCATAAATTCTTTGAAAAAAAATTCTGGACAGTATTTTCACTTTTTCCTTCAATTTAGAAAGTTTATACCAACAAAGATTGACAGAAGAACCAGGTGAACAAAGATTCTAGGTTAAGAATTCTGACTGAGGAGAGGAAAGACTGGAGTAGGCAATGGATATCTTTTCTTCTGTTCTACAAATTCCATGTTCCTAAATTGGCTTCTCTTTTCAAAGCTGGGTATTAGGCTGCTGTTAGGGAGTCTCACATTTAAGGAATAATAATCCATGGCATTCAAAATATGTCTTTGGGAAAGTGTGATTAATGATGTCTCACTGTGGTCTGTGTCAGGCTCTGATATATGCATGGTAACTAATAGTTCAGTTCACACCCACATATTCATTTTGTCCTTCTAGAATATCCCTCTCCTCAGAGAACTCAAGTTTGGCTGACTCCCCAAAGTATCCAAATGGCTCCACAAATTGACAATTTCTGCCCTGTAGCGTTAGTGAAAAGTTAAAAGGAGCTTGGAAAAGCTCAACGTCGAAAATATCATACGTGCATCTTTCCTCTGTAAAATGCAAATGCTCCTATCAAATTAAATAGAGTACATTTTCTTTTTGTTCCCTTCAATGCCTTATGCCATAAACATAGAGATATAAGAGTGTACTGGCAGGAAGATTTTATAGTTTCCTGTGGAACTCCTTGCCATTTGGGAAGAGAAAATAATCCAGAAAAGAAATTTCTGCATGTATCTGAAATTTTGTAGTACAGACAAGATAAATCTAAGCTTCTCCACTGGTCTTCAAGCACTATCTCCTTTTTTTCTCCCCCCGAGACTTAGGAAGGAAGGAAAGAAAGAGAAGACAGACAAACCGTAGCACTGAGTTGTGTGTCCTTCTCCTTATATCCTCACATTTTCGAAGCTATAAATTTGAGACAAGTTTTTGCCAAAAGTAATGGAAGGAAAATATAGTATGAAAATTGTTAGAGTTTTTGACAGCTACTGCTAAACATTGCAACCTATTTCTGCAACCATGTTTTTCACTTTTCCCTTTCATATTCTCTCCAGCAACTACCGAGTTTTCACATGCCACCTGGATTTTCCTGTCTTCATATCTTTGATTAGAAGCCCTGGTGGCACAATTGTTAAGCACTTGGCTGCTAACCAAAATGTTGGCTGTTTGAATCCACTCAGAGGCTCCGCGGGAGAAAAGACCTGGAAATCTTCTCTCATAAATATTGCATCTTAGAAAATCCTATGGGGGCAGTTCTGGTCTGTCACATGGGGTCACTATGAGTCAAAATGACTCGACAGTACCTAAAAACAGCAACTGCTTAATTACCCTCCAAAATGGTTATATTAATTTACAATTGTTCCAGCACTAAACGAGAGCCACTGTTTCATGTTATCCTTGCCAAAACTCTATTTTAGCTTTAAAAAAAAAAAATCTTTGTTAAATAGATGAAAGCTGGCATAAAATGCCTTAAATTTTACATTTCTAATTTATCAGCTCATATCTTTTGCTCTCAGACATAAATACATATATATGTATATATATATGTACGGAATATATACACACACACATAAATAAATATGGAACTATATATATAATTTCCTAAGATGGACTAATTTTTTAATATAATAAAATTACTCAGTTTCTTTCTTTATGATTCCTACATACAAGGCAAAGGGAGGGAAAAAAGTGAGAATGAAAGAGATTCAAGTTTAATAGGATGTGGCAAAAATGACATCTTTTTCTTAATGATGTGTATGTTCAAGCACATGTATGCATTTGCTTATATTTTAGCTGACACCAATTCTTGAGGTAAAAAAATCATTTCAAATCAGGCTTCTGATCGCATACATTTGTGGGATCACTCTGAGTCAACGATGGAGATGTGAAGCTTCTGCAGTCAGCTCATTCCAAGCAGATAAGAGTTGGAGATTGTTTCATTCCACGAAAACGCCAATGAGAGCTACAAGTAAATGTATCCATTTAAAATGGGAAAGAGGTTTATAAAACCACCAGTCAGTCTAATATGAGAGTCATGAATAGTATTTAATGAGTGTAAGAAGTTACTTAGAGAATGTAGAATTAGGGAAAACGGAATTAGGAATAACATATAGCCTAATATCTGATCTTAAGTGTATTGAAAGAGGCACAATCTTTAACAAGGTCTGAACCAGTTCTTATGCTTGAATTGCTATGGCTGTGAGTAAGCTAACAATTGCCCTTCTGTTATCATCACCTATATGGTTTGTAACATGATATCAATAAATACCTGGAATATTTGATGAATCCCTTTTTGCCTTTTTCAACGACATCTAAGTCAAATGTAAGACACGCTCCCTTATTCAGATTCTTTTTGAGCTCAGTGAATTGACTTGCTAGTTTTGTGGTTTATTTGGAGGTTCCCACACACTGAGCGCCATGTTAAGCAGAATTTACCCCTAAAAGGAAGTTTTATGGGGCTGATGGATAGGGTATGCAGGTGTGTAGAGATTGCAAAACTAGTTTAAAGATAATAAATGTTCTACTGTTCTGCCCTGGAGCCATAGAACAGCAGGTAACACATCTTTGTTTGTTTGTTGTTGTTGTTTTTTCTTTTTTCCTTTTTTAACATTTCCTTTGTCAGTGCAGAAATCTCTTTTATTTCATGTGTTTTTATAGGTTGGCATTCAATTTGCTCTTAATCATTTCCAATCCCTTTTAAAATGTGTCAGTTTTATTTTAACATGTTAAAAATATTGATTACCTTGTGGTAGCAGCTTTACATAAAGTAGTTGTTGGTTTCCTACGTATTTAAGGATGGTGACATGAACACCAGTTCAAAGTAGAAATAGTTCTATACTGCCAGCCAACAGCCCAACATGTGCGGTATCAGATCTCACCATAACTAAGTGATGGATAGATGTTAAAATTTTAGATTTTTTTCATTATATGCTTCTGATTAATTCTCTGAGTGCCTTTATGGTGAGCATTATTCTTAGCAATTCCAGAAAAGAAAGAAAAAAATCTCTGCTCTCAAGATGGTTGAAGAGACAAAACATGCACACTTGAAAAGTTGAACAATAGGAGAGTTAAATCGCCTGTAAGGAAATAGTACAATAGATGTCTTCAGGCAGTACACAATCAATGATACGGACAACAAATGCTGGATGGAATTCAGATGCATTCAGGGGAAAACTCTGTAAACAAACTGAGCCAGAGAAGGTCTCATGCTGGTCAGACTTGAAGGATGGTAAGACTTAGAAAGAACAGAAGATAAGAGTGAATGTGTGGCTGAGTGAAGAGACTAAATGACGTGGGCAGAAATGAATGTTGGAAAGAAGTATACTGTATTAGAGGAGAGTGAGATTATCAGTCTAAATAAATATGAAAGCCAAAGTGAGAAAGCTGTATCTGATATCTAATGGCATATTTCAGCACTTCTTCCTTTGTGCTCTTGTGAACTGTTTTAATAACATTACAATGAAGCATATTATTTTGCTCAAAATATTGGTTTATAGGACTGTTCTTCAACTCAACCAAGACTTCCCAGAGGCAGGGGTCATTTGTTACTCTCCATTGTCCCTAGCATCTAGCACATAGCTGGCACATAAAAGTCATTATTAAACCTTATTTAAATAAATAAAAGGGGGCAAATATATATACTGATAGATTATCCTAATAGTAAAAATCATAATTTTCTACCAATTACTAGACTTTACATTCTCAGTAAGAACAGCAAGGGATATCAGACATGTCTCCCATTTCCAATGAGACACTATTTGACTCTCAAAAAAGAGATCAACTGAAAAAACACATTAGGAAATGCTTATTTTTATTTATTCATTCAACAACTATGTATTGCGTACTCACTATGTGCTGGGGATTGATCAAGGTGATGAGGATATATAGTTAACAAAACAGACAAAAATTCCACCATCAATCAATAAAAGTTGTAATATATACAGTAGTTTCCAAAGATGGCCTAAATCATGTACCTCTCTTATACTTCCCCCCATTCAGACCCTGTGCTTGGCTATGTGACTTGCTTCGACCAATAGTAAATTAGCAAATATGATGCAAGAAAAGTCCTTATACCATTGGGCTTGCTGGCTCTTGCTTGTCTAATTGCTGTGAGCATATGCCAGTGCTAGCTTGCTGAAGGATGAGACATGTGCAGCAGAGCCAAATCATCCCAATCATCTCATTGAGGCTCACCTAGATTAGTCAACAGCCAGGAGACCCCCAGACATGTGAACGAGCTTAGCCAGTATCAGTAGAGCTGACTACATAACCCACAGTTGGCCATAGGCACAGGAGTGAGTCCAGGACAGATCAGAGCTAAATACATGCTTATTGTTGTACGCCATGAGGTTTTAAGGTTGTTTGTTAATGCAGCATTATGGTAACGGCCAGAAGTGTGATGGAGAAAAATAAAGCTGGGAAGGTCAATAGGGAAGACTGGGAGGGAGTAAGTCAGAGTTTAGTTGGGTCATCAAGGAAGGCCTCACCTAAAAGATGACATTTCAGTGAAGACTTTACAGAGGTGAGAGAGGGACCTGTACAGATATCTAGAAGGGAGGGGGGAGCATTTCAGGCTGAAGGAACAACATGTGCAAAGAGAGTGCCTGGTGTGTTTGAAGAATCACAATAGAGTCAGTGTGGTCAGAGCAGAGACAGAGAGACAGAGAAACTGAGAAATGAGGTCAGAAAACAAGGGGTGTGGGGTGGGCCCCATCTTGTAGAGCTCTAGAAATTCTCAAAGGCTTAATATGCTAATAAGCCTTGTGAGTTTCCAAAAGGGAGATTTAGAATTCAGCAATTCCTCAAATGTATTTGATAATCCAACACTTTTTTTGTGGACCATCTCAAAGTACTAGAGTTCTGCTCCCACCTGTGGGAGGGCTAATTTATTGACATACAGAGAAATGGGTAGTTTTAAGGTCCCAAGTGAGGCTGAGATAGCATCAGTGGTCTCAGACAGGCTGAAACTAGCACCCTGCCTACATTCCAGACGAGCCAGGCACTTAGGTGGAGTAAAGATGGCTCCAAATCCCATTTCTCCCAGCTATGGGACATGACATGCAGCAGATATATTGACTTGTATCATTAAAAAATTTTCGTATGTGGCAGGTTACATCATTGTGTAAATGTTCCAAATGAAATAAAATTCTACCAACAAAGAAAATTGGACAGTGTGTTAAAATACACAGACGTTATAAATCACTAAACCTTCCAAGCTTTTCTTTAATAAGAAACAAGGGTAGATTCTCCAGATGTTTTTAATCCATGTCATTTGGATGGAGAGCGAGTACTTCAACCTGTCACAGCAAAGAATATCTCATTTCAAAATAAAAGGAAGAAATGGAATTGCTTAGGTGATTTTAAAAGATGGATTAATGTTTACGTGACTTACGTAAAAATGCACATGGCTATTGATTTGTTACAGGAGGTATATCTCAATCCAGGGTCCCTGATGCTGGAGGGGATTTTCTGCCTCTGTTGAATTTAAGACTATGTATGTACAAGACAAGAAATTTTCACTCACACTCTATTATTTAACCCCAAATACCCTCTTCCTTTAAGTGTCTCATACCTTCTCATACCTACATCTTCCAATTACAGTTACTTCTTGGAATAAGAATTTTAAAGACAAGAACGTATAGCTTCTCCACCCAAGCTGAATCCACTGTGTGTATTTATTTTCTTAGTCTCACGGCCACGGAGATACTACTTGATCAGTTATGTCTTCCATGTTTTCCCTTCATCATATTGCATATGAAGTATTATGTGTTGAGACATCCTGAGATACTGGACATTTAGTATTTTGCCAGGTTTCTGATTAGAAACAGGGTTTCTAATCAGATTACACATAACTGTAAAATAATTACTTTTTTTTTTTTCCATTTCTTGTTCCGTGTAGTTATTGGCCAGGGAGATTTACCAAACATCTGTAAAAGCCAGGAAGTGGGGTATGTAGCATAGCCAGAAGCAAGTCCCTGAAATTCTTCTGTTGTACAAACCTGTGGTCTACCCTATTCGCAGCAAATTCTGGATTATTCTTCCTGCTAGGATGGAGCCCACACAGACTCTATGTACAAGCATGGCACCATATCTTTACAGGGAGCACAATGGAAATATCTATTTACTCAAGCAATAGATATTTATTGCTTACCCAGTACTGCTGTAACAAAAAAAAACAACAACACAAATAAGTGACTTTAAAAAAATACAAATTTATTTCTCACAGTTCACAAGGTTAGAAGTCTGAATTCAGGGCCTGGCTCTAGGGGGAGGTCCTTCTTTGTCTTTTTCCAGCTACTAGTAGCAGAGAATGGAGCCCTGGTGGCACAGTGGTTAACAGCTATGCCTGCTAACCAGAAGGTCAGCAGTTCAAATCCACCAGCCACTCCTTGGAAACCCTATGGGGCAGTTGTACTCTGTCCTAAGGGTTACTGTGAGTTGGAATCGATTCAGCAGTAACCGGTAGTAGCAGAGAAAACTGATGGGGGAAAGGGGCATCAAATATGATGGTATTATTATCAGAACTGGGAAGATAGATTAGGCAATTCATTTAAAGGGAAGGGAAGAGATAGCAGATATGAGAGAGGAGATTCTCTGTTTAATCTAGAATGTGTGAAGTTTGAATATTTGGTGGGTTATTCAGGTAGAGATATCCTGCAGCCATATCTGAAGTTGAAAGGAGATTTCAGGCCTAGAGATAAAGACTGTAGAGAGGGTTAGTTTAGCATTGCAGTTAAGAGCACCTAGCAAGACTCTCTTCTGACTCCACATCCTACTCTCTGTGTGACTTCTGGAAAGTTGCTTATCTTTTGTACCTCAGTTTCCTCCTTTGTAAAATGGAGAAAATAATACCAACCTCATGGCATTGTTGTAGGGGTTAAATAAGTTAGTATGTGTACGGTGCTTTAAAAAGTATCTGGCACAGAATGGCTAAAAACCCATTGCCATAGAGTCGATTCTGACTCATAGTGACCCTATAGGACAGAGTAGAACTGCCTCATAGAGTTTCCAAGGAGCACCTGGTGGATTCAGACTGCCGACCTTTTAGTTAGCAGCCATAGCACTTAACCACTACACCACCGGGTTTCCATAGACTGTCTTTTATTGTCAAAAGTGACATCGATGGGAGACTTTTTAAGCAATGAAATTAGAGTAATAATGTCCAAATAACTCTATCTTCAGTATTTAATTATATAAGCCTTCTTCATGAGAATGAGTAAATAATGCATATCACTATGGAGTTTATATTTTAATTTTCAAAATCAAGCTCACAAAAATAGCATATTAAAGACACAATGCACTTTATCTTTGCTTTGTGTCCAAAACATTGTTATTTCCTTTGTAAGAGTTGATTAATTACACCATTAAAGTAACATTGACTTGACCTAGATTTTGAAGTAACTTTTAAGACAATTCAAGCCTCAAATCTGTTAAATTGGGAGAGGCTTGGAAGTTCACCAGGGTGAGTGGAAAAGAAGTCACTTTATTATTGAAGATTCTATCTTAACTGGTCCTATGATTGATGATCTTTATTAAGCTCTCAATTTTCTGAAGAGAAATAGGTGAGGTCTCTAAAAAATATAACTGTGAAAACATTATCCATTTTTAATAGAGAAGCCTATTTATTTTGTTTCAGAATGTTCACCGGTTATTGGTGCAAAAAAACTGCAAAAATTGTTAACGCAGTTTAATGAGGCTGGTTTTGAACTGCTCCTTAAAAAATTCATGCCCGTTAATCCAGCCTGTCTCTCAAAGTGGCCCTTCACAAAAGAGGGGATTATCTCATCAGTACCTCCTGTTCTACTGTGCAGTGAGGGTGCTTCAGGGGTTCAACTGATGATGGTTTTCTGGAAGCAGTTAATACCCTGAAAAACCATGCTCTGGGGAGAACCACACAGTTTCTCTTCGCAAAGGGTAGAAAGGTCAGATTCATGTCTTCTACAGAAATAAAATAGAATAAATTGCAAAATAAAATTGCAAAACACACTATTAGGTGAGTTTTTTTATTCTGAAAACTATTTTTAATATGTATTTTAAGTAAGGATTCAGCTCATTTTATTGTGCTTGTCCCAATAGCGAGCAATGAAAGTTAACCAGTCTAGTCTATGTAGGGCATGAAGATTAAACGTATGCCCTTAAAGGTTTGCGTCAGAAATACACAGATGTAATTTTTAATAGTTCAATTTTTCTATCAAATCTATGTAGATTCTAAATTTTGTACCAATCCAGATTATGTAATTAGAGAGATTTAGGCAGAGGAGATTTTCAATTGTTTGTCACAAGTTATTTCATTTTGGTTTTAACAAAGAGTATATTTCTTCCCTCTCAAATGGTACTGTGAATAGAAAGACGTTTTCCTTTAAACTCATAAAGATCATAAAGACTCTTCGGTATTTAATGTAAGCCTGAAGCACCTAGAACTAAAAGAAATAGTTACTACAGCATAGGATTTACAATTGTATGTTCTGAAAAATAACATATAATCTCTATTTAGCCTCAGTTTTATATAAACCCAAAACCAAACCCATTGCCGTCGATTCCAACTCATAGTGACCCTAGAGGACAGAGTAGAACTGCCCCGTAGAGTTTCCAAGACCGTAATCTTTATGGAAGCAGACTGCTACATCTTTCTTCCACGGAGTGGCTAGTGGGTTCAAACCACCCACCTTTTGGTTAGCTGCTGAGCGTTTTAACCACTGAGTCACCAGGGCTCCTCAGTTTTATATAAATCTCCCTGCAAATTTGGGTTTAATTGAAAACACTTTTCCTACGAGTCTGAGTGGTGAGCTAATGTGCTTACAACTATCAAGTGATGGGCTATAATGTGGTTGATATGGTTGGAAAAGTAGTTGAGTATGAATGGGAAACACAAGTCCATAGTGATTTAAGCACAAGCAGTATTGAAGGAGTACTTCCTGAATTTTTTTAGTAGTGGGAGAAGACCCCATCATAAATACCAGATATGAAGGCTGAACAAACATGAACAAAAATGTAAGTGAATAATCCAACACAGGAAAATGAGCTGCATAAATGGTTGAAAGAAGTCTCAGCTCTTTGAGGGTTGTTGTTGTTAGGTGTCGTCTAGTCGGGTCCGACTCATAGCGACCTTACGTATAAGAGAACAAACGCTGCCCAGTCCGGCGCCATCCTCATGATCGTTGTTATGCTTGAGCCCATTGTTGCAGCCACGGTGTCATCTCACTGAGGGGCTTCCTGTTTTTCGCTGACTCTCTACTTTAGCAAGCATGATGTCCTTCTCCAGGGACTGATCCCTCCTGATAACGTGTCCAAAGTGTGTGAGACGTAGTCTCACCATCCTTGCTTCTAAGGAGCATTCTGGTTATACTTCTTCCAAGATAGAATTGTTCATTCTTTTGGCAGTCCACGGTATATTCAACATTCTTCACCAACACCACAGTTCAAAGGCATCAGTTCTTCTTTGGTCTTTCTTATTCAACATCCAGGTATCGCATGCATACGAGCATATGACCTGAAAATAGGTTTATTTTTCCAATAATTGACAACAAATATACTCTGTTCATTAAGACCACATCTTTTTCCAGCATGGTAGCAAGCTCAGTCAGATTATACAAGATTTTACTCACTTTAGGTTATTGGAAGAGCCTCTCTTTCCTGCTCTGGCTCTTCAATGTTGGGGCAGAGGGAGAAAGAGATTACTCTGTGTGATTCAGTCACCAGGGTTGACGTTGTAGTTCTCTCTGGAAGGCTGTGACTGCTGAGGTCTGTGTGCTAGGTGTGGAACAGTTGCGGTTCCAACGTGCTGTCATCTGCTATTTTAATTCTAAAATTCTCAGAGATCTTTCCTCTTTATTATACCTTTATTATACACGTGGCCCTGAAGTGGACAGGAGAAACTGAGACTGGAAGGTAAGTGTGGCAAACGAAACAGAGATAGAGCCACGAGTAGAAGTCTCCTCCCAAATTCTTACTGTGTGGTTTAACTATTAAACGCATCCAGAGTGCCCCTTGGAGTAATAGGAAGTTAATAAATTCCTCAAATCCCTTGAGAAAGTCACGTTGATTTAAAATCTCCAACTAACTTGAAATAGTTTGGAGCAATTGTTTACAGTCCAACGAGTAAGGAGAATAGACAACATGGGTAGGAAATGGAACATAAAAACAACAAAAATAAATAGGCAATAAATAAACAAGAAGATAGCATGTGTATTTAATGTGTAGAGAGTCAGTGAAAAGAGGAAGACCCTCAACGAGATGGACTGATGCAGTGGCTGCAACAATGAGCTCAAGCATAACACAGATTGTGGGCATGGCACAGGACGGAGTAGTGTTTCATTATATAGTTTTAGGTAGGGTCACTAGGAGTCGGAACCGACTCGACGGCACCTAACAACCAAGGTAATGTCGGGGTGAGATGGTATCTTATTGCACTTTTGATTTGCATTTCTCTAATGGCTAATGATTACGAGCATTTCCTCATGTGTCTGTTAGCTGCCTGAATGTCTTCTTTGGTGAAGTGTCTGTTCATGTCTTGTTCATATTCCACGGCTGATACCATCTTTGGCAAACTTTAAAAGCCTCGTTTCTGCTGCCAGCATGTCTCTCTCATTCCTACATTAGAGGATTTATTATATGGCTCTGATCATTTGTTCACGTGTTTGTCTGCCCCTCTGGACCACCATGCCTGCTGTTCTCCTGCTTAGTTCAATGTTTGGCAAATTGTTGTTGTTGTGTGCTGTGGAGTCAATTCTGACTCAGTCTTCAACAAGTGTTTGTTGATGAAACAATGGATAATAGGTACCTGGATAGCAAACATGCTTCCAGTTGTGCTACTAATCTGGGATGTAAGGAATCCCTTCAGTTTGGAGGTTGAAAAGAACTGTAGGGTGATATCTGTCTCAAGACTTCCCAGGCTCTTTCAACAATTTTTATTTATTATTTCATACTTCAATTGCAGTGGGGAAACAACCTGTTTCTTCCTCTGAAGTTACACTGCTGACCACATGATGGCGCTGGCGCTGCACCATAACTACAGAAGCTGCTGTGAAGCGTGGATCCCTTAGCTCTTCCTGCCGTCGGCCTCTCTCCTCTTCCTGCCCCCACTTCTTTACTGTGTTTCCTCTCAGGTCCTCCTCTGCATCCAGTCAAGCTTGATATATGTAATACTTGCCAAGAAGCTGTCAGACCGGAACTAGGGTACTGCCTACCTGAAGCTGGTATTTTCTTTGCTCCATGACAGGTCAATTTCGTGTATTTCTCCTATCTGGGGAAAATATATAAATATGAACACTGAACACTTTGAATGCTGTTTAGAACTGCTTTCTTAGTTTGAGGTACTCAGATTTTTATTTTGCGTTTCGTTGGCCCCTGCAAGTGAAACTATTCATTCCTATAAAAACTAACCAACAAAGCAAATTATGTCCTTCCGATAAATTATTAGACACCTCACCGCCAAAGAAATTGAGACCTAACGCTTTGCCAACGTATGCAGCAGAAGTAGACAAGTATAAGGTATATAGATACCTATGCTCAAAGTTGATTAAGAAACTTAAGAGAACGAAAATAAGTTCCTTGGAAAGCACCTACATCTTAATAATTAAAAGTGAATTCAGAGAGTAGATAATTAATGTGGTTTTTGAAAACAGAAAGGGGCAAAGATTTTCATTAAATTAAACGAAGTTCTTTTTTTTAAAATTAAGGTAAATACTGCATATAGTGGAATGTCCCTAATATTTCTTTTTAAACAATTTTCTTAAGGTGTAATTTGCATTTAATAAAATGTATCCATAAGTACATAGTCAAATGAGTTTGGACAAATGTCTATAATAGTGTAACCACCACAATAATTAAGATATAGAACACTGCAATACCGGGGATTGTTTTCTCTTATCCCCTCAGGTCAATCCCTGTCTTCACTATCTGATTTCTATTACTTGAGAATACTTGTGTCTTGTCCTTAAATTCATATAAATGGACTTACATACTATATATCCTTGGATGTCTGGCATCTTTTGCTCAATACAATCTTCTTTATAGTCATCCAGGCTATAAAGTGTATTAGCAGTTTCTTCTTTCTTTATTGCTGACTAGTGTTCAACTCTACGAATATAACACAATTCTTATTTATTCCTTTGTTGTTGGACATTTGAATTATTTCAGTTTTGGCTATTATAACTAAAGCAGCTATGAACATGACTATATAAGTATTTTTGTAGACGTATCTTTCATACGTTTTGGGTAAATACCTAGGAGCGCAATTGCTGGATCATAGAGTAGGTGTATATGTTTAACTTTGTAAGAAACTGACGAACAGTTTTCCAAATGGCTGAACAATTCTCCAGTGTTCAACAACATGTATGGGAGTTTCAGTTGCTCCTTTGCCAGTGCTAGATATTGTCAGTTTTAAAACTTTAAGGTCAGCAGTTCGAATTCACCAGGCGCTCCTTGGAAACTCTATGGGGCACTTCTGCTCCGTCCTATAGGGTCGCTATGAGTTGGAATCGACTCAACAGCAGTGAGTTTAGTGTTTGTGGGTGGTGATATCTCATTTCGGTTATAATTTTCAATTTCCTGATAACCATTGATGTTGGGCATCTTTCCATGGGATTTTTGGCCGCCGATGGATCTTCTTTTGTGAAATGTCTGTTTAAGTATTTGGCTATTTTAAAATTGAGTTATTTTTCTTTTTTTAAATTGATTTGTAGGAGTTATTTATATAATCTGGATGTAAGTCATTTGTCAAATATATGTGTTTCAAAACTTCTCTCAGTCTCTGGATTTACTTTTCATTTTCTTAACAGCGTGATGGATTTTAACTTTAATGAAGTCTAATTTTCAACTTTTTCTTTTATACTGTGTTTTTTGCATCCCCTTTAAGAAATTGACTTGACCTAAAGTTGCAAAGATATTTTATTATATTTTCTTCCAGAAGCTTTATGTTTTTAGCTTTTATGTTTAGGTCTATGCTATTCTAGGTAATTTTCTTGTCCACATAAATTTTAGAATTGGCTTTCAATTTCTATCAGGAAAAAAAAAAAAAACACCTGTATGAATTTGATTGAGATTGAATTGAACTTCTAATAAGTAGGCTTTTTAATAGTTAATTTGTATAACCCATTTCTTGCTAAGAAAGCCTCATTTTCCAGCCATTGTAATTCCCCCCGCATTGCCTTGTCTTGGAAAAAGATGTATAACATAGTCTTAAGCCAGATCAGAATTTACTTTGAAAATCTTGGAAATCATCCAATCCATTTAAGCAACTTTGCCTTGGAAAAAAAAAATCTTCCCAATAATTCAAGTCTGAGAAAAGAAATTCTGATGTTAAAAAAAAAAGTGTACATACTTATGATAAGTAATCCCATAACTTCGAGAATGTTTGGAAGGCTTTTTATAAAGATTTTAATTTCGATTTTATTTAACTGTTTAGTTTCTAAATACTTCTATATACACTAGATTTAAGAGAAAAAGACTATTTTAAAATAGTACATTCAAATTAATGAAAAATTGAAAAAACATTATTTTTCTTCACTTATACCTCTTATGCCATTATCCACTTTAATTATATATTAGTAATATATATGTATATACATATGTGTGTATATATATACACACACACACATATATATATACACAGACTGTTTGAAAAGTAAACTACGCAGAAGAAAACACCTGGCATATTTTACTTTTAGAATGTTTTCAGTCTTGGATTATTCTCAGTCTTGTTTGTGTTTCTTTCCACGTGAGGTATTTCAATGTTCAGAAAGTAAAAGCCTGAGAACCAAGTCTTAAATGTTGTCACAGCCCTGCACGTCTTTCAGATACCTTGTTCCATAACAGTGAGACATTTTGAAAAAAGCAATCCAGTGGCCATCCATTCCCAGATATTACTACCTACCCACTTCATCCCAAAGCCTCCCCAATTTTCAGAGATCGAAATACTTGGTTTGTGTCATACTGTCTTTTCTCTTTCCAAACACGAAGTGGTGAGAGATATAAAATTAAGGAATTGTTGTCCATAGCATCAAAGTGATAGAAAACTTCAGCTCCCACCATTTAGTTTGAAGGCTAGTCTACATGTGAAAGGTGCCATCTGCTGGGATTGTCAGGGAGCACAAAGATAAAACATTTGTGATTTCTATATGTCTTCCATTAGTGTATTTTTCCCCTCAGGTTAATATTTCTGAAATTGGGATGCATTGAAAAATTTGTTACATTTAACACAGTAACTAGTGTTTACACCACCGTCAAAGAAATACATAACTGAGATCACTGTAATGAAATTAACACAACAAAGCTTGCAAGACTAGGTCTGCGTTGGGCGTTGGGTAAAGACTATAAAGAAACAAATTTAATTAATTATGAAAATCCATAAAATGGATGATTCACAGTTATTAAAGGTGATATATATGAAAATGTTTAGTGACAAGTAGAATTGTTCATAAAAGAATATTAATGGGGAAAAAAAAAAGACAACAAAACATATGTACCATTTAAGCTCAGACTAAGTCACTGTGGTATCCTGGTTACAAATGTGGGATTTGGTATGAGAAAAAACTGGGTCCAAGTCCTAGCAATATCCCTTACTTCCTATGTGATGTTGTGAAACTTAGTTGATAGCTCTAAGCCTCAATTTCCTCATTTAAAAAATGTTAAATATAATAGAATAGTGTTGTGAAAATTACATTAATATGAAATCCTTAGAACAATCTTTGGTGTAGACTATGCTCTCAATGGAAATATATTTATGTTTACATGAAAAGTAACTAAATCATGCCAAAAATCAAAAATTTATTTGTGAGAGAAAAAATTTGAATTCATTGTTACACATTTTTGCATTCCTTAATTTTCTACAGGGAACATAATTATTCTAATACTTAGGGAAATAAACTAAAAATCTAAAAAACAGATGTTAACATTAGTGTTTGTAGGCCAATGAAGCAAAGACAAATAGCAAGAAGACAATAAGCGCAGTCAGGCCCTTATGCACGCATCAGAAGTTGTAGGCCAGCTATCAGAAACATAGCCACTCCCAGACCAGTCTCCTATTTGTTCATGAGAAATGCAGTGGCTGCATTCAAAGCACTGGGGAGACACAGTCATGACAGAGTACTGCTGTTAAAATTTTCTATACAGAGTTTTAAACAAAGAGAAAAATAATCCAAAAAAGCAATGGGTCTGTGCTTCCTGCAGCAAGAGATGATGTTCTTGAATTTTTCAAGTCCTTGAGAACTGCACAAGTTTAACATTTCCTTGGAGTTCCTGGGTGGTGCAAACAGTAAAGCACTTGGCTGCTAACTGAAAGGTTGGTGGTTCCAGTCCATCCAAAGGTGCCACAAAAGAAAGGCCTGGCAATCTGCTTCCAAACGACTCTGACACACATGGAGTCTCCATGAATCAGAATGTACTCGATGACAACTGTTTTTTAACATTTCCTAAAGTATGTGCACCAATTAGAGAGGTGGGAATAAATCTATTCCTAACACCTGAAGTTATGACTTTCATTTAGGATCTCATAAAAATAATTCTTAATTATAAAAAGATGAAAGGGAAAGCTATAATAAAGGAATTGTTGGAAAGTTATGATGTCATTATAATGCTTAACTCCATACCACGGCAGTTAGGAAACATAAAAATTACCAGTTTAAACAATATGTAACTGTTCACATATGTTGTAGTTGTATAACTCTTTATAAAAGGTAAAGATCTGTTAAACTGATACATAAAGGATGAATATAATTGCTGCAATTTTACATAAAACTATGCCAATGAAGGAATAAACTACTTGAGATTAAGACTATGTCTTATTACTTCTGTTTTCTTCTTAGTACCAAACAGTACTTTATACATACCCAGCAGGTATGACTGTGCAACCTCATGTTACCCAGTTATCGTCAAGTCGATTCCGACTTGTGGCAACCCCGTGTGCACCAGAGTAGAACTGTGCTCCATAGGGTTTTCAATGACTGATTTTTCAGCAGTAGATTGCCAGGCCTTTCTTCCAAGATTCCTCTGGGTGGAAGTCATCCTCCAACCTTCTGGTTAGCAGACGAGCACATGCATTTACCTTTTGCACATCCAGAAACTCCTATCCTCAACAAGAAATGGCACACTCTATTTTCTTTAATAAACATAAGTTTGATTCCATGCCCCCTTCCCACCAGGCTGTCGGGACATTCAACCTAAATCAGCATTGCACCTCCTTTCTTCTGGTCCAAATTCAAATACTGCAGCAAAGCTTGCTAGTTTTGATGGGGTGGGGGTTGGGAAGATAGAGAGCGTCAGTCATCTGAAAACACTGGCAGCAGCTGAGATGCTGATAACCCAGGCTCTAACGGTCACTGTTATTTCTGTGTTTTTCTTGGGGCATGTGAACATTTTCCCAGGATGCAAACCTCAGTGCCAAGAGGCTACTCTCCCAAAGAGTCTGCCTCTGAGGTCTTGCTGCCACATCCCTCTTGCAGGAAGGAATGGGCTTTGGGCTTCCCACATCCCGGGCTCCTCTATTTTGGTCGCAGAATAAAATTTAATGTTTTAATCAGACTAAGTTGCTTTCTCATATGTCAAAGGAAAAGATAAAAAGAACACAGATAATCCTTTCCTCTGTCAATAAATCCTAAATTTCCATTTCCTTGATGAAACCTCTCAACTTCTTTAATGAATGGCAGAAACTAATGTTAACTGTTTCCTATTACAATATTATAACAAAATCCTTAAATTTCCTCTCCTTCCCTCACCCTGTCACCCACACTTCACCTGGATCAGACAGATGGTTACTGTGGGACCACCAAGGAAGTCACATACCCAGAACATCACAAGAAAGGAGCACACTTAAGTTCCAAAATATTTATCTGTTGTGATTTCTCTCTTACTCCCTCTGCCAGGACTGGCTGCATAATTTGCAGGGTCTATTGCGAAAAGAAAATATGAGCCCCGTTTTTAAAAAATGTATGTTACGAATTTCAAGACAGTAACAACAAGTGCAGGCCCCTTCTATATATGCGGACATTTGTCATTCTAACTGTGGTCCCTGTGCCATTGCACAGGTCACCCACCCATGAACCAGCTTTGACCACTTCCCTAGTTCATGTCCTCATCACTTCACTTGTTACTCAACAACCTCCTAACTGATGTTGCTTCTTTGGATTTGCTCCCTTCAGAATGCTCTTATATACACCTTCCATATATGATGTATCTAAAGTAGACATCTGGTTTTGTCACATCCCTGTTTAAACCCTGTTGTTAAACCCTATCACACAGCCTTCCAAACCCTACCTGGACTTCTTAATCAGAAGCCTTGCTTGGGCCCTGATAAGGGGGGCTGGGAACTGAGCTTCTCTCTTTCTCTCCCAGTTTCTTCTTATCAGGAAGCCCTCTCTCTGTTTTGGGTACACAGTAGATCTCTCTGTTCTGCTCATGCATGGCCACCGTTTAACACCTGGGCCAAATCCATTTCTACATCTGTTTCTGGCAAGGAGGGAATGAGGTCCCTCATCTACGGCACAAAAAGCGTGCATGCAAAACAGCAGTTCTACACTGGCTGCGGGGAGTGACCCTCTGGCCTTAGGGGACCAGTGACACTATTGAAGCTGACCTTGATCTGTCTCCTCTCTATATGAGTAAAGCGTTGTTCCACCCAGTGCCTGTGTGTGAGTTGTGCTTTTATTGGTGACTCCGGACCTTGGCTCGACAGTTTGGCTCTGTGAGTTAGCACAGCAAGCGGGGTCATCAAACCATTAATAAATCCTCTACAAGGTGATGTTCAAGTTCTAAACATGAACTTCTGGGCACTCCTTGATCTGGCCTCTACCTGACTGATCTTCTCCATGTCTTGCCGCTTCCTGCTTCAAACACTATGCTCTGCCTGAATGTTATAAAGGGAAGCTAGGTATCATGGTTTCACTCCTCCAGCAACCAGAGAAAGCAGATAAGACAAGGCTGGGCCAGGCTACATGCAAAACTTCCATTGAATGTTGGCAGCCTGTCCTTTTAGAAGATGCACAGGTATCCATCATATTCATTTGTCAGCACAGGAAAGCTTAAGGACCAGAAAATCAAATGCTGTTGTGAATGTCCTTGACATTTATAGACACTATCTATGCCATTATTTCTAATTCCACTAAAGTACGAATTCTAAAATGGCCTAAGATTTAGAAATTTCATTATTCACTGTATCTTTCATTATTTGTTGATACTTTGGATAAATATGTGTTCTACACTTGCTGTGTATCAGGCACTGTGCTAGGTGCTGAAGCTAGAAAGATGAACAAGAAAAAAAATAAGAAGATACAACTTCCATTTTCAAAGATGTCACAGTGTAAGGGAGGTGGGAAAGACAGGTAAATTAACAAAACAGTTACAGTATAATATATTGTGGCTATCATTTTTTGAACAACTACTATGAGCCAAGTATAGCATTGGATATTTCCCATATGTTATTTCTAATCCTCTCAATACTTAGACATTTGTATTCCCATTTGAAAGAAGGGAAAACTGGGGCTCTAAAAATATAGATAACTTACTATAGGAAGTAGGTTATGAGAGGATTTAAATCCAAGTTTGTCTGCTTCCAAAGCTCTGTTCTTTCCACTAAGTTGTGATGCTGTGTCTCATATATATTGAGAATGGTGCTCTAAATGAAGTATAGAGAAATGAGCTCCAAACCCTATCCTGGTTTACATACTGGCTAAAGAGAAGAGGATGAGAAGTAGTTGGTCTGGTGAACAAGAGTGAAGAGCAAAGGAATGGCATGGAGAAGGAAGAACACGTTGCCTGAAGCCAAAGAATATCATGTTCTAGGAATTGGAACTAGTCTGGAAGGAAAGAATAATTTGTGGAGAGTTGTGGCACACAGGGCCAAACAGGCAAAGAGTCATATTCTAAAGAGCCTTGCAGGCCATCTAAAGAGTCTGACCCTTATTCGGTAGGTTAGGTGTGGTGGTTGAGGGGATTTAAGTGGGAAATGACACTTCAGGTTTGAATTTGAGAAGGATCATTCTGGTACCAATTTGGAGAACAGTTACAAGGAGAAATATCAGAGCAAAAAGATCATTCAGGAAGTCACAGTAGTCCAGGCAAAAATGAAGATAACCAGAACAAAGCCAGTGGGAAGGAGAATTAAAAGAAGAAGCACATTTGAAAAGTTTAAAAGATATGTAGGAAAACAGACTTAGTGAGTAATTAAATCAGGCTTTTGTGATAAGTGTGAAAAGAAATCTAGAAAGACTCTAAGTATTTCTTACTTAGATATTTGAGTGACTATCTGCTTAACCCAACTTCTTACTCAGCTCAAAATGCTTCAGTTAATTACAACCTCAAGCAAGTGGACCTTTGAAACTTTCTTATCCATTACAACCTTCCACTTAAGAAACCCACGATCATCTTCTTTCACTTTTCTTCAGGAGAGAAGCAAACTCTCATTTCTCTTTTCAGAATCAGATTTTTTGTTGTTGTTGTTTCTTTTTTAATGGAAGGTCCTATGTGAGTTTATTGTTAACTAAGGGTATGGTTCTCTTCTTCTCAATGTTTCTCTAAGAAATCAGATGCAAATTCCAGGATAAAATGTTCTACAATCTGTATGTATGGAGAGTCTTAACCTTTTTAGAGCTCTCTACACAACCTGGTGGCGCAGTGGTTAAGAGCTCTGCTGCTAACCAAAAGGTTGGCAGTTCGAATCTACCAGCTGCTCCTTGGAAACTCTATGGGGCAGTTCCACTCTGTCCTATAGGGTCGTTATGAGTTGGAATCGACTCATCCACAAAGGGTTTGGTGTTTTGGTACAGTATACAAAGCATTTTCCAGTGTGATCTCCTTTGAGATAGCTGGGGTAGGAATTAACATCCCTATTTTAAAATGAAGAAAATGAAACTCAGAGTTTGTGTCCTTCATGTTTCAAGAGAGATAGAACCCAGGTCACAGGTCTTCAGAAAATGTATTCTTTAGTCCCTGTGTCTCCTCCCTCTTCCCACCAGGTGTGGGTCTGTATTAGTAACAAACTCACGTGTGCACTGTAGCTAACATGAGAATATATTTTTTAAAATATATTTAAAAAAAATAAGGACTCGGGATCTGGGGAGGTTAACACTCATGCCAGTTTCTATTAAATAAGGGTTCATCTGGTCATTTGAATTTCCCACTTGCCCTCCTGAGACATTATGTCTGCTTGGATTCAGGTAGTTCGCACAATGCAGTGGATCAGCTAATTGCTCCTCTGCCTACTGTAAGCACAGTTGGCTACACTGGTTGGAAAACCAACCCAGGGAATAGGCTCTGAAATTGGTACTGAGGCTTCAGCAGCAGACTGGTTGATCAGGATAGCGAAAGAAAAGCTAAAACACAAAGCACAGCTTGTTCGGTTTTTTTTTTTTTTTTTTTAACAGTAATTTGTAGTGGCGTAGACAGACGTTTCTTGAAGTGGCAAGAGATTTGCAAAGCAGAATGTTGTACCACTTACTGTAATTGCTTTATTAATATTGTATGTGTTTATGGCTTCTATCTTTTGGCTTGTGGCACCTCTTACTTTAAATACGTGACTTTGGTTTCCCAGTGACTGGCAGTTAATCTTTACTTCAGAGATCCTTTAGAGTTATCTATCCAGCTTTCCTCCTGTATAGGAAATTAGTTCATATGAAGCCACATTCATGTTTGCTTTTATTGCACGTAGAAGCCCTCTGAGGGTCACTGGAACACCGTCACAGACACCTGGTCCTATATATGCAAAGGAACTCTAGGTTGCTGAGCAATAAACACTCTGCTATGTGCCCATCCCTGTGCCAGAAATAACCTATCATGTCTCTAGCCAAGTCTCGGGACATAGTGTCAGCCACAATATTATGAGAATGATTTAAGAGATTCTAATCCGGGATCTTGAAGTGATTGGGTCATTCGGGGGCGTCAGCTTTGCAATAGACATATCCTAAGATCTTTTTGGTACTTGGTTTGTCGTGCTTCAAAAATTATAGACCATATTTGTCTTCCAGTATATCACTAAAAAGAGGGAAAAGGGAACAAAGAAGGCAAAACAAACAAGTGAAAGCTAAATTTGGAGACAGTATTTTCCCAAAGAGATTTGTTAGGATGCCCAGGGCTATCGTATTTCCTTCCTTCCCTTCCCAGGCCCTTCTAAGTGGCTCTTAGTTTTTCTTAAGTATCCTGTCAATAGTCTGTCTCTTTAGCTTTCCTGACTGCTGACCTTTCTTGGGTGAAGCAGGGCAAGGGGCTTGTTTGGAGGAATTTTATTCTGAGTTTCGTGGTTGACGTTGTTGTTGTAATTTGCATCAGGTCTGCTCCTAATGACAGCCTGTGGGTAAGTGCGGGCCCCACCGGACCACAGGCCAGAAGGGGTGTGTGAAAAAAGCAGCAAAGCCTACCAGGAGATCTAGTCACTGAATCTTTTCTGAGAGCTGCTGGGACCTCCTTTTGAAACCACGCAGCAGTGGAGGGCTGTGCCATGTATTGTGAACGCAACATTCTGCGCCATGTTGTGAGACAGTCAAGCTCGTTTTGGCAAGTACTCTTACTGGAGGCCTCCATGCTTCACTTGCAGAAAAGAAACATCTTTCTTTAATTCACGTCTCTAGGAGAAAGCCTACTCAATATTTAATTTTAATCTAACACGTCACATTTTTTTCCATGCCAAGAAATAGCCCACCAGTTTATGCATAATTCAGTGTAGTGGACCAGCCCTACATCAGTTTTAGAGGAAATGTTGTTGAGAGTTGTGGTGCCACAGCCAGTATAGTCACCTTATCAGTGACTTTGGAATAAGGTACTCGTAAGTCGATTGACATAGATGGTTTATATATAGACAGAAACTATTGAGTGGAAAAGGGAAAAAAAAAGAAAATGCAGTAGAAACATGTAGAATCGGGAATATAGACAAATGAGGAGGACATTTAGAAACTACATCAGAGCTAAATAAATGCAATTTAGAGCAAATCACAGGCAACTTTCTATGCCTTACTCTTCATCTCTGCCAATGGCATTCCTTTAACAATGAGTGTGAAATAGCTCCTAGAACAAGAGACAGAAGCAGGACTACATATATACTTCCAAGATACTCCGCTATTGGTGTATTTAAAGTAGTTTGAATATATTAGGAAATTTAGTCAACATTCATTTTTTCAATCCTCATGATCTAAAAATCTCAAAAGATAACTATGACAGGTCTACAGGGTAACCTCTGTTCTGAATCTTCAACCATCAACATCCTACCCCACAAAAACTTCAATTCCTGTCCTTAAAAAGGAGCCCTGGAAGTCAGCACAACTGGACTAAACCAAAACTAAGAAGTTTCCCGAATACAACCAAACACTTCGAGGGACAGAGTAGCGGGGGTTGGGGGGGGGAGGTCTGGGGACCATGCTTTCAGGGGACATCTAGGTCAACTGCCATAACAAAGTTTTTCAAGAAAATGTTCTGCATCCTACTTTGGAGAGTGGCATCTGGGGTCTTAAAAGCTAGCAAGTGGCGATCTAAGACGCATCAATTGGTCCCACCCCATCTGGAGTAAAGGAGAATGAAGAACACCAAAGTCACAAGGAAAGTATTAGCCCAAGAGACAGAAAGGGCCACATAAACCAGAGACTGCATCAGCCTGAGACCAGAAGAACTAGATGGTGCCTGGCCAACACCAATGACCACCCTAACAGGGAACACAACAGAGACTCTCTGATGGAGCAGGAGAAAAGTCGGGTTCAGAACTCAAATTCTAGTAAAAAGATCAGACTTAATGGTCTAACTGAGACTGGAGGAACCCCAGAAAGCATGGCCACCAGATTCTCTGTCAACCCAGAACTAAAACCATCCCTGAGGCCAACTCTGCAGACAAAGATTAGACTGGACTATGGGACATAAAATGATACTCATGAAGAGTGTGCTTCTTAGCTCAAGTACATACATGAGACTAAGCGGGCAGCTCCTGTCCAGAGGTGAGACGAGAAGGTAGAGAGGGTCAGGAGCTGGTTGAATGGACACAGGAAATCAGAAGTGGAAAGGAGAAGTGTGCTGTCATAGTCTAGGGAGAGTAATTAAGGTCACATGACAATGTATGTTTAAATTTTTGTATGAGAGACTAACTTGAATTGTAAACTTTCACTTAAAGTACAACAAATTAAAAAAAAAAGGAGTCCTGGTGGCGCAGTGGTTAAGAGTTCGGCTGCTAACCAATAAGGATGGCAGTTAGAATCCAACAGCCGCTCCTTGGAAACCCTATGTAGCAGTTCTACTCTGTCCTATAGTGTTGCTATGAGTCGGAATTGACTTGATGGCTACAGGTTTTTTCTCCTAAAAAAAAAAAAAGAATTAAGTGCTACTGTCCTAATAAAAGTGAAAAACAAGGGGAGGCAGAATCTATAGAAATTACATTTCATCTACTTAAGCTAGCAATATCTTGCAGCTACAAAGAGATCATTTATAAAGGCCAGGTTAAAGTATAAAATTATTAAAATACTGTCATTCGCTCAAGCTGTTCAACTGCACAACCAATCTGACACATTAACATACTGCATAGTTAAAAGGCTACATTTGCTACGTTTTCCACAGATTTTGTTTCATTTAAAATATTGTGTACAAAAAAAGTCATGTTCAAGATACTGCTTATCCACAATACCGCTGACGTGCTTTGACAGCGATAAGACTTTTTTTTTTTTAACTAGTAGCCATGTACACATGCATTTATTCATCCTTACTGATTTTTTTCTATATCACTTGCCAAAATTTTATTTCATTTTTCCTTGTGGTTAGTTCTTATGAAGTGCATTTTTTTCTTTGTGGTAACGAACCTTCCAAATGGCTACTGTTAATCAGATGCCACCCTCACTATCTTACCTCCAATGAATTCTTGGCTCACAGTTAAATGTCTCCTTTAAGAAAGAGAGAGAGAGAAGGCAAGAAAGAGAGAGAGGAAGGAAGGCAGGAAGGTAGAAAGGAAGGCAGGAAGGAAGGAAGGAAGGGAAGGAAGGAAGAAAAAAGAGAGAGAGACCAAAAGAGAAAAAGAAAGAAAGAGAGAGAGAAAGAAAGAAAGAAGGAAAGAAAAACTCATGGATATTTTCCTTCTAATTTCCCATTTTCTTAAGTTCCAAGATGTGCAGTTCTCAAGAATATTATGTTCCTCAGCCTGATCAGTATTCTCTTTCAATAAAACCACAGGACATAGCTGTTGGGCAGAGAAACTAAATGTCATGAATTCAGTGCCCTGCTACTTGGCAGGAAACTCTGCCTGCATGCTTTTTATGTAATGCTTTTTTTACATTCACTTTCCCATTGTGCCTTTTTCAATAAAAGTTAGACAGTAATAACTAGTACATTTACACACCACAGTTAATGATTGTAATAGTATAAGGTAAGAGGATAAATACTTATTAACACAAAAAAAGTACAGTATAACCCTACAATGAATAGAAAAAATTATTTCAGCAGTTAATGAAAACATGGATACATTTGACAGAATTACTTAGGGGAAGAAAATCGCTTGCATGCCTCCTGGGGGTAAATTAACTGGGTGTGTATGTGTTTAATCCTTTCAAGGCTGTGAGTATAATTGTTATAAACTGCCACCCTTCTTGCCTCCTACCCAAGTCTGAGTAGGCACCCCTCAGTTCTATCTTACCTTTTGGTAGCTAATTTGAGTTCCTCTTCCCAAGTAGCACCACAATGCCCGCAGGAAAAGAAGGCTAATAATGCCCTCCTACGAAATTCTAGATTTTGTTCCCTGGGGTTAATTGTTGATCAAATAATGGACAATCAGAGCAGCAGCCATTTGGGTGAGGAGAAAATGGGGGAGGGCTATGGATAAAATGAGAAAAAAAAAAAAGGATACTTTGAGAAAACATTCTATAGATCATCTAGATTCATTTGTTATTATTAATTAACTATGTTTAATTTTATGTCTTTTCTTTTGATACTCTCATATTAACTTACTGGCCTTGTCTAATTAAATAGAATTTTAATATATACATTTTTAGCGGTCTTTCTATGATAACTTATTGTATATAGGGAACTAATCTATCAAGCCTCAGTTGAATAAAATAATCTTAGTTAAACGCATTAGGAAGTAATTGAATAAGATTAGTAAATGAGAAGTCTAGGGCTAGGATTTGAAACTTTCTGCTTAGAAATGTCACAAAAGCAAAGAGATTCTTTTGAGATAGTCAACTTAGGGAAGAAATTCATTTTATAATTCTTGCAAGCTGGGATGAATCACTTAACTACACTGGCCTTCAGCTAAATCACAGCATCTATAAAAGAAGGGAGTTGGGCAAGATGGCTCCAACTGTGGGATTCTTTGATTTAAGTTGCATTTTGAGTTGATGATTGCTATAGAAGAAGAAAAAAAAAGTTTTCAGAAGGTGAGAACATAGATATATCACCTTAGATTTCTTGATAATATAGATTTTAGCAAAGCAGATTTCAGTAAGTTTAGAGTAGAAATATATGGGATTCAACTGGCAGAGAATCTAAAAAGTTCCCCAAAAGGATGGGAGACACTAAAATTTGCAACCAGTCACAGAAAGAAAGAAAAAGGAAAACTATATGAGGATCTGTGTCCCTTGGATCCTCGAGGAAGGAGACACGGAAACAGAATTTGGAGTATAAGAGGTTTACTGAGGGAGAAGAGGTGGTAACACCTGTGAAAGGCAAAAGCAGAAAGAAGCAGGTTTGGACAAGGAAAGTTGTCAGCTCTGACCCCCATGAAAGGAAAGCAAAGAAGGGGCAGGGTTGGGCAGGGGAGATTAAGGCAAACTCTTGGCCAACCAAACAGGAGGTGCCGATTGGAGATTGCCTATTAGAGGTGCCTCACAAAAATGGTCAGGCCCTTGCTGTGCTCAGTCATTGCCTGGAGATTGATTGCCCAGAAATATTGTGGCCTTGGCTCAAAAGCTGAGGCGGATGGAGCCTCCTTGCCCTGACAGCTGGAGACTGTCAGCTAACTGGTTTCCTTGCCGCCGAATGACAATTTTTTCTTGTCTGACTCAGGAACTTTCCTTTAAGCTCAGATGTGTTCTTGCATGTTATTTGAGTGGTCTATAAAATGCATGTAGTATCTTTACAAAATCTTTACAAACTAGATTTTTAAAAACCCACAAAAGTAAACCAGATAAGAATATATCTAAGAGGTGGAAGTAGCATTTATTCACAAAGGACCAATAAGAATGCATAGGCTTACGAGAATTGCATCAAGGGTGCTGAAGTGAGAGGCCTGAGGAAATACTAAACAACAAAAAAGGGCTTTTAATGATGTCCTCTTCTGAACAAGAAGGAAAAACAAAACAAATAAACAAAAAAACTGCTTGGAATCTTTGGAGCTATATAAGACACGCCAGACCGAGAATGGTTAATACCTTTTCTGATTCTGTCATATTTACCAAAGCGAAAAACCAAACACGGAGAACAGTAAAATTAGCATCAGGTAAAGGCAAGTGATGCTGAGAATTCATGAAAAATGCTGTGAAATCACTCAAGTGCCCTGTAAGTTTTGTCTTCCGGAATCAGGTTGTAGAAAAAGTACACAAGAATTTTCCAAAGCATAACTAGTTATCTTTTAGGAACATTTGAGAAGATGAAAGATACTAGCGAATGAGATAAATCAATATTACAGCATTTTTCTGAAAAAAGAAAATGCATTGCATATGCCAGTGCCATCCAATAAACATATATGTGAGGCATATAATTTTAAACATTTTGGTGGCTCTATTTTTAAAAATAAACAGATGAAATTAATTTTAAGAATATATTTTATTTAATTTAGTATATTCAAATTTGTTTATTACAACTTATTAAAAAAAAAAAAAACCTATTGCCATCAAGTCAATTTCGACTCATAGTGATCCTGTAGGACAGTGTGGAACTGCCCCACAGAGTTCTCAAGGAGCAGCTGATAGATTCAAACTTGCTGACCTTTTGCTGACTGGCTGAGCTCTTAACCATTGTGCCACCAAGGCTCCATTATAACTTACAGTCAATATAAATAATTAATAATGAAATTCTTTTAAACTATTTTTTCAATACTATCTTCAAAATTTGGTGTGTGTTTTACACTTAAAAGATATCTCAGTTCAGGTGCTGAATTTTCTTTGGAAATACCTGATCTCTATTTATTATTTTATAAAATTTAGAGTTTCAAAAGGAGATTCTCAAACTCAAGTTATTCCCAATGTGCTTAAAAGTTCTTCAATAAATAAATTAATCGAGTACTGAAAAAATATTTTCCTTTAATATTCACCTCCAAGTTGACAAAACTGGTTCATCATTTTTAACATAACAGATTTAACATTGAAACAAATTGTATCAGTTACAAAACTACATCTGTCCAAGTTAAGTAAATTCACTAACTCTTGTGCCAACTCTGTATTATTAACATAGACTGCAAAAGGTTATTATATAAAGAGCAACTCTACTGTCACTATCGACAAACAGTTCACCAAATTTTTCTTGTACTTTTTCAAATTTTGATCAATTGATCTTTGATATAGTTAGAGAGGGCATATATTCTATGGCCAATAGTTTGATGGCTACAGGTATTTTTTTTTTTTTAAATATTGTCTAGTCTCTTCCTCATCATTTTATAGCAAAATTTCCATAACTAAAATACGGATTGATTTCATCTTCTCTACATCTAAAATCTTTTCTTTTTTGTGCAGTAATCCAAGTCATTTTATCACTGACCAAAAAACAGGCTCATTGCCCATTAAAAACTGTTTTCAAATGTTGTGTTGGACATTTAATTCCGATTTCATTTGAGTATGTAAATCAATTCATTTGTGATTATTGAAAGGACATTTTTATCTAATTCAATGTATGTTTACTGACAATGTTGCTTAATATTACTGACTTTATTAACTTAAGTTTTTTACTATTTTTTAAAATTTTGAAATAACTAGATTTACAAAAAAAATTGCCACGATGCAACAGAGATTTCCCACGTACTCTTTACTCAGCTTCCCCTGTGGTTAACATCTTATACAACCATGGTACATTTGTAAACACTAAGAAATGAACAGGGGTACAACACTAGCAACTAAACTACATACTTTATTAGGGTTTCATGCAATTTTCCACCAGTGTCCTTTTTCTTTTCCAGGATCCAGTCCAGATATCACGTTGCATTTGATCCTCATGTCTTATTAGTCTCTTTTCTGTGACAGTGTCTGTCTTTTTTTGTTTTTCATAACCTTGAAAAGTCTTTTGAAGTGTACTAGTGAGATATTTTGTGGAATGCTCTTCTATTTGGGCTGGTCTGATGGTTTTTCATGATTAGATTTGGGTCATGAGTTTTGTAAGGAGCCCTGGCGGCGCAATGGTTAAGTGTGGCTCTTCAGGGGGAAAAAGACCAGGTGATCTGCTTCTGTAAAGATTAACCAAAACCCGTTGCCGTGAAGTCTATTCGATTCCTACTCACAGCGACTCTATACGACAGAGTGCAGCTGCCCCATATGGTTTCCAAGGCTGTAATCTTTTTGGAAGCACACTGCCCTATCTTTTTCCTGTGGAGCAGCTGGTGGGTTTGAACAGCTGACCATTTGGTTAGTAGCCAAGCACTTAACCACTGTGTCACTAGGGTTCTTCCGTAAAAATTCCTGTTGCCGTCAAGTAGATTCCACCTCATAGACACTCTATAGGACAGGGTAGAATTGCCCCATAGGGTTTCCAAGGACCAGCTGTTGTATTCCAACTGCTGACCTTTAGGCTAGCAGCCAAGCTCTTAACCACTGTGCCACCAGGGCTCCTCCCCATAAAGATTACAGCCTAGGAAACCCTATGAGGCAGTTCTACTCTGGCACATGGGGTCAATATGAGTTGGCATCGACTCAGCTGCACCCAACAGCACCCAACAACAACATGGGTTTTGTGGAAGATACCATAGAAGTGACATGTCCTCCTAATTTTATCATATTGAGGGATATATGACGTCAATATGACTTATTGCTGGAGACGTTAACCTTGATCTCGTGGTTAAGGTAGTGGTTGCCAGGTTTCCCTACTGTAAAGTTACTATTTTTTTTTCATTCCATACTCTATACGTTGGAAGTGAGTGAATAAATCCAACCCACACTCAAGGGGAGGGGAATTAAGCTCCATCTCCAGAGGGAAGGGGGAATAACTACATATCATTTGAAATTCTTCTTTAAGGAGTATTTGTCCCTTAACCTCCAAACCTCCATTTATTTATACCAGTATGGACTCATGGCTATTTATTCTTTTGGTTATAAGCCATTACTACTGGTATTTATTTTGTTGTTCAGATTGTTCCAGCTTTCATCATTGGAAAGTCTTTTAGTTTGGCTCCTATCTCCTTTCGACATGGTCTCCTATGTTTTGTTTTCTTGAGTACCTTGAGCACCTTTGTACTTTCTTGCACTTCAAAATTGCTCCAGGTTCATCTGCATTTTTCCTACCTGAACCCTAGAATTAGCCATTTTTCCAAACAGCCTTGTTTTTTGTTTTTCATTTTGGTGTTTGGTTTTGTTTTTTGGCTGTTGGTTTGTTTATATTGGAGAATGATATTCAGAAAGCAAGATCTTGGTGCTGGGTATGTTCATAACTTCTGGAATGTGACTTGTTTTAGACCCTCTGAGTAGACAGAGCTGGGCAACATATGTATTGATACTAAGCCATGTATACACACACATCTGAAATTAGTTCTGTAACTATATGTATATCAAAATAAACCTAAGTTCATACTGACGTCTCTGATCCTAGTCCAGCACCACAGGATTCATTCTAAGCTTTCTCCCTTGCTTATTTGTAACTTCTCACTCTGACAGTGAGACACCTGGTTTCCATTATATTACATTATTTATTTGTTTGTTCAACACTAGAATACATATAAAATAGTTTCAGAACTATTCCTCTATACTCCTGTGAGAAACAAATTTAACAGCTAGAGCTGGTAAAAAAAAAAAACAAAAAAAAAAACAATAAATGAATGAATAAAATTTCCCAAGTCACTTAGATCGGCAACTTTTTTATAACTGTGAAAGTAAGCATTTTAATTAAAAAAAAGAAAAACTGTTTACTGGAGGTCAATCTGGATAAAGAGTATCGGTCAGGGTGTTCTTTGCTGTTCTTGCAACTTTTCTGTAAGTTGGATATTGTTCCCTAATACATGGTTTGAAGAAAGGACCCCTTGATTCTATCCCCCTAGGTTTTAACTCCCTTTGAGATGAACAGACTTTCGTGTCCACAGCTGTCACTATCACACCCAACTCCCCAAAGTGAGAACTTCCAACTTTTAAAGAGTTTTATTAGGTTCTGTCTCAGGCAAAAACTGATATCTTCTTATTACAACTATTGTTCTAACATTTACAAAAAGAGTTTTTAAAAAAATTGGAAAAAAGTAAAAAACATAAAACAAAAATACACACTACGTATAAAAATACAAAAATAAAAGTCACATTTACATAATTTTAAACCCTTGCTCTGTCCCACAATAGCTGTGTGACTTGGGAAATGTCATTTTACCTTTGTTTTTCATTTTTTTTAATGGGGATAAAAATCACTGGTCATTTTATAAGTAGTGATTTATCATAATTCTACTGTTAAGAATACTAAGGATCGGTGAGATGTTTCACTGGACCTTAAATTTCTTTATTCAGAAATATCTGAACTCTAGTTCTTGATGAACTCCGTCATTTTGTAGCATTACCTAGAAGATTTCTAATTTTTCTGGGTACATCTGGTACTCCTGGCCAATAATCCATGGGTCACGTCCTACAAGCCCATAGATTGATTCTTCCCACCAAAGTGGAACACTTCCTTCTTATTTTTACATGTTAATGATATTCCAACGCCACTGAGGCCGCCTCAGTGTCTTACATAGACAATGAGCCCTGAGACAGCTTGCCTGCCTCTCATTTCAACTCAAAGCTGTTTTGCCTCTTTCTTCCCTTCCACCCTACACAGAAATAGCACCTGCCCCACAGAGTTGATCTGCTGAGGACCAACTCCAACAGACCCCTCTCCATCTCAGTCTTCTTAAGATGATCCACCAGAGACCCTCTTCACCTCAGGCTTTTCTCTTACTTTGAGCCTACCGCAGTGTTCAGTCAGCAGATTCCACTAGAGTTCTATTTCTCTTCAAACTTTTTCTACAGTAGGATAAACTTAAGCCAGAATGCTCCTTAGAAGGGAGGATGGTGAGACTTCGTCTTACATCTACTTTGGACACATTATCAGGAGAAACCAGTCCCCAGAGAAGCACATCATGCTTGGTAAAGTAGAGGGTCAACAAAAAAGAGGAAGACCATCAGTGAGATGGATTGACACAGTGGCTGCAATGATGGGCTCCAACATAGCAAAGATTGTGAGGATGGCGCGGAACGAGGCAGTGTTTCGTTCTGTTGTACATAAAGTCCCTCTGAGTCAAAACCTACTTGATGGCATCTAACAAAAGGATACCACTTGGCCTGGGTTTGCTTTATTTTATGCCATGTTGACTTTTGGTAACCAACCAGTTGCCATCAAATCAATTCCAACTCATGGTAGCACCATGTGTGCCAGAGTAGTACTGTGCTCCATAGGGTTTTCAATGGCTGAAGTTTTTGGAAATAGATCACCAGAACTTTCTTCTGATCTTCTTATAGGTGAATTTGAACTGCCAACCTTTCAGTTAGCAGCTGAGCACCTTAACTGTACCCATCATCCAGGAACTTTTGGTACTTTTTTATTCTTCATTTTCTCTTTGAAAATCAATTTATACTTACAGTTTTCTAGTAATAGAAAAATTTTTTTGCCAGCCTCCTTCAGAATAAAAACAAATACTTAGATACAGAAATCCCACCTCACTGCACTCTGTGCATAAGTTTAAACATGTAGAGAAAAATCCATGGTTGCATGAAGAGTGTGAAGTGCATTTGGAAATTTGAAAGACTAACAATCAATTTTAAGACTCTATCATATAGTCAGAGCACTGGTGGTACAGTGGTTAAAAGCTAAACAAAAAGTCGGTAGTTCAAATTCTCCAGCTGCTCCTTAGAAACCCTGTGAGGCAGTTCTACTCTGTCCTACAGGGTTGATATGAGTTGGAATCGACTCGACAGCAGTGGGTATCATATAGCCTAGCACTGAATTTTGCTGAATGAATTTAACAAAAAAGAAAACAATATAAGGGTTTTGACCCTTGGTATACCTAGTTAATATGACTATTATTTAAATTTATGCACCAACCACTAAGGCCAAAGATGAAAAAATTGAAGATTTTTTACCAACTTCTGCAGTCTAAAACTGACTGAACATGCAATCAGGATGCATTGATAATTACTAGCAATTGGAATGCGACAGCTGGAAACAAAAAAGAAGGATAAGTTGGTTGGAAAATATGGCCTTGGTGATAGAAATGATGCTGGAGATCCCATGATAGAATTTTGCAAGACCAATGACTTCTTCATAGCAAATATCTTTTTCAACAACATAAACGGCAACTACACATGCGCATCTCACCAGATGGAATACACAGGAATGCACAGGAATCAAATCCACTACATCTGTGGAAAGAGACAATGGAAAAGTTCAATATCATTAGTCAGAACAAGGCCAGGGCAAACTGCGGAACACAGCATCAATTGCTCATATTGTAGTTTAAGTTGAAACTGAAGAAAATTAGAACAAGTCAACAAGAGCCAAAGTACGACCCTAAGTATATCCCACCTGAATTTACAGACCATCTCAAGAATAGATTTGATGCATGAAACACTAGTGATCGAAGACCAGACGAGCTGTGTAATGACATCAAGGACATCATACATGAAGAAAGCAAGAGGTCATTAAAAAGACAGGAAAGAAAGAAAAGACCAAAATGGATGTCAGAAGAGACTCTGAAACTTGCTCTTGAAAATAGAGTAGCTAAAGCAAAAGAAGAAATGACGAAGTAAAAGAGCTGAACTGAATATTTTAAATGGCAGCTCGAAAAGACAAAGTACAGTATTATAATGACTTGTGCAAAGACTTGGAGTTAGAAAACCAAAAGGGAAGAACACACTTAGTATTTCTCAAGCCAAAAGAAATGAAGAAAAAATTCAAGCATCAAGTTGCAATATTGAGGAATTCTATGGGGAAAATATTAAATCACCCAGGAATCATCAAAAGAAGATGGAAGGAATACACAGAGTCACACCAAAAAGAACTGATCGATGTTCAGCCATTTCAGGAGGTAGAATATTATGAGGAACCAATGGTAATGAAGGAACAGGTCCATGTTGCACTGAAGGCAATGGAGAAAAACAAGGCTCCAGGAATTGACGGAACACCAATTGAGATGTTTCAACAAACGGATGTAGCACTGCAACTGCTCACTCATCTATGGCAAGAAATTTGGAAGACAACTACCTGGCCAACTGACTGGAAGAGGTCCTTATTTATGCCTATTCCAAAGACAAGTGATCCAACCAAATTTGGAAATTATCGAGCAATATCATTAATATCACATACAAGTAAATTTTTTTTTTTTTTTACCAACAAAACATTTTATTCAATATACCAGAGGATACATTGAAAAGTAATACACATTTGAATGCATGGGCACTAATACATTTTTTGGGAACTGATTTAATCATTTCATAATCATACTTACAGTTTCAGGTAGTTATTTCACCATGGTAGGGATTGAACATCCAATACATTATAAAAAATTCAAAATATAAGTACCTTATCTAATTAGTTAAGACATAGAATATGATTAGGGCTTTTGGATGGGTTAGGGAGGGTTAGCCAAGTAGGTTTCATTGAAACTTCAATTTTCTTTATAGTTTAATTTTTAACCATCCTTCAGAAGTTGAGAGTTATATACTCTTTTATATCTACCTTTCTCACATTTCTCTCTCTTACACTCACAAAGGTAAAACCAGCTAATTCTATCATACCTTATGTCTCTGCCTTTCTTGGTCAGCACCAAAATGTATGCCCTAGCTGCACATCATTCTCTAGTACTTATTCCCAAACTAATCTTTTTCATCTTTGCCATCATCATTCATTCTCTTCACTGTCTACTGTGTCTTTCTTCCCTTCTTTACACACTATATTTCATTCATTGTACTCCTAGGACTCACTAAAACCACCATCCTACAAACAACCTCAACTTCTTTGTCCCCTAATCTTCCTGCTACATGGACTAGCAAAGTTCAACCCGCAATCAGTTCACCTGTCCAGTGCCTACCGCTTTTTCATTCAGACTGTCAGATGCTCTCAGCAAAAATCACTCAATTGTATGGACTTTGTCAATATACATTCATTGTTTCCAACCTTAGCTGGCAATTGCAAGCTGCTTCAAATATGTCTTATATTTATTTTCCTCAGTTCCTAACCCAATGGCTTGTACATCCTAGGAACTTAATAAATGCCAACTTATGAATTTGTTTTGCCAGATATAACTTTCTTCTTTTTTTTTTAATTGTACTTCAGGTGAAGGCTTACAGAACAAATAGATTCTCATGAAACAGTAGTACACATGTTGTTTTATGACATTGGTTAACAACCCCACAACATATCAACCCTCTAACTTCTCAACC